>NW_026067902.1:22585745-22627941 GCF_014885135.2 Alexandromys fortis
GGGAGACGGGGAGGGAAATGGGAGGCGGGGAGGAGGCGGAAATCTTTTTTTTTCAATAAAAAAATTATATTTAAAAAAAATTAAAAAAAAAAGAAGAGAAGCCGCTGATTAGGAAGTCCAGACGATTCTACACATCCAAGAGCTCCCTTCCAAACACCCTGCCATACATGAATCACCTAGCAGTAACAGGTGAGCCCTTAAAATAAAACACCATGGCCTGTGTGATCCCCCTTAAAAAGACTTCAGCAAAGATGAAAATATAGGCAAAGAATATTAATAAAAATAACATGATAAAAATTAAAATGTAGGAGATTCATAAAACAAGTTTCCTAGCAAAAAATTTGACAATTATTGAAGCCTGGTAAATGGAATACACAGATTCATGAATATTATTATTTCATGTTGTATGTGTGATGAATGTATAATAATAATAAATTTTATTGAATTATATATAAGAAGCAGGTTCCCCCTACCTTCAGTGAGAGATATTGCTGATTATTAATCAAGATCTTGTTATTCATAATCTTCTAAATTACACATAAATCATTCATTGCTTTTAAATTTTTATGTTGCAGTGATCTTTATGTCATTAAATAATTAACACTAATGAGCTAATTAAAGCAAATTCCATAATTGATAAAAGCAACCTTTTTTATTCCCGCAGATAGCGCATAATTAAATGACTATTATGTGCATATATAGGCACATGAATATTACATGCATATGTATACACATGTGTTTTTAGGTGTGTATGAAAGCATGTGCATTTTGTATGTTTATGTAAGTCAGGTCCCATATCATATCACTAAGAAACCAGAACTCTGTGAAGCTTTCAGACTGCTCCTTTTATCCCAAGGCTTTTGCCATTGTTGTTGTTTTTTTTAATAAACAAAGTGAAAAAATTGATTTTTGCCAACACTGACCTCTGAGCCCTGGTTTATATTTAAAACATATTCTTGAATTATATTTAGACACCGCAAAAAGTAGAGGTGGATAGCCTCTCCCGATACATGACAATCTAAATTTGACACCAACCTTTCCTTCTCTTCACCAGGGTAAAACGTCTACTCTTCTCAAAAGACCTTTTTCCTTCCTTCTTCCCTTCCTTTCTTCCTTTCTCCCTTCCTTCCTTCCCTTCTTTTTTCTTTTTCTTCTGTCTTTCCTTTCTTTTCTTTCTTCCTTTTCTTCTTTCTTTCTTTTTTTCCCTTTTCAGTAACATCATGAATTTTTTTCTATTAAAATACTACTGGCTAAGAACTTAGCAGTACTCATTCCAGGCAGAGGACACACTATGACTTAACGTACAATGACTCCCTTCACCAAAGGCAGTCCTAAAGCCTCCGGGTCAACTTCCTGAGCTAATTTTGAGCTGTGACAACATAAACACCAATTCAACCTTCAAAGGATGATGCTGGCCTAGTCCTGCCTCTGCTTCTAACAGCTGTGTGAACTCCAAGAACCATTTATTCTCTACGAACGCCAAGCACATCCCAGTAGAACCCAGCTGAAGACTACGCTGAATAAGAAAGCTAAGTTACCTGTCCTTCCCCCATCATTCAAGGCTCAATTTAAACTCCACCTATTCCCCAGCATAGTCTGTAATTCATCCGCTCTGCCCTCCTACCTTCGCCCTTTCTCTTCGCCCTCAGGTAATATGGCCTACACTACAGTTGTTTGTTGTGCCGTGTGGAGGGCACGCATGCCAGGTTGCACTTATGGCGTGTGGGAGCTGAAGGGCAATCTGCTGGAGTCTGTTCTCTCCTTCCACCATGTAGGTCCTGAGGGAACTCTCATCCTCAGGCTTGACTGCAGGAGCCTTTACTCAGTAAACCTTCTCACCAGCCTGCTATAGCTAACATTTAGATTGTATATTACCCGGATCAATTATATGATTCCGCTCTGGAGAGGTTATGCCATGATGTACAAAAGTCCATTGGTTTCAGCACCAGAAAACCTAGTTCTTCAATCAAGCTTAATATATATTTCCTTATTTGTCACACGTAGGAACAATTTTAACCTGCCTTGGAGAGTTACTCTGAATGAAATTCTCTGTGGCCTTAATAGAGTATCGAGCTCATAGTAGGGTCTCTCATGATGGTAGCCATGCATATTATTTTGGAGTTGTTTTCACGCATCTCTGTTTCCCACCATTCTCTGGGAGTTCCTAAGGAAAAGTGGCATGGGTGATTACTCCTTCATATGTGTTAAGTTCCTAAGGAATGAAGGGAAATGATGTTATATTTTAACATACAAAGTCAATTTAAAAAATACAAGGCAAAACAAATAAAAAAGGAGGATGTTATAAGAAGACAAGAAATGCTTAACATTTCAAATCAAGCATGTTCATGCAACCTAAATGAGCTCACTCACAGGACTGTACCACAGATGTCAAGTATACATTTCCCTCCCAGGCATCCAGTGCAGTGAAGTCCCAGCTCCTGGTACCACTATGTGTCATATAAAATCTAATGCCGGAATCATTTAGTATTTACTGAACAACATCTCAACTCTTAGGCTGGAACTGAATGCTTCCATCTTCATCTATGTGTGTCGCCATTGTAGGAGAACCCTTGAGCATCAAGAAGTAGAGAATGAAATCCAGGATGGGAGGGGGGGTATGACCTGAGTCTGCTTCCCAGAATGAATGTGGAATGGCACCCATGTGCCATCATACATACACATACACACACAGGAGAGAGAGTGGGAGGAGAATAATAATGATGATAATAATAACAATAAATGACTTAAATATTTTTAAACAGAGTTTAGAGAATGAACCTACAATGACCTGCAGAAGAACAGCTCACAGGGAGATCCAATGCAATTGCTACTAGCCAGGAGTCAGAGTAACCGAAGGATTAGAAGTTTAAATCTATTGGATAGCAATGAAATATTTTCCATTCTAATTCAAAGAAAGAATTCTAAGTTCATTCCTTTTCAACCTCCAAACTGCTGTATTGTCTAATAGTGATTAGATATTTCCAATTTATCTAAGTGACAAATTCTCTGAGATGACCCAAGCTACACTCGCACATGTGGCTGTAATACAGCCTGCATGGTTCTTGACCTAAACTCAACTAATACTCTTTTTTTTTTTTAGGTATGAGTGCTCTATCTGCATGTATGCCTACACACCAAAAGAGGACATCAGATCCCATTATACATGATTGTGAGCCACCTTGTGGTCACTGGGAATTGAACTCAGGACCTAAGAAAGAGCAGCCAGTGCTCTTAACCATTGAGCCATCCCTCCAAGCCTTGCAACCAATATCCTAAGTCTAACTAACATCCAAGGATCCCATAAAATAACCACAGTGAGGGCTTGAGAGATGGCTGGTTGGTTAAGAGGACCAGTTACACCTCCAGAGAACCTGGATTCATTTCCCAGCACCCACATAGCAGCTCACAACAGTCTGTAATTTTAGTCCCAGGGAATCCGTCATCCTCTTCTGGGCTCTAAAGTCACTGCACACAAGTGATATGCAGACATGTGTGGAGACAAAACACTCATACACATATTAAAGTATCATTTCAAAAAATATAAATAAGTATGGGGAAAGAGCCAGAATAAACAGTGGAGATGTCTAAACTTAACTAGAAAAAAGGGAGAAAGACACCGAGACTCAGTCTTTTCAAAGGAGTCTGAGTTGCCATACTGTGGTCTCAGAGATGACCAAGTAATTTACTGAACTGTAATCTAACTGCAAACACAAATGGGTTTTCTTCGATCTTGGATTTTTATAAACATTTCATTTTCAAACTTCTCCCCTGAAAATCGTTTCCTATTCCCTATGTCCCATGCTCACTGTATCTAAGTAAAAACCTGCAGTCTAGCGTTATGGAATGTCATGGCAGGTTATACCAATAACATAAACCTTGAACCCCCAACAAAACCTGAAATAATAAAGCTATCATTAAAATATAACTCCTTTTCAAAGCTATCATTCCAAAAGACACGGTTCTCAGATGCCACCAACCAAAGCTGATCATATCAGAGTCTAGCTTTTCTTGGCTTATTTATGCATGCTGCACTCACTGTAGAACAAAATTATAATGAAATATATTTGCATTATGACCTAAGGCATCTGCGGGTAGCCTGGGGTTTCTGGGGCATATCCAATTCTGTATAATTTTATCCCTTTTAACAAATTAAATGTCACTTCATTTGTATACCTTTGTAAAACTTTTTCTATAATAGATTTATAATACAGAGGGGAAAAAATACCTTCAAGAAAAAGGGTTTAATTAGAAAGATGCCACAGCCATTTCTATGACCTATTTGCAACTAAATCTCCTTCAATTTGAGTCGCATTCCCAGAAAGTGGTGTGGGAAGTCAGTGGCTCTCAGAGGCAGTCCCAGTCCAGCTGAGTTGACTTTGGATAGTTCTGACCTTCACCGTGGACAGGCTATGGCTGCTTGTGCTAATGCGGGTTTCATTCAGAGCAAATCAGAATGGCTCCAAGCCATCCAGATTGGTCCTTCAGGTCTCAAACGAACGATTTTGCATGAATCCAACTCTCTAGCGGGGAGATGACTGAGAGTTGCTCTGACCTGCCAAGGACATGAAGACGTCCTAAACCGTGAACACACAGATGCTTATCAGGCTGTAGCAGAAGTAAGCCAAGGAGGGTCTTTCTTTCCAGGTTTTGAATAGTTTCATCCCATCTATTTTGCATCCACCTCCTGGAACAGAAGCATCCTTCTCTTGTTCTTATCTGTCACATCTACCATTTTCCTCTGTGGGTACTAGGTCTATTTTCTTGTCTGTTTCCTCATTTCCTTTTCTTTCTTTCCTTCATTTTCTCTTTCCATTCTTTTTTTGTTTGTTTTTAATTCTCATATTATTACTTCCCAATAGCCCTTTGATCTCTGACACTCCCCCTCATAGTAACCTTACTTCAAAGAGGCAATATTTTATCTTCTGAAGACACCAGCAATGTATGAGAACATTCCTCTCTCAACTTGAGCTGTCCCCACTAGGCGATAGTTTTTTTAGTTTATGTCTCTAGCTGTCCCATGGAGGAGTTTTTTTAATAGGCCCAATGAGCCTTTACTTCCTACTCAGATAGAACTCTACTGAAAATAGAGTTCTCCATTTTGATGGTAAGTTTCAAGTTCAAGAACTTTGTTGAAGGGAGATGGTGCTTGTTTTACCAGAATAACTGTGAGATTTGCATATTTAGGAAGTGTCCCAGGAAGACATATCGCAGGCTCCCAACCAGAGGATCCAGTTGTGTCTGGAAAAGTTCTAGAAAAATGAGCTAGAAGTCAAATTATGTGCAGGGTGTCTTAAACATGTGAGAACAGTCACATATGTTCTGAGCTGCTTGCCTTCAGACTCCCCTTTAGACAGACTTTCTGCTTAATTATAGCCTGTCTTCTTTACTTTCAGAGACACATGAGGTTATAAACTGCTGAACCTTTTCGAGGTTCTGTGACCTCAACAAGGTTCAACTCATTGCTACAGCATTTGCTTTCCAAAGTCAGAAGTATGTCGCCCTTGCTCCGGCCAGTTCTTCCATTTTCTGAGTTTATTTATTCGTATACTTCTCAAGGGAGGAGTGCTGTGCCCAGAGATATGCTGGGAATTTGTAGAACTGGGCTCTTGTCTGTTTGGTGAGTAGGGATGCTTGTTAGCATTGGACAGGTGCAGGACAACGTCCCTATACTCATTCCATAAACATTGAGCTCCTAAAATCATATTACAGTCCAATCCTAGACTAAGAAACCTGACATTTTTAATTTAATATGTTATTATTGATTTTTTAAGCCTTTCATTCAATGCATTTTGCTCATATTCACCCATCATTCTTCCCCCTAACTCCTTCTGTATCTACTCCAACCTCCCTACCTCAAGTCCAGCTTTGTGGGGTTTTGTGGCTGTTGCTTTTGTTTTAAACAATGAATTAAGAAAGTTTGAGCTGGGGCTGGAGAGATGGCTCAGAGGTTAAGAGCATTGCCTGCTCTACCAAAGGTCCTGAGTTCAATTCCCAGCAACCACATGGTGGCTCACAACCATCTGTAATGGGGTCTGGTGCCCTCTTCTGGCCAGCAGGCATACACACAGACAGAACATTGCATACATAATAAATAAATAAATATATAAAAAAAAGTTTGAGCTGCTTATGTTCTCTTGTGTATGTGGCCATCCAGTGGGAAATGGTCAGCCTACCATAGACTACTGGGACTTTAAGGAAAACTGAGTCTCCCTCTCCCAGAAGCCATTAACTGCTCATAGATTCTCAGTTAGGTGTTGAGTTATTAGTCCCCTTACTGCACCATACTGTAATGTTGATTGGCTTGATCTTGTACAGGTCTTGGACAGACAATCATAGCTACTATGATTTTATGAGAAGTGATCATGCCAGTCATATCCAAATGACACTATTCCACTCAGGCCCTCGCCAACCTCTGACTCCTACAATCATTTTCTGCCCTCTTCCACAATGGTCCCTGAGTTTGGGGGTGGTGATACCAGTGTCTCATTTGTAGATAAGCACTTCACAGACACTTTTTCTCAGCACTTTGACCAATTGTGAGTTTCCGAAATAATTACAATCTACTACACAATATTTTTATTTTTAGAAATTATTTATTTTGTTTTATTCATGTCTATGTGTGTAGGTGTGCACATGTGTGTACATATAAATTTGCATGCATTGTTGGATCCCTTGGAGCTGGGATTACAGGTGACTGTGAGCTGCCAGACATGAATGCTAAGAACTAAATTCAGGTCCTCTGCATAAAGAGGAAAGCCATCTCTCCAGCTCTTAACCACTGAGTCATCTCTCAGCTCCATCATAAGATTTTTTTAATGTACATTTTAAAGGACCCTTTTGCTTTCTTATTTCATTTTGCTCTGATTAGGAGAAAATATTTTCTTTCTCTAATTTACCCACTTAAAATGCAAATTGGCTATGCTGATTTTATTAATAGCATTTTGAAAATTTTAGCAAGCTGCTAAGTTTGCAAAAGTGGTAGCTAATGTTTTTGCTGCCTTTCATATTTATAATTTTCTGTTCTCTAAGAGAATGCATAACTCATCCGTGAGTCTAATTTGCAATAAACACAATTAACACAAATATTTAAAAGAAATTAATGATACCACACCAAAGAACAAAATTACTGAAATAAACAAAACAGATAAACAAACTGGAATTTGTTGTCTTACTTTCTTCACTGACTCCAAGATATGTGTCTTCACTAGCAAGAAATGAGATTAAAAAAAGGATATGATGGAGGAATAGACACCCAGCATTATCCTGGGTCTCCATGACTATGAAACAAAGATTCTATGTGTGATGGCTGCAGAGAGAGGAGGGTGACCCAGAAAGCCGTGGTAGCACAATAAACAGAAAACAAAACAACAAAAAAAAACAGCAAGCAATAAACAGAAACCAAATGAAATCCAGAGACACTGAACTTTCTATTTAGAAAAGAAACAACAGACACTAATAGCAGGTACCAGGCAAAACAGAAAGGAAAACTGGGGTCCTTTAACTTTCAGTAAAACAGAACAGAAAGCAACAAAATAGAACAAATCTGGAACTGTGCACAAGTGTAGTGAAGATGTGTGCATTGAGCAGATGTGGAGAGGCCTGAGATGTGTGCAGTGAGCAGGTATGAAGAGACCTGAGATGTGTGCAGTGAGCAGGTGTGGATAAGGAACTCATTGGCCTGTCTTTCCTTCTGCTCATTGATGCCATGGTGGAGAACATCTCAAGACAAGTCTTATGGTCCAGGAAATCAAAAGTTGGCATTGTTATATCTTTTGGTCCCAAAGGGTCCTCACACCATACTAGGAAAGCAACCAACTCTTCCAAGAATCAAAATGGAATCCCAAAATTGGCTGTGGCTTGGGGGCAGATTCACAGGCACAGATCTACTTCCATGGGTTGTATGAGCTGTGCTGAGAGAGGTGTTCAGGTTTAATGCATTTGTCCAGCATTTTAAGGACAAAGAGAACAGGTGTGGGGTTAGGAGGAAAGGAACGAGGTAGCGCTAGAACAAAGATGGTCCTGAGTAGAGCTGGCAGGACCTGTATCCTTTGTCTCTTCCTACATTGCTTTGATTTAACTGCTTTGTCCAATTCAGAGCCCCAGGAAAACTTTGTGGAATTGTAACATGCTGGGATATCCCCACCCTTAGGCCTGCAATGAAAGAACTTGTCTGCTATGAGGAGACACCCAAGTGGAGGAAGAGAGGCCTTAAGCTTACTGGCAGGAGCAATTTGAGAGTGGATCTTGTAGCCCCGCTTTGCAGAGCATGGGTGCGGAACACAGGATCGTACACCAAGAAAAACAGTCAGAACTCAGCTTGCAAACAGGCCTTTATGGTCCAACCTGTGAGGGACAGAAATGTTTCAACACCTGGACACTAAGTAAAGAGCAAAAATAGAAAGTCGAAGGAAAGAGCAATATTTCTCTATCCTGTGGCTCCTCAAAGAGGAAGCCATACTGGTTAGTCTTGTTAGTCTTTGAGTGGGCAGGGGTCATCATTGTTTTATTTGACTGATGGCAAGTTTAGATGTCTTTATTTTATCTTCTCTGTGTGAGTGCTTTGTCTGTATGTAAATATGTCTACCACATGCTTGTCTGGTGCTCATGGAGTTCCGAAGAGGGCGCTAGATCCCCTGAAGATGGAATTAAGGATGGTTGCAAACCACCATATGGATGCTGGGAACTGATAACAAGTGCTCTTAACCAATGAGCTGTCTCTGCAGCCTCTGTGTGTGTGTGTGTGTGTGTGTGCATGTGTGTATGTGTGTGTGAGTGTGTGTGCATGTGTGTATGTGTGTGCATGTGTGTGTGCATGTGTGTATGCGTGTGTGTGCATGTGTGTATGCGTGTGTGTGCATGTGTGTATGCGTGTGTGTGCATGTGTGTATGCGTGTGCGTGTGTGTGTCTGGTGTTTACAGGAGCAGGAAGAAGTATACATGGAATTTGTGCTCTCACCTTCCACCATGAGGTTTATGGGGTCAGAACTCAGGTAGTCGGGCGTTGTAGCAAACAGTTTACTCACTAAGCTTTCTTGAAACCCTATTCTTCTTGTCTTTCTGATCTTATCTGTCCTGTGCTTGCTGTGTTGTATCTCACTATTATCTTTGAGACCTTCATCTCTGCATTGCTTTTGCTTGTCATTTTTCCACCCTCTTTCTTCCAACTTTTCTTTCCTTTACTGCCAAATTATCAATAATTTTATGTTTAATCATCTTGAAATTTTTCATTTAACCTATAGTGTCCTATCGCCTTTCTTATCTTATTGGAGTATAGTTGATGTCTCTATTTTTAAAGTAATTTCATCTATCTGATTTGGGGGGTTTTTTTGTTGTTGTTGTTGCTTTTATTACTATTGTCTGCTTTCTCTCCTCTAAAGGGCAACAGCATTGAGTACCTAAAAGATGACTACCCACTTTAAAGATCCATCTGTAAAACTGAAAGAGGTACCTTTCCAACAGACACACAATTGTGATGTAGAAACAAAGGAATATGAAAGAAGGCCATAGTTCATCTCTTCCAAAACGTCAATACCCTTAACAATTGAACCCAAAGGCACTGAAATGATTGAAATGCTGAACACAAAATTCAAAAGTATACTTTTAAAATTATCAGTGACCACTGCTTGTACTGGCTTTTTGGAACCCATTCTCTTTGCTCAGCCTAGGGAGGGCCTTGGACCTTCCTCAAAGCAATGTGCCTCCTCTCTGAGGAGTGGGTCCAGGGAAGGTGGAAGAAATGGGAGGAGAGGAGGGCGTGGGAACTGGGATTGGTATGTAAAGTGAGAAAAGATAATTTGTTTTCTTTTTAAAAAAAATAAAATAAAGATAAAAAATCAGTGACCTCAAGAACAATCTAAATAAAATGGTGAATAATGCAAGAAAGTCAACTCAAGACTGAACAAGAAATTCAGTAATATGTATGAGCAATTCAGTAAAGAAAATGATATTCTGAAGAAAATTTTCAAATCTTTGAAACAGAAGTCAATAAATCCAATTTTAAAACCCATTCATTCACTATCAAATAACCAAAAATAAAAATACATGGATGGAGGAAGGAGCTAAGATACAGAATAATGACATGGATGACCTATTCAGTAAGTTTATACAGCTATCTCCCCAAATTGAGAGAAAGATATGAATATTCAAGTATATGAGACATTCAGAACCACAAACAGACAGGACCTAAAAGGATCCATCTATATTATATTACAGCTAACATACCAAGAGTACATAAAACAAATTATATATATATATGTGTGTGTGTATACATATATGTGTATGTATATATATACATATATGAAATTATTTCATAAGAATAATAATTTAAACAAACCCTTCAGCAGAAACTATAAAAACATAGAATGGTACATTTCAAGTTCTGAGAGCAGTTAATTGTAAACCAAGATTACTATATCCAGTAAAGAAATAATTCAAAATTGACAGACAAATAAACACCAATATATTTACAGTCTTTAATATCCACTAAGTCATTCCTTCAGAAATTATTCAAAAGACTATAACACAAAGAAAAAATATGCTTATGATTATGAGAGCTTAAGAAAGAATAGATTTAGTTAGAGGAATCCACAATCAAACAAAAATTGAGAAATAGTCTAGCATGCTCAGCTCAGACAGATGGGCGAAAACAAACATGAAGAGTTTAAACCAACAATGAAATTAGAGGAATTGGTACACGAGTCTCAATAATAAACCTAACAAGGAAATGGTCTTAACTCCCCATTCAAAAGACATAATCTGACTGATTGGATTAAAAAACAAGAACCAACTATTTGTTGTCTGCAAGAAACACAGCTTTCTGGCAAAGAAACATAGAAACTTGAAAGAATGAAAAAGAATATATAGTAAGCAAATAGAAACCATAAACAAGCCAGAGTAGCGACACCCATCACTGATAAACTAGACTTTAAGACAATGCTGATTAGAAGAGATGAGGAAATAACTGTCTTAAAAAGGGAACAAGAAGAAATGAATATGAAATGTATATGAATGCATCAAATAAGGCTGAATCTTATTTATAAAACAAACAGTATGAGAAACAGAAATAACCACAGGCCCATCTAAAGCAATGGTGGGAGGGTTCAAGAACCCACTCACTGAACACAAAGATAATTTAGACTAAGACAAAAATTAATGACAACAAAAATCCGCTTCAGAGTGAAACTGCACCCCAGGTTAAATGGACTTAATAGACATCTACTGAATAGTCTGTTTGCAGCACATCACGCCTGTCTGCGCTCTATGCACCACCATACCATTCATGAACCGGGCAAGGGGCTGGAGATTGAAACACACAAAAACACACAGACAGAAAGACACAGGTCATCCTTGATGCCAGAATGTCCCAAGAATGCCCCCTTTATTGTGTCCAGGGGCAGCTTATATAGGGATAGTCATGCCCCAGTTAAATGCACCAGAAACCACTCCCCGCCATCAGGAACTCCTGAGGGTCTCTTGCTCAGAGCAGCTGTAGGCACTCAGATCTGGGGAAAACAAGTTGTTTACAAAAAATTCAGGATCTGGAGGTTCACAGCTCCCAACAGTTTCATAACTATGGGATGCACATTCTTTTTAGCATCCCGTGGAACTCTCCTCAATTAGATCTCATTTTCGGCCATAAGGAACATCTTGAGGGAAGAAACACTAGGAATCAAACATTTAAGGGTAATGGGGCAAGAACATAACAAAAAGCTGATGGTGTGGTGAATTAGCCAAAATGAAGAATGCATGAGGTTTTTCACTACTTTGTAAGCTAATTTTAAAATACACTTTTTAGGGGAACTAAAAATGGAGGTTCCCCACGTAGGTATGCAGTGCTGCTTTCAGAAGACATGGGGTACAAATGAAGTCTCAGTACCCGGCATAGCATCTCTACAAGTTGTTGGCCACAGAGACCCTAAAGGCACCCGAAACAACATAAGCTGTTGCCGATGCTCGTGGTTGTCTGCCTGTAACTACATGCTAGGACACTATTGCTGAGCACACCAAACATTTTGATGGCAGGACATAGAAAAATCAATGTGGAGCTGACTGAGAAAACTTGCCCCCTCATGGTTAAATTTCATTCTTATGGAAGGGGCTACGCAGTCCAGTGTGAGGAGGGAATCTGCTCTTAGGTAATGCTGGGTCTTGCATGCCGTACTGACCTGACAGGCACGATGTGCCCATTGCTACAGTGCAAACAGTGGTTGTTGTGAGGGTGAACTTGAGACCTATTCCACAAGAGGGAAGTTATATCTGGATACCTAGTCCTGTAAATGTGTTCAAAATCCCATGTCTGTGGAGCTCATAGGCCCCAGTGGGGCAAGCCTACTGCTGCCATTTTGATAAATGGATATATTGTCAATGTGCCTTCTAAACATGTATGTTCATTCCCACCGATCTGGGCTGCTCTCCAGAGACACTTTTTTGACAGTGGACACCAATTAATCCATAGTGGCAAGAGTGATGAGCCAACATGATTAGGGTAAGTGACGATGAGTTCTGCACCCTCAATATGATGTCTGTGTCAACCTCCCCTAAACCCTCCCTCTGCTCTCATGAAGTTTAAAAGCCATAAATGGGGGAAGGAGCAGTTCCGACACCAAGAAGAATTCGCTCTCAATACCTTAACGCGTTTTAAGCTGATGCACTTTCTAGTCACTATAAAGCACTGAAAAGACAAAAGTCAGGTTCGTTAATTCCCAAAGTCAGCCTTCAAATCAACGTGAGTATTGACAGCTGTAACAAACAGCAAACTAAATACGCACAGAACTGAGTCGCAGGACGTACACCAAAACACAACCTGGAGTGTGTAGCTGTGGGATTGTGTTCTCATCCACATAATAGCATCTGTCCTGGATGGCTTCTGACCAAAAGCAAGTTGTGGGGAGCAGGGTTGATTTGGCTTCCACGACGTAACACAATCGATCATTGAGAGAAGTCAGGGCTGAAACTCAAGGAGGGGAAGAGACGGAATCACGAGGAGCACGGGTTATTGGCTCTTGCTCCGTGGCTTCTCAGCTTGCTTTCTTATACAAGCCAGGCCCACCTGCACAAGGGTGGCGATCCAGACAGTGGGCGGCGCCTTCCCACATCCATAACCAACCAAGAAAATGCTCAACAGACAGACCCAACTAGATTTGTGTAAAATTGACAGAAGCTACCAAGTACAATAGCTTACAAAGTTTCTGTAACTGCCTTGTGGCAAAAATTCTTTCTGGTCAAGCATAAATTAAAACATGAGTTAAAATTTTTAAATATGCCCTGCCACCTAAAGCTACAGTGTCATCCCGGCCCAGGCTGCTGCAGAGGGCAGTGTCTGGTTCCGTGGTCCTACCACAACCAGGGTCTGTGTTGATGTCCATGGCTCCTGATACCATCGAAAGCCATGCCACCGTTGAAAGCCATGCCAATGCCAGGGCTCTGGGCTGTCACCTGGGGACATGTTGCTATCCAAGGACCACACTACTACCGGGAGATGACGATCTGAGTGGCCTACACTACTAATTGGGGCCATGGCAACATCTGGATCCAAACCGCGGCAGAGAACCATGTCTGGGTCTGTGATCCCACTGCAGCTGGGGTCTGTGTTGATGCCCAAGGCCCACGTTACTACAGGGGGCTGTAGGAACCATGAGTGTTGAAATCGGAGGACGGTTCTGAGCTGACTCTGCCCCATCACCTTGGGGGCAGGGTAGTCCAAGCAGCCCAGACTAACCAGCTCAGCTACCACTCAGACCTACATCTTGGATCCACCCTAATATCTACCCCATCTGTGACCTGTTGGAGTATATGAAATGGAGAATAGTTTTGGTGAGGGTCCAGTGACGCTGACATGCCAGAGGCCAGAGGCCTTGAACCAGACCAATGACTCATTGCGATGAACATTTGCTGGTGGGGCTACTGCATGAAACACTACAGCTCCCAGCACCACTAGCACAAATGAAAAGGTGTTGGGAGACAGAAAACAATGGAGGAGTGAGGTGGGTTTTTTCTGTTTGCCTTCTTATGTTTTTAATTAATTTGGGAGGGGGCTTTCTGTTGGGAGGGACACTTTAGGGGTGATGACAGATATAGAGGAACTGGGAGGGTGATCAGGATCAGGGTGCATGATATAAAATTCCCAAAAACCCACTGAAGAATTATATTATATATTAAAAACCTAAATAAAAAATATTTTTTTAAGTTTGTCTTTTTAAAAGAAAAAAGATCCCATTTAAAGAAATTTTTAATTAATTTAACTTTTCTCCATTCTTGAGTATTTCATACATTTAAACAATAAAACAGGTCATGTCTACCCTGTCACCCTCTAACTAGCCCCAAAATCTCCACTGACACAGGTCCTAACCAATTTAATGTTCTCTTTTTAGTAGTCAACTAAGTTCAAGTATGTTATGGACAGGTGTCAGAATTTAATGTTTTCATTCTTAAAAATTAATTGAATTAAAATAAGTAATTTTAAAACACAGGGGAGCTTTAACTGGGCAGGAAGTGAGAGGGACAGTACAGAAGGAGGGAAGAAGAAGGAAAAACAATCTATAAATGGTTTTTTAAAAGCCTGGCTTGGTGGTGCAGATCGTTAACCCCAGCACTGAATGGGAGAAGGCAGGTGGGTGGTGTGGGAGGTCCTTCTGCCCATGTGTTGCTTTTAATGGTTAATGAATGCGGGGGGGGGGGGAACTAAACTGAATGTTGATAGAAAGGAGGCAGAGGCAGAGAGAAGCCATGGAGCCCCCACGGAGCAAGATGAAACTTTACCTGGTAGGCCATAGCCATATGTCAAAACACAAATTACTAGAAATGGGTTAAATTAAGATGTAAGAGTTAGCCAATAAGAACCTAGATTTAATGGGTCAAGCAGTGATTTAATTAATATAGTTTCTGTGTGATTATTTTGGGAATCTGGGCTGCCAGAAAACAAACAAGCAGCTTTCTACTACAAATTGGCTCCCACTTTGGGGCTAGCTACATCCACGTAGAACCTGAGAAAGCTTGGAATGGAATTCTAGACAAATAAAAACAAAGTTTAGCTGTATTTGGAGGTGGGGCTGGCAGCAAGCTGCAGCTCCTTTAAAAGAGGTTTTTCTGATTTAGTAGTATCCAAAAAAAGCCACACATTTTGAAACTGTGGCTTCCTGGGCTGTGTTGGACTAGGCAGAGCCAAAAGGCAAAGCAACCTTAGAAGCACTTAGCATTTTAAGAAATGCTCCTAGACAGAAAAGAATTACAGATACACAACAGAACAGATTCAGACAAAAAAGAACTCTAAACAAGTCACAGTATTGGATAAATGTACATTGGCCTGGAAGAGAGAAGAAAAAAAGGATAGAGAGTTATAAAAAGAAATAAATGGTTAAAAAAACAAAGTCTTTAAAGAGACAGAATACAGACAGTCATAGATTAAAGGAGTAAAGATAATAAAATATTAAAAAGTAATATANAGAGAATTTGGGTTATGTATATTATTGTGTTTAGTTTTTTGACTGGAGAGAGACATTTGATTCTGGGAACTGCTAGGAAAGGTTTCTTGACTTTAAAATATGGGTCTAAGGATACGTTGCTTTGGAAAAGAGGTTCTGCTTTGTTTCTACTGAAGATGAGAACCTCTGGATTAATTCCAGACTAATGTGGTTTGATGGACCAAGACACCCTGAAAGGTCCCTGTGAACACCCACAAAAATACTTTGTACAGCAAAAAACAGGAAGCCATTTGGAGAGGACTATGCCTATATTCCCAAATATTGTTTATAAATATTTGTTTACATTTAAAGGGAGATATCCTATAGAGATTTGCATTGGTATGGATTTTGCTTTATTGATACAAATTTAAGGTCAATTTTGTTATAAGTATATTTCTGTTCTTGATTAAAGTATTGTGTTTGTGCAGCTCATTTAAAAATGTAATGTGTAACTAAGAAATATAACTTAATAGAAAGTCATCTATAATAGTCAATTTTTGTAGGTTTTCTAGATGTACAGAGATATATTTCAGATAGATAGGTATTCTTCAACCATTTCAAAGAGCTACAGAATATGGCATTTAAAATGTTTTAGGAACTTAAGACTTTTTATGACAGTGAGACATATCTGTTCCTGGCAGCAGCAAGCTACTTCAAAAGGATTATGGGTATCAGAGAGGCTCCTTATGGAGTTTGCTAGCCATTTGGATAAGAAACTGCTCTTGCTTGGACTGCTTGATGCTATGCTGTATGAACTAGATATGCAGGACCCACAGAGAAATGACTGCTGAACTTGCCTAAAAATATGATGGTCCTTTAGGGTTTCTGCTTCATGAAAGAGTCTGCCAGACATTCTACTGGACACAGAAGAAAGTGACTGACAAACTGGCATATTGGCAGACCTGTCTTTCAAATTTCCTGCTTCATGGAAAAGTCCACTGGATACTATGGGCCTGTAGACTGAAGATGGATGCCCCAATGGTACAGAAGAACTTTGGGTGACTGTCTAGGCAACAAGATGCCTCTGTCAATTCTAGAGTTTTGGAAGTTGCTTACAATGCACTTCCAGTTTACTTAGGTAATATTATATTCTTCTGGAGTCTTTGATGGAGTTGAAGAGTAGATAGTTATTGTTTTCCTTAGTTATGATAAAAGGTAAATTATATATAAATATTATAACCATAATTTTTCTTGATATCTATTTTGTTACATGTAATTTTACTATGTTAAAGTTAAAACCTTCCTTTTTATTTAAACAGAAAAGGGGAGATGGTGTGGAAGGTACTTCTGTCTATGTGTTGCTTTTATTGGTTAATGAATAAATAAACTGGCTTGGACTGATAGTGTAGAACAGAGCTAGACGGGGAAAACTAAACTGAATGCTGGGGAAAAGGAGGCAGAGAAAGGCCATGTAGCCCCACTGGAGCAGGACAAAACTTTACCTGGTAAGTCATAGCTATGTGGCAATACAAAGATTACTAGAAATGGGTCAAATTAAGGTGTAAGAGTTAGCCAGTAAGAAGCTAGAGCTAATGGGCCAAGGAGTGATTTAATTAATATAGTTTCTGTGTGATTATTTTGGGAGTTTGGGTGGCTGGGAAACAAACAAGCAGCTTCCTACTACAGATGGGTCTCTGTAAGTTCCAGGACAGCCAAGCCTGTGTAGAAAGACCTTGTCTCAAAAGGGGGGAAAGGGTGTTTGAAAAGCCACATGAAATCATACTATTTTTATCCAAAATTATTAAGTGCATTATACGTGTGTGTGTGGATGTGATATATATAATATGTTTGTGTGTGTGTGTGTATGACTATACCACCTTAGCTGACAATGTTTCCCAAAGAGCCAAAGACAATCTGACAGAAATTCTAGCTCCAAATTATCAAATGTGAGAAACTCCCTTTTGAGTTGTTGGTCAGGAGAATCCAAGAAGACTCCCAAAACAGCATGGGCTATTGCTTTGGCCCTCCATTTCCTCCCAGAGATTGAAGGAATGTCCCTATTGCTGAAGATACCAGGCACTAGAAAATCTTCTGTGAGGGCATGTCTCATAGAAATACCCAGAAGCTTCAACCATGGTACCTCAACAATATGACTGCCTCAACAAGACCTGAACAATTATAATATCAACAGACATGGAAGGGGGGAAATCTCAGTACTGAAGTGTTGACAGAGGTTTCTGTCTTGCTGGGACTCACAGTCGATCAGTACAGAGGCCTACATTAATTATAAACAGATGAGCCTATTAGTTCAGGCTTCTTTTTAACTAACACTGACATCTTACTTTAATCCATAATTCTTGTCTGTGTTAGCCATGTATCTTGGTCCCTTTATCAGTGAGCCATTCTCATCTTGCTTCCTCTGCATCTGAGTGACAACTGCAGACTGAGCCTTTCCTCTTTTCATCCCGCCTATACTTCCTGCCTGTCTACTTGTCAATCAGTGTTTTGTTTAAGCCAATATAAGTGACAAATCTTTACAGGGTAAAAGACCATTGCCCCACAGTACTGAAACAAAGTGTTGTAGGGTCTATCTGAACTAAGTTCCTAAGAAATCAAAGACTAAGCAAAACGTAAAATGTGGAAAGATGACAATATGCTTGTAATAGAATATTTCTAATAGCAAACTGAGAATCATATAGATCATTCTTCTAACTGGGTGTTTAAGGTGCACAGAGACAAAAGGATACAATTTAAATTTTTTATACCAAATGAAAGAGTCATCTAATTTTATGTTAACTCAAATATTTATTTAGTATTGTCACAAATATGACAAAGTCCTAGGAATTTGGATGATAACAGTGGATAAAACAGAATACAGTAGCAGCCCCTATGAATCTTCCATCCCTGCCTCTGTTTTAATGCCGATCTTATATCTAACTTTATATTTAATGGAAATATAGTTCTGAAATAAAGTATTGTTCACATTCAATTGTTAGTATCACTAGGGACCTATTAACATTGAATATTTTTTCCTTTCAGTATAAGATTTGAATGTAAAAATAGAAGATGTTATAAATTATTTATATATTATCTTACTTTCATGCCTAATATAATATTCACATGAATGAAAAAATTATCCTCAATTTTCAGTTGGTACAAAATGAAGCTAAATTCCTTCAGCAGAGGACATGAAAGTAATTTTACCTCTCAAAATGTTGTTTTATTTTGTTTTGTTTTGTTTAATTTTAGTTCCTTCAGAGGGCATGTATGTATTCGTGTGTATGTGTAGGTATGTATGCATATATGTATGTGTGTGTGCTCTTATAGATATGTGTGAGCATGTGTGTGGATGTGTACATATGTATACCAATATGTGTATCTGTAGGTGTGGATGTGTGAATATACATTCCTTACACAATATTGCATGTATATATGCCTTAAAATCTCAGTTGATAGACCAATCTATGTTTTTAGATGTTTTTTTTCTAAGAATAACATAAAATAAAAAGCTCAAGTGTTCTGCTTGAAGAATTATTTTAATGCATGCTACAGCCTAGAATAAAAACCTAGAATAAAATACAATATATACTTCTATGTCTGGAATCTATTGCTCAGAATTTCAGCCCTGAGTTTTCATCTATTTTGGTGCACTGTAGGGTACTTTCTTCTCTTTGTGATATATTGTATATCTTTAAATAAATATATCATAACTTATATGTCCAACCTGATGTTGGTGGGGAGTATTTGAATCTTTCCAATGTGGAGCTATTGTAAATGATATAGTAAATATTCTTGTGTCTTTTGTCAGATCTTTTGCTCATTTCTCTTGGGTAAATGCCCAGAACTAAAATTCTTGGGGCAGGGTGATATATAAATTGAGATAAATACAGCTAAGTAATTTCTGCAAGTGTTCTCAACCCATTTGTTCTCCGACCAGCATCATATGTTGGTGTCATTACACATCCTTTTCTTCCATTAACTTTGTTCCTTTTTTCTTACATTTTAGGCATTTTTGTGGACACATATTTATATTTCTTTTTTTAGTTTTAATTTTTGTTTAAGTTACATCTTGAGCAACTTGTTGAATCCCTGGTTTTCTGAGTGCCTTCTCTGAGGATGTCCAAGTCCTACATGTGTTTTCACTAATCTGGCTCTTGTTTTCTCTGTTGCATTGTAGATTCACTTACTAGATTTCTGCCTGTTTATAATTCACTTTTCCAGGCCATTCCACTTAATAAACAACCTCAAAACCTCAGTGGAGGCCAGCCTGGTCTACAGAGCTAGTTTCAGGACAGGCTCCAAAGCTACAAAGAAACCCTGTCTCAAAAAGAAAAAAAAAAAAAAGCCTCAGTGGTGTGCAATAATAAACATATATTTCATGCCCAGTTTCCATTTTGGTGGCAGGTCAGATGCAGCCATTCTGGATCCTACCAGGCTAATTTGGACCTAGTTTTTCTTGCTTCAGCATTGCTTCTTCATGTGCCTTCTCATGGTTTCATGTGCCTTCTCATGGTTTCATGTGCTTTCTCATGGTTTCATATGTTTCTCATGGCTTCATGTGCCTTCTCATGGCTCCATGTGCTTTCTCATTCTAGGAATCTGGCTGAAGATAAGAGTTTCCATGACTGAAAGTCATAGAAAACTAGCAAGGCTTTTGACAGCACTGATTCAGCCGAGGAAAATACCCTATGTCCTTTCATGCCATTGGCCAACACCAGTCACATGGCTAATCCCAGAGGCAATGAGACAGAGGAGTACTATTCTCTTTCAAAGGAAAATTATGTAGAAAGTGGTAGAAGTTTTTAAAAAAAGTAAAATAAAAGAATACATGTTACAAATATTTTTCCCACTCTCCCTCAATAATGTCTTCCAAACAAAGAAAAAAATGTAATAATAAGGTAGAATGTGAAAATATGATCCTTTAAGGTTTGCAAGTTTGGAAAACACCACCATCTTAGATTTGTATTCATCTAAGCATATAAGCTCACTCACACACTGAGGCATATGCTTTATTGACATTATACACACACATGAATAATAAATAAATAGCTAATTTTACAAGGGGAAATGACTGCAGCATGATGGCCCAAGTTCAATCACTAGAACTCCTATAAAGGTAAAAAGAAAAAACGGACTCACAAAGCTGACCTTTGACTTCCACACAAGCACCCCTCACACATCACATCCATACAAAAATAATGTGCTTTTAAATCATTTAAGAAAAACATACAGCCTCAAAACATAGAGAGAAAGGTGAGGAAAGTCCAGTGTGGCTCACACCTGTAAACCCAGCACTTGAGAAGCTGAGGCAGGAAGGTCACCATGAAATCAAGGCAAGCCTAAGCTACAGAGAAAATTCCAGACCATCCTGGGTTATGGCTATCATCCATCTTCAAAAAGTAGACAGAAAAAGGCAGAAATCGAAACAAGTTGAAGCCCACAGCTGCACTCTGAGCATATATGCATGCACACATACATACATACATACATACATACATACATACATACATACACTCTCCCTCAAGTGTTTCAAGGAACCACCGTTATATGTTGTGATGAAGCCCTTACTTCATCTGATGTTTAATGTAAAAAGAAAATTTGATCTAATGTATTTTCAAGTATTTTGACCCCATTTTACATGGAAACAGGGCTGGACTGAATTCAGGGCCTTGAGCACAGTAGGTAAGTGCTGTCACCAAGATACACCTGCCAGTCTCCTGCCCCATTTTCATCTCATCTTGTTTTGAAGCTTTAATTAAACACACACACACACACACATACACACATGCATGCTTGCAGCATACGCCTACATAATCATACATACACATACAAGCATGCACACATCACACATACACATGCCCATAAACACATATGGACACACACATATATACATACACAATACATAAAGACATGCACACAAACACATAACTACTTCCAACACAGACTGATACACTCACAGAGACACATACACATATATGCATGCACACATACATACACATGCACACAGGTACATATACCCTTTTACATAGAGAGAGAGAGACACAGAGAGAGAGACAGAGACAGAGGGAGAGAGATTTTCTTTACCAAATCTCATATTTTTTAAAGCTATTTTACATTTCACACTTCTACCCAAACATTCTCTGCTTTTCTTTTTTCCTTCTTTCTAGTCTATTGTTTAACATGTCAATTAGATTTCTCATTTCAACTGTATTATTTAATTCTAGAATTTCCTCTTGATTTTTTCCATTCCAGTAAATTTTCCATCTTTTCATTTATTTTCTTGAACATAAGAATTATTGTTGCTTCAATATTAATCTGATCATTCTACTATCTTCATGTTCTCCTCCTCTGATTTTAGCTTATGATTTTATTCTTTATTTTGTGTCATATGAAACTGCTTCTAAGACATCTGGTAGCTTTGACTGAAAGTCAGGTGTCTAGTATTCGTCCAACAGAGTATTTATCGACCCGCTAAAACTGGGTCTTCATGAAGCCTCAACTGAAGCCCTGAAGGTTTTACAACTGCCCCCACCCACACTTTTTCCCCAACATCTTGTGAATTTCTAGATCTTCTCTTGGCTGCTTTCTTTTTAGCTGTTTCTTCTGCTGGGCTTTTGATGCTTGCTTTCCAGGATGCTTTAAAAATTAAAGTTACAACTGTCTCTAAATTTTACATTGATCAATGGACCTATTTCTTTGCCGTTAAGTTTTCTTCAGGATCTTAACCCCTAAAGTCCCCTTTGACTTAATAGTGCTCCACCCCAACCCTAGTCCACTGAAGCTACCTCCTACCCTAAATGCTTTTCATTCACACTGTGGGCTCTGTAAAACTAACAGAGCCCCTAAAGCCATCGCCAACTCTCTCATAGCCTAAAGAGTAGAAGAAAAGCAGACAGGGTTTGCCTCCTCTAAAGGTGTTTCCTTTATTCTTAACACCTTCTTTGGATGCGGTCAAATGAGCGTTTTGCCGTTGATCTTTTGCATTCATTGTGTGAGTGGAATTCATTCTATCATGGGCAGAAATGAAATTCCTTTTCTAATATCTGAGTGTTCATTTTTCTACCTGGCCAAATGTATGCATTTCTGCATTGCTCTTGTACCCCCTTGGCATGTGCTTGCTGCTCCCTGATCTTTTCAGAACCCAACAAGGCAGAATTATATGTCTTTGTATAAGAAGATGCCAAGCACTCTGCCCTGGGACCCTCCAACGTTCCTCAGCATGCCTACATACCTCCTCAACATGCCTATGCACCTCCCAGAAGGTGTATCTTAGAATCTGTAAGGTGATGATCTCAATCACCTTTCCTGGTTTTATTTATTTCTCCTGTTTCTATGGAAACTGCACTGGCTACGGTAATGAGCCTTGAGCACAACAACGAGATTGAACACCACAACAGTAACATTATTTTAGTCTGGAGCTGGCCGGGGGTCGTGGGGGTGCGTGTCAAAATTAACAAGAGCTACAACAAGGACTGCTGTTTATCCATAAACTAAAATCTAAATGGACTGAATTTTCCATCACTTGCTTGTCTTGTCCCCCATATGTCTAGTCAAGACTTACCTTTATCCCCCTGACCAGTCTGACCCAATTCTTCATCTCTCTCCTGCTTTCCTGTGCTAGCAATGGCAGGCTTCCTCCGTCCCTTGTCGACTTGATGTACGTGAGGGCTGGAGGCAGAGGCTAAGTTGTCCTGACACAGTAAAGAAGTGTGGGCGGCAGTGCTGAACAGCCAGAGGACACAGGAGTTCCACCATATTAGGCTGTTTGTCACTCTGATGTGAACAGTGGCCATGAGGTTATTAAATAGACTGTCCTGCTTGTTCCTCTCGTTACTATTTCTGCATTCTCTCCCATGCCGTCGTCCCGGGTTTTGTTCCATGGCAACCTTCTAATTACCTTGTGGAGAGGGATTCACCCACTGGGAATCAAGCAGGCCTGGGCTGTTGAAATCCACTGGGCTACTCATCCGTGTGTTCCTAGGTTTACAGTTCAGCTGTGCTAACTCATGGAAACTGCTCTGGGACAGACTTAAATCAAAACAGACAGCTTCCCATTTTTACTCCGAAAATCAAATGGGAAGACTTATTTTAAATGGGTCGTTGGTGGCTTGCCCCAACGTGTGAGGCATGTGTGCTTACTTAGATAGAGTGGAATGTTAATTTTTAACAAGTTCAAGTAAGTTCCTTTGTCAAACAGACTTAAAGACGAAGTTGCCTCACATGGATTGTGGACAATGATGGCCTTCTATTTGTTAGCTAGGATTTATTGAATAAGTACTATCTGAAGCGATCCTAAAGGTAAAGAGGTGAATAATAATGTAAATCTGGGATAGAGAGGTTGCTCAGTGGTTAAGAACCCTTGCTGTTCCTCCAGAGGATCAGAGTTCAGTTCCCAGCACACACATCAGGTAGCTCCCACCTTCAACTCCAAGGAATCTGACGCCCTCTTGTGGCTTCCAAGGACACATGCAAATAAATCGAGAGATAATCATGTCGGGGCGCTGGTATTGTTCATGGAAAATACTTACCAGTCCCATAGGTAACTGTGGAGATGAGCATGTTCCTCATTGTACTATAAAATTCTTCACTGCTGACACCAAACAGTACGGTACTTATACCTTAACACTGTATAATTTATAACTAAAAGAGCAAAGTCCTTAGATTAAAGTTCAAATATTAAGCCAGGAGCCAGAAATTAAGTTAAAATATCAAATCAGGTGGTCTTGGATCATGCTTTTAATCCCAGCACTTGGGAGGCAGAGGCAGGTGGATCTCTGTGAGTTCTAGGCCAGCCTGGTCTACAGAGCAAGTTCCAGGACAGGCTCCAAAGCTACAAAGAGAAACCCTATCTCTTAAATAGCATATANAAATAGCAGTTGTGCAAGCCGGTTAAGTACAGCAGTTCAACCGGGCATAGTGGCACAGAAATCACAGCACTTGGGGGGCTGAGGCAGGTAGATCTCTGTGTGCTTGAAACCAGTCTAATCTGCACAGTGAGTTCCAGGATGGCCAGAGCCACATAGAGAGACCCTGTCTCAGGAAATCAGAAGGTGGTGGCACAGGCCTTTCATGCCAGAACTGGGGAAGCAGAGGCAGATAGAGCTCTATAAGTTCAATATAGCTGGAGACTGTTCATTCGTTTCCCAGATGCCCAAACCCAAATAAACACACAGAAACTATATTAATGATAACAGTTTGGCCAATGGCACAGGCATATTTCTAGCTAGCTCTTACATCTTAAATTAACCCATTTGTATTATTTTATATTTTACCACGAGGCTTGTGGTTTGTTACCTATTGCTTCTTGAGCAGCTACATGGCGCCTTTTTCCTTTGGCAGCTACATAGCATCTTTTTGACTCCACCTACTCTCTCTCTTTGTCTCTTTTCGGATTTCCTGCCTGGCTTTACTATGCTAAGCCATTGGTCCAAACAACTTTATTCATCAACAAATAAAGCAACACATACACAAAAGGACATCCCACTTCAGTTCAAGGCCAGCCTGGTCTACAAATCAAGTTCCAGGACAGCCAGGGCTACACAAAGGAACTCTGTCTCAAAGAACAAAAACAAAGTAAAAAAAAAAAATAATAATTAGTTAAAAATATATAAATAAATAAACAAATGAATAAAGCTGTTCAAGTGCAAATTGTAATTAAATAGTTTAATCACATTTATATGTGATTATTAAAGTTAAAATAATAATTTTCTGCCATGCTTTGTAGTCTATAACTAAATTTCATTGTAGACCATACTAGAAGAGGGAGTGGAAATGCTTTAAGAGCCAGAGCTCATGATGAACATCATGAAATTCTGTGTTCTGGACCTGCACTCATGAACCCACAGCAGTTTTGGATGCCTGCACAAGATCAAGCCAATCAGAATTCTAACATGGAAAGAAGAGGGACTCATAAGCCCCATCCCTAGCCAAAGGGCAATTGACAGTTGATGGCTTCAGGAGGACGGAAATTCAGTTTATCATCAAGGGTGTGTCCTCTAAGAGATCAACCATGCTCTAAGGGATAGTCTCACCTTCATAACTCTATGGGCAGCACAAATGGGACTCAATGGGTTATTTTTTCACCTATTGAGAGAGAGAGAGAGAGAGAGAGAGAGAGAGAGAGAGAGCACAAACCTCTTCTAGTTATTGTCCTCTAATCTCCCAGTCTAAGGTTCATGTTGTAATTATAGGAATTGCAAGCAGAGTATGAGATTGGTAATTTTACTTTGTAGACCATGGATCTTAAATTTATGAAATAGCCATAGTTTTTTTCATACTAAAAAGTTAACACAATATTTTAACACTTATTTTGGTGAAGAAAGAAAAATTCGGGGAACCAAATATCAAGTCATTGATCATCAAAGCTAATCTCACAAGTATGTGGCCGTGAAGTGAATCACCAAATGAATACTAGTGGCCAACTGTTATTTCATGTTCAAGGCTGCACACAGGGAGTGTCCTGATTTGTTTATATTGTCAACTTAGCACAACCTAGAGTCACCTGGCAAGAGAGAAAGTCAACTGAAAACTTTTCTGGATCAGATTGGCTTATGGACATGTTTGTGGAAGCATTTTCTTGACTGCTAATTGACATAGGAAGCTCATCCCACCTTGGGTGGTACCCTTCCCTAGGCAGCTTGTCCTTGGCTATATAAGAAAGCTAGATGAACATGAGCCTGAGAAAAAATCAGTAAACAGTGTTCCTCCAACGTTTCTCAATTTCTGCTTGAATTCCTGCCCTGAATTCTCTCAATAATGGACTGTGATATAGAAGTATAAGCCGAAACAATTTCTTTCCTCCCCAGTCAGATCATTGCTGTGGTCAGAATGCCTCATTACAGCAACAGAGAAACAAACTAGAACAGGTACTAAAAGCTGCTTGTCCAACACTTCTGATAGTTCTAGAAGTTCCAGAATGAAGAATCGCTTCACTCTTTGATACAAAACGGGAATTGTGTAGTCCCAGTTCTAGACTAAAGTCCTCTGTAAATTCAGTGAACCTCAGTGATTGTTTCCAGGACCCATGATGTCCCCACACACCCTATATAACCTTTGAAGAAAGTAACAAAATTGTGCCAATGCAGCTGACTCAGTTACCAGGACACCATGGTGCTCTGATGTCCTCTGAAATCTCTTGCAACCTTCCAGGCCATGCCTCCAGCTGAACAGAACTCCATATGAAAATCTTAAACTCAAACAGGAGGGAAACCTGAGAAATGGCTTCTGACTCACATGCATGCCCACAGTGGAAAGCTGTGAACCCACTGTGTAGTCCTTGCTCCAGCAAAGCACATTGAACTTCAGGGGAAATTGTGCCAAAAGCAAGCTGGTGTCGCAGGGCTCAGTGGTGTCAAATCAGATTAGTTCTGTCTGCCTTTACCTAGCTGGGTGTCAAACAAAATGGTACTTTTTTATTGTATATAACTACTTGTGGTCCAATCTGTTCCTATCTTTGTGTATAGCTAGATGTGCAAAATGTGGTGCAATTGCCTTTTATGGAGGTGATAAATTTCATTTACAGCATGTACATAATATGCATGTTTGCAGAAAACATATTGATCAAACCAGCTTCCTTTACTATACTTAAAATGCAGAGAAAATGCAACATTTCCTAGATTAACATATGTTGACACAGCCAAAAAAATGAGAAGGAAAACATTAATAATGTTCTGCTAAAAAAAATGCCCTAAAATGTCTTGGATGATTTCACAAATACTATCAAAAGGAACTTATACCAGAATATGTCCTTGAGATCTCAGAACAGTAACCAGTCAAATCAGGGAAGAAAAAGTAAAATTCTTGGGGCTTCTTTTTTCAGTCCTAAACAATCCAGTTTATTTCATCAAAAATTATCATTCAGAAGGATGTGGTACCAACATGTGTAGTCAGCACATGGAGCCTGAAATAGGAGAATCTTAAGTTCAAAGGCAGTCTGATATACAAAAAGACCCTGTCTCAAAAAATAAATAAACAGATAATAGTCACCTTTGGAGTCCACCACTGCTGGATGCCAGGTTGTTCTAGGATCAAGAGGTTTGTAAAGTGTGACTCTTCAATAGGACAGCGGCCAGAGAGGGAAGGCAGTAGAGGCCATTTGAGTCATGGGGAGATGGCAAGAGAAGCTTAAGTGAGGCCCCAGCTCCTCTGAACACAAATGACCCTCAGAGATGTCCAGGCTGGGTCCAGAGGCCCAGGGCATGGCACCCTTGCATCCACCAGTCCTTCAATGAAGCTGCTCCCATGAAGGAGGCATTTCCTAGGGCAGAGGGGCTGTTTTATCAGAAAATGAATCTCTTAGCTATGCGTTACAACCCACAGTACTTCTGGCTGGTGGAGCAGTCATGCCCTATCCTGGACATGGTCTCCACTAGCCCACCTACTGCTCCACTCAGATTCACTTGCTTCGGATGAAGCCATTGCTTTTAGACACATGCTATTCTCCTGGCCAAGGGAATATGAAAAGAGCAGGCAACGATATCCTAAAGCTTTATAGATGTATTAGTTGCTGTTGCTGTAATAAAATATTGGAGGAAGAAGCAACTTATGGAAGAAAGTTTATTTTGGCTTGTAGTTTCAGAGGGTGGAGTCCATCATGGTAGGCAGGAAGCATGGCAGGAAGTGGTAGGCATGGAGTCAGGAACAGGAAGCAGAGACATCACATATTCATCCAGACAGGCGGCAGAGAGAGAGAATAGGAAATGCCGTAAGGTTATGAACTTTCAGTGCCTGCCCTCAGTTCTGTTTCCTCCCATACGGTTGCACTGTCTCTCCAAAACGCACCTGCAACTAAGGACCATAAATGAAATGTGGGGTACACAATGCACTTTTTCTAGATCATACAGTTTCAAGGTGGATCGTTCAGTGTATACATTGATTGCAATCTGTCATTTACATGTGATCACCGAGTTAAGGACACCAAGGACTGAAATGAAGAAAGTAAGTCTCTCAACATGAACGTGGACAAGCAAAAGGTTTGCAGTTTTTGCTGTCTGCAGCTAATTGTTGGATATTGTTTTTAAGATTTCTTGGTAGTTATTTATGGATTGAGTGTTTTGTCTTCTGCAAACATAGGTGTCTTGAAAGAAGCAATGGCTTCGTTACAACACCATTGATGTTTGCACAATCTTATAGTAGTTAATGTGGTCATTATTCACGATAATTGCTAATATTCCATGCCTGATTTTTTCAAAGAATGTAATATAGCCCTCATCAGAAATTTATGGATTATGCACTGTTCTTAGTCTTATTTTACACGTTTATATAAAAAAGAAGGTACAAAGGTCAACTATCCAGGGTCATAGCACTATCTAAACATTTGTGTGTGAGTCTGGAAATGATAATTGTCTTGGACTATGTAAAGTTTGACAGACACTGTGGGTTAGAGAGAAAAATGAAGATTGGTAATATGCTTTAATTTGTTTGCAGTTATAGTATCAAATATATGTAGAGAATGTAAAAATTTAAAAAGCTGAGAAAAAAAACAAAATAAATAAATAAAGGACTATGCAGGGACTTCCATCCCTGAAATTTTTATGTCTCACACATGGCACCAGCTTTCCTCATTCTCTGTCATACCTAATATTGCTTCTTGTTTGCCATTTCTGAGATTTGTACCTCTATAATGTGTCTAATCCCACACATGTAGGGGTTCTACCAAAATATCTAAGAACTCTTCCTCCTAAACCCGCATTCTGATACTGGGAAAATGACCCCAGAGTTGGTTCGTGGACCCAGTGGACCCATTCTGAGCTGGGACTTCAGCCAGAATTTATTTCCAGGCTCTAGATACCATCATGCTAAAGGGTCATAAGGACGTTTTGGGTCTCCAAGTCAGCAGTCCTTAAAATATCTGGTCGTTCCCCTTCCCCAGTGACCAGCGATTGTAGTAAATGAGCCAGGGGTCCCGTTGGGAACTGAATTAGGAAGTCATTGCTGGGTGTGCTTTTTACGGTGTGGCAGGGTCCTCTCTTGAAAATTCTGAGTCTGAAAACTGGCTCATGTCCAAAACCTGGGCAAGAGGTCAGCATTTTTCATTAGCAAAGCTGCTCCAAGCACTATACATTCCGAAACTCCTTTGTTTTGCAGAGGAGAAATAACACTGTCAACTGCTCACCCATCTTGTCCCTAGTGTCCTGGGGTCTATTCGTCATCCCCAGAGCCCTCTGCAGGTAAGGACTCTGCTACTCCAACCTTGACACTCGTGGTGACTGTGCATCCCTAGGTGTGGCTAGAGCTACAGGCCATTTCCCTGGTCTCTGGATTTCTGTGTCTTATCTTTATCATCGCTGGTAAGAAGCCCTTTCTTGTTTTTAAAATTTGGTGCTTATTTACTCATTTTGTTTGTGTGTTGTGGGCAGTGGATGATGTAGGGAGGACAGCTTATTCTACCCAGTTCTCTCTTGGGTGGTCTCAGGGCTCAAACTCAGGTCCTCAGGGTTAGCGGACAGTACTCTTTGACTGTGGAGCCATCTCACCAGCCCCTAAGGAGCTATCTCTATAGGAGGACTTCAGCATGTACTTCAGCCTGCACCGGGAAGCCACGATGCAATCCAATTCATGCACCTATCTATTCCCTGTGGTTTTGATAAAGTTAATTCTAGGTTTTCTTCATGAAAATATTTGGGTGGATGTCTTTCTGCCTGTCTGTCTATCCACTGAATCAGGGCTCCTTAAATATTTTCCACTCGTGAATCCTTTCCACATAAGAAACTCTTATGTGACACTTCCCAGTATAATAGGCATATTTAGATGGATATCCATGTATGGATATTGAAAATCAAATATTAATAAATCATAAAGTAATTTACTTTAAAACAATTCACTGGTATATATGTAATTGTAAAGATGAGAAGTTAGAGAATGGGCTCAGGGGTGAAGAGCGCTCGTTGCTCTTCCAGAGGACCTGGGTTCAGTTCCCATCACCTATGAAGTACACAAGCATCTATGAAGGCAAAACACTCAAACACATTTTTAAAAAAAAATCTTTAAGAGAAAAAGATGAAAGCAAGTTTCCATACTTATTGACAGGTGCACTGTTTGATTCATATAAAGAATCAGATCTTGGCCCAGGGTGATGGTGTAAATCTTAATGCAAAGGTGTGGACGCAGAGGCAGACTGATCTCTTAGTCTAAGGGGCCAGCTCAGTCTACACAGTGAGTTCTAAGCCAGCCAGGGTAATATGTTGAAATTGGAGCGGCAGGGCTGCGTCCCCGGCACCCGGCCGCCCGCATGGCTAGTTTATACCCAGAAATAATTACACGGAAACTGTATTCTTTCAAACACTGTCTGGCCCGGCTAGGTCCAGTTTCTTATTGGCTAGCTCTTACATATTGTTCTAACCCATTTCTAATATTCTGTGTAGCCCATGAGCTGGCTTACCAGAGAGGATCTTAACCTGCGTCTGTCTGGAGTGGGAGCATCATGGCGACTCCTCCTCTAACCTTCTTTCTCCCAGAATTCTCTTCTGTATACTCCGCCTACCTAATTTTCTATCCAATAAAATGGGCCAAGGCAGTTTCTTTATTAGTAAGAAATCATTCCCACATCATTTCCCCTTTTTCCGTTTAAACAAAAAAGAAAGGCTTTAACTTTAGCATAGTAAAATTACATATAACAAAACAGTTATCAAGTAAGAATTACAGTTACAATATTTATATCTATTTTATCTCTTATCATAACTAAGGAAAACTATAACTATTTATTCTTCAACTCCATCAAAGACTCCAGAAGGATATAATATTATCTAAGTAAACAAGAAATAAGAAAACTCTAGAAATGACAGAGACATCTCGCTGCCTGGACAGTCACCCAAAGTTCCTCTGTACCGTTGGGGCATCCATCTTCGGCCTACAGGCCCATGGTATCCAGATACATTTCCATGAAGCAGGAAATTTTAAAGACAGTTCAGTCACTTTCTGCTGTGTTCTGTAGAATGTCTTGTAGACTCTTTCATGAATCAGGAACCCCGAAAGACCATCTCACCTTTAGGCAAGTTCAGCAGTCCTCTCTCTGAGGGTTCTCTGTGTCCAGTTTATGCAACAGTCCAGGCAAGAGCAGTTTCTTGCCCAAATGACTATCCAACTCCATAAGGATCCTCTTCGATGCCCATCTTCCTCTTGAAGTAGCTGGTGCTGCCAGGAGCAGACGTGTCTCCTTGTCATGAAAAGTCCTAAGTTATTAAAATATTTTAAATGCCATATTCTGCAGTCTTTGAAAGATATGAAGAATGCCTATCTAATTGAAATATATCTCTATATATCTAGAAAATCTAACTAACATGACTACAAGCTTAACTATTAGCAATGATTATCCATTAACAACCTATATTTCCTAATTATACATTACATTTTAAGTGAACTACATAATCACAATACCTTAATCAAGTTCAAAAATACATATACATATAACAAAATTGACCTTAAAATCCATACCAATGCAAATTATTCATATCTATATCATATCCCCCTTTAAATGTAAAAGAACATTTATAAACAATATTTGGGAACATGGGCGTAGTTTTTTCTCTCCAAACTGCTTCCTGCTGAATGGGGGCACTGTTAATCAGATCATTTAGGGTGTAACCTGTGTGTCAGGTTCATCTCGGTTGGCAGTTGAGTGAAGTAATTTTTTGAGGGTGTTCACAGCAACCTTTCAGGAGGGCGTGGTCTATCATACCATACCGGGATAGATGCAATCCATAGGGTCACATCCTCTGTGGAAACAAAAGAAGACCCTCTCCAAAGCATCATATCCTTAGATCCAAATTTTGAAGTCAAGATACCTTTAGAACATATGTGCAGGTTCAGCTTAGCAGCCCATATAATAAAATGTCTCTTTGTACTTAGCTCCTTCACAGTCAAAAATTTTAAAGAAAACACAATGTACATAATCCAGACTCTCTGTGAATTTTTCATTTTTACGTGGCTTATTTTTCTTTATTTCTCTTAATCTATAACTATCTGTACTTCTGTACTCTGTCTCTTTAAAGACTTTACCCTTTTTCTTTTTAAGACATTAACTTTATTCTTTATATTCTCTTTTTTTCCCCAAGCCTACGTACATTCATCCAACGGTGTCTGAATCTGTTTTACTGTGAATCTGTATTTTTTTTTTTATTATCCAGGAGCATTTCTTAAAATGTTAAGCATTTCTTAAAAACTTAAGTTGCACCATGTATAGGTAATACGGTACTGCCTGTGTCCTGCCCAGTCTAAACCTTAACTGCACGGTTTTAAGGTAATTACGGTAGTTCCTGCCTGAGATCAGCACAGTTCAGCAAGGAGCAGCCGCTCCTGCCTCAGAGTCATTTGGTGCTTTTGAGCTGAGCACAGTTACAGGCAAACAGCAGTTTACATTGGAGCCGCAATCAGCAATTTAATTTTGAGACTGAGTGTGCAGCACAGAAACTCTTTTTATCCAAGTTACAGCCAAATCTGACACGCAGAGCACTGCGCAGTCTGAAAACGCGTCTCTGTATGGCAGCAGGAATCCGCCATGCTCTTCCGCCTGCCTAAGCCTGATTCCGCCATCTGCCCAGGTGTAGGCAGGGAACGCTGAGCCATCGGCAGGTCTCAGAGCAATCTCCTCCGATCCCAAGTGGGAACACAAACATCCAGTCCCATAAAAGCCTTGAAATGCTTTAAAGCCAGAGTTCACGCTGGCAGTACAGCACCAGGAAGCCGCGCTTTAAAATGACGCAGCTTTTTTTCTCTGCTGCTGTTGCTGAATCAGGAATCTCTCTACAGCACGCCACCAACAAAACAGCAAAAATCTGTGTTAAACTCTCTCTCCCTTATTTTTAAGCCTTCTCAGGTTTTTAAGTGGATTTAGCCCATCACGTTTGGGCGCCATCTGTTGAAATAGGAGCGGCAGGGCTGCGTCCCCGGCACCCGGCCGCCCGCATGGCTAGTTTATACCCAGAAATAATTACACGGAAACTGTATTCTTTCAAACACTGCCTGGCCCGGCTAGGTCCAGTTTCTTATTGGCTAGCTCTTACATATTGTTCTAACCCATTTCTAATATTCTGTGTAGCCCATGAGCTGGCTTACCAGAGAGGATCTTAACCTGCGTCTGTCTGGAGTGGGAGCATCATGGCGACTCACTCACTCAGCTTCTTTTTCCCAGCATTCTCCTCTGTCTACTCCGCCTACCTAATTTTCTGTCCTATGAGGGCCGAGGCAGTTTCTTTATTATTAACCAATGAAATCAACAGATAAGATACAAGACCCACCTCCATCAGTAATACCATGAGACCCCGTCTCAAAAATAAATTAAATTTTGATTAAATATTTCATATCACATGACATGGAGTATCTTTAATGTTTTTCAGAGTTAGTCAATATTTTGAATTATAATCATCGATGCTGAGACCATCATTCAGCATAAATGTATAATGTAAAATAGCAGAAGTACACCTAGGGGTCTTTCCAGAAACTGTTCAGAATTCTGTCCAAATCCTAAATCATAATTCTTTGAATAATTTTGTATAAAAATTAAGTCTGCAACTCAAACAGCAATTTTTAAAAGGAAACATTCTTATATAATACAGTCCAAAAACAGACTTACATGCTGAGTGCTGATGATAGAAAAATATTAAGTCTTTGTTTTCTGCAATTCGTCATTATGTCCCATAACTGCAGAAAAACCTGTATATATGGAAAAGAAAAATGCAGTTCATGGCAGACAGCGGTCTCAGATCTTGGTGGAAGTGTGTATTTGGTGTTCATTGGTCACGAAGGCATAGACAAATTTTACCAAGGGAGCACATCCTGTGTTCAGAACCAAGTCCTCAGTGAACTCACGCTGCAATACCTGCAAGCCCTGCCAGAAACCACCGGCACTCACTGTGTGTTTGATTTTGAGCTAATGCTTTTGATGCATTCAGAACCTTTTTGCTGTTGTCAAAGTCTTTATGACTCACATATTTGATTACTGAATTCCATTTTGCTTTGGTGCCTCCATTTTAATAAACTGTGCACTGCCAGGTGTGATGGCTCATGCCTTTAATCCCAGCACTTAGGAGGCAGAGGCAGGCAGATCTCTGTGAGTTCAAGGCCAGCCTGGTCTACAGAGTGAGTTCCAGGACAGCCAGAGCCACACGGTGAGACCTTGTTTTTACTTAGAAGAGAAAAAAAAAAAAAGCTGCACGCTGTAGGACCCATCTAGATTTTAAGTCTCCATCATCTGCCCTGCACATTGGCATGAGTTATTCCTCCTCCTTCCCCTTCTACTTCCTGCTATTCTCTATATTTCTTTGGATTTTTTTTTTAAAGATGAGTTACTGCTACCAGCTAAGATGACCTTGACTTTGACCTTGGCTCAAACTTGGAATCCTTCTGCCTCACCCTCTTGAGTCCTGAGATTAAAGGCCTGTGCAGCCAGTGGCTATCACTTCCTTCACACCTAAAATGGCCATCATAGCAGCATGCTAACAACTCTCCCCGTCTGCTGGGATCTTTGATAGAAGATTCCATACTTACCACACAACAGAGTTCCCATGTCAGTAAATTTCTCTAGTATGTTCTTTCCCTTGTTTCAGCACCTTCGGCATCCAGTTTCCTTATATAGTCTCTTGACATCACAGCGACATGCTGGCTAGATCAACTCCAAAGATCCAGCCCTTTTCCAGTCAAAAAATATTATAAATTAATCCTCTGAAGAGCTATGGGCCTAATAATCAGGAAGCAAATTGGTAGTATAATTTGAGGGGAACACAAGAGGCCTCTCCATTTCTTTAAGTAAGAAGAAGCATTGACTTCTAAAAAAAGGACATCTTTGGCAACCACAGCCACTACTACCATCGGTGCTCAGGGACCATCCGGAAAGAGGGCCGGAGAGAACGTAAGGGGCAGAGGGTGGGGAAGACTGTTGTGAAACACTGTCTGCTAGACACGATACAACATTTGTACCCATGAGTTCACAGCAGCTGTGGTTACCTGCACAAGGTAAAGCCAGACAAAATTCCAGCAAGGATGGGAAGAATCTCACCAGGACCCGCCCCTAACTGAGGAGCTATTTAAAGTTATTAACTGAGAGGCAGACATGTGTGGGAAGATGCAGAAGTAGGTAGAGGGGAGAAATGGAGGTGGACAGAATCATACTTCACTGCACACATATCTAAAAGTCTCGGATAATAAAAACAAAAGAGAGGAGTGAGAGACTTGTACAGACCTGGGAAGCTTAGGGGAATTAGAGATTTGAGCTTTTGAAGCTTGTTGACCCAGGGTTCCATTGCTTCCCACTCAGAGCCCAAGCCTTGGCAGTCAGAATTTAAAATAAAACCACTGTAGAGATGCTGCACTCAGTATTAAATCCTGAATTGTTTCCTTGGCCCTTCTCCTCTCTCTCCAGCGGCAGTGGCTGGCAGTCTCTTTCTCTGCTGCCACTGGTGCCCTCTGGCTTTCCGACTTTACCTCTGCTTTATGATTAATCACCCTGAGCCGTTTATGTCATCTGCAGTTCCTGCATTGCCCGCTATCCAGGCACCCTGAGATATGGCATCTTGAACAATATTCCTTTCTGTGGATAACCCATCACAAAGCTCCTGTCAGAGAAAATTTTGACAATTGTGTTACTAGATATCAGCACCTTACTGATCCCACGGTCCTCATTTCCACCACTCAGCAGAAATTTCACTGCCTTAACTATCAAGTCCCACTTTAGAGCCAACATCATAGGACCATGCCACCATGACCAGCTGTCATAAGTTGGCTTTCCTGTAAAATAAACTGGTTCTAAAATTGGTAACTAGGTAGCTTATTGGGGAATATTTCAAGATGCAATGTGTATAAGGAACAAAAGAACCAGGGTTTGCGAGAAGAATGCTGAGTTATAATGTAGTCACCACAGAGACCTCAGACAGTGCCCTGCAGAACTCCGGAGCTGGGAAGAACCATCAGAAACATCTCATTGAGGCAGGATTCACCCAATAGATTCACAAAACTGTCCCTGGAGAAGGACTCTAACGTTGAGCAAGATATCTGTCTTTGGAAAGATATAGGCAAATCCTGCGGGAGGACATGACAGTCAGCTCTTGGGGGAGACATTCCTACCTCTGGGAAAAGGAGATCTTTCATCTCAGTGAGTCTGGATGGCAGACCATCTTATCTACTTAGGGTAAGGGGAGGGTCAACACGACAAATGAAGAGCAAACAATTGAATCTTTGTTAGCTCTTGTAATGTTAAAAAAAAAGGTAAGTGCAAATCACTGTAAGCAGTGAGTGATTTCAGATCAAAACTGCCTCTAATTTCAGAAAGCAAGACCTGTAGTCCAAGACTGAGAGCACTCCTACAAATTCATTCTTGTCCACCTTAATGCAGGACACTCCCCTCTTCAGCCACTCAAGCTGGGTAAGGAAATCAGGAAGATTAAAATCCCAGAGAAGTATCTAAAGACAAAAAAACAAAACAACTGGATTTTCCCGTACAAATAATCAGGTTGGGTATTTTCATACATCTATGCCTTTTGTGACACTTTTATTCATCCCAGGGAACTTCTCTCAGCACTGAGAGTATAATTTGAAAACAAAACTTATTTGAACTAAATCATGAAGCCTAAACCATAAGGGAAAAAAAAATCAGTAACAATGCCTACTGCCACACACCCTGCACGGAAGCGAAGTCCTACCACTCTGCAATGGACGATTACCAGTCAGTCTGGGATTCCTAAAACAATGAGAACAGGGTGGCGATGCTGTCGTCTGTGTACCCTCGCTCAGTTCTCTAATGGAAAGCATCCTTCCTCTGCCGATTCACTCCTGACAATGTTAATGACTCACTTTAAAGCGGTCTCTGGGCTATGATTCGTGACACTCAGCCTGGTTAGATGGGAGGGTTCGGCAGGTTTCTGGGGAGTGTCTTCGATGCAGAAATGCCTTGAAGACAGCACTTTATTATATTTAGGACAAGTATGACATCCCACTTCAAGGGAGAGGCTCCTATACATATTGAGAAGGGATTTCTGTGGTTTAAGTGGGGAGGAGAACTTGGATGAAAAGAATGTCTCTGGGTTTTTCTTTCTTTTCTTTCTTTTTTTTTTGAGGTAATATAAAGATAGGAAGCAGAGAAGTGGAGGCAGGAGGCAGTAGGATTATGGGTAACGGAAGAATTCTGCCTGAGGGTATATGCCTGCTTTGCCTATTCCTGTATAACTAGAATATTTATAATTCAAATACTTATCTTTAATAATTAAAAACCAAGGAACATTAAAGACAAAAGGTAGAGAATATTATGTACACATGTGTAGGTGCCACGCATTAAATCCCCACCCTAGCAAAATACAGCAAGAGGTAGCTTTTACATGAGGTTAAAAAGTGAATATTTTAAATGTCCTGGAAACAGAATTTCTAATTCACTCCAGTTCCGCCAGGAGTGATACCTTGACTTCTGATTCCTACGCACATCATCAGTCATGGGGCTAGGAGCTAAAAATACCCAGCATGGTGGCTTGACATCGGCACATCAACAATTAAAAAGGATACAAATATTTCAGATTTTCAAAACCATAAGCGATTCCCCCCAAGATTTATGAAAATATTAGGCTCGCGCAAGAAAAAGAAAAGTCATTTTCAGTTGTTTTCACTGAATCCTCGGTAGCATCGTCTATGTAAACCACTTCTCACAATGGAATGTAATATTCTCCACAGCCAGGAAGGCTCTCTGATCTTCTGCCTCTTCTCAGACAGCAAAGACACAAAGAGAAACAGCCATTGCTGTGAGTCAGAAAGAGTGTTTGAAAGGAGAAAGAGACCTCAACGGTGCCCCCTGGTATTCTAAAGCTGTCAATTATGACTATGATTACAATGAAAATACTGAAATAAAAACAGTATTTATTGTGGAGAAGAAGTAACTGCATTTAAAGCAAAAACAAAGAGAAATAATGACCAAAATAGATAGGATGATGTGACTGAACTGTTGAAATATTAACTTTATGCACATATAGTTAATATATATATAATATATACATGATAACTACAGAGAGAGTTATTGTTTCAACCTAACAACCAGTGCTAATGGTGGTGATTTAAAAAAAAAAACTTTACAGCAAAGCAAAATAAAATAATAAACTAACGGAGCTCAATTGTTTATGCTACAGAAAGCAGACTTCTTAGCAACCAAAACATGAACAAATGAGGATTGTGGATGAGATGATCCAGAGCCATTGTTTTTGAGGTTTGCCTGCAAGTGAGGTTTCCATGGCAGTGAATTTACGCATCATAGTTTCAACTTGTGTCTAAAAACAGAGGTGTTAATATTTACACCTTTGCTAATTACAGCAAGGAAGAGATTAATGGAGAATTAAATGTTCCTATCATTTTACCTTCCCATCACACCGCGTAATTCCGAGTAGAACATTAACCCAACCTGACAACAATATGCTGCGGATGGAGGAGGAAGAAGGGAGGCACACAGAGACCCCTCTGTTCTAAAAGGAGGAGTGATAGTCAGAATGACTCCGTGATTGCAGGCAGTGAAAAAAACAAAAGCCTGTGTTAAGACTCTTTTTTGCAAAACTGCTCGTTTTTCTAATGGAAACTAGGTTTGGGTTGCTATAATGAGCCCACAAGAAACATAGAAACATCTTTTGTCCCCCTAAGAAACTACTGTTTCTATTCTGTTAAAAAAAAAAAAAAAAAAAAAAAAAAAAAAAAAAAAAGGACAGGTATTATTGTTAAACCCAATTTGCCAGGGATGGTGCCTGTGGGGTACCAGCTAGGACCACAAGAAAATAAGAACTTACTGGAATGTGATTGGGGCGAAGGGAATTAAAAAAAATTATCCTTCAGCAAATACTTCTTGTTAATTGAAAGGAATTCTGCTTTTGTAAGTGCTATGCTTTGGATCTGGAATGTCCGGAAAAGCCAATGTGTAAAAGGATTGGTCCACATCCTGTTGCACTGTTGGAAGCTGGCAAATCCTTTCAGGGGTGGCTAAGTGGGGGTGCTTCCTGCCATTGGATGTGTACCCTCTCCTCTTCTCTCCTTGGCTCCCAGCTGGGCATTGTCATGTTCTCCCGCCATGAAGCACTGCCTCGTCATAGTGGGTCCAAACACAAGGCCAGGCATGTTCTGTCCCCTCCCAAACTGGGAGCCAAAGGCAGAACTTTCTGGGGATGATTGAGGCCATAAGGATGCTGCGTATTCTGCTGTCTAAAGATGGGGCATTTGAAAAAACAAGCTACTCTCCATGTTCGGATGGCTGGCGTATCTGGGGAGAGTTTTGAAACTCCACAATTGCCATTGTCCTGAAATACTTTTCTTGTCGTGAAGATGAAGTGCGGGCTCACAGAGAGGGGCCCTTATCTCCTTCCACTCTTGCTGTTTGTCTTATATCCTTATTAGCTTTCACCAAAGGGCAATCATAATTAAATTCTAAAGCAACGGATGAAGTCACCCACACCATCCTCCGAAGGGCTGCAGATGACGACGGTGCCAACGACAGTGTAACCCTGCTTTCCTTTGATTCTGGCTCGACAGCATTAACTCCCTGACCCCCTGCGGCTGTCGGTGCCACGGGCTGCTTAAGTGCTGTGCAAAAGCATTTCTGTTTTATTTGTTCTAAATTTACTGGCTATTAATTTCACAGTGTGACCTCCTCGTCTCTCATTAGTTGGCAGATTCCGCTGTAGCCTTCAAAAAGCTCAAGATTCCCAGAAGTTCGTTCCTTTCTGTGCTGTTATCTGGTCGCCTTCCATAGCATGCGAAAAGCTCCTGTCTTTAAACATCCACGGTACCCTCTTCTGAAATTCCTTTTACATGCATATTCTTTACACTTAGAAATTTATTCCATTCTTTAAATTTTATAATGGCTTCCGTGCCTTCCCCTCTTTCTCATTTTCTGACAAATCCTAAGGCTACTACTTATATCGTGTAATGAAGAGTTTTCGCGGTATTCAGTTATTTAATGCTCTCCCTTGGTGGTGTTCTCATTCGGACGAGGGACAGGGAAGGACTTCTTTTTTTATAATTTTTATTTATTTATTAAAGATTTCTGATTCTTCCCCGCCACTGCCTCCCATTTCCCTCCCCCTTCCCCAATCAAGTCCCCCTCCCTCATTAGCCCAAAGAGCAATCAAGTTTCACTGCCCTGTGGGAAGACAAAGGACCACCCACCTCCATCCAGGTCTAGTAAGGTGAGCATCCAAACTGCCTAAGCTCCCACAAAGCCAGTTCATGCAGTAGGAACAAAAACCCATTGCCATTGTTCTTGAGTTCTCAGTAGTCCTCATTGTCCACTATGTTCAGCGAGTCCGGTTTTATCCCAGGCTTTTTCAGATCCAGGCCAGCTGGCCTTGGTGAGACAGCAGGTGAATTCAGTGAGCCTGGGTGTCATTGTCATCTCTTCTACATATCTTTCAAGGTCATGAACCTCCCATTCCTGGCCTGGGTCTTAGATTTCAGGAGAAAAATAGTTCATTGGTTGTTGCTCCAGCCAACAGCATAAATAATAATGTTTCTGTTTGGGAATGGATTTATTAATCTTCAAACTGTGTGGGCCCAAGTTTCCAGAGATTTTGTGGTATCCAGGGTTCTTTTTTTTTTTTTTTTTAGCTTAGCAGCTGTACCCACCTATCTTATAGAAATATCATCTTTGCTCCTGCTAAGAGCTTGAAGGCTGCATCTTTTAGTACTGCCAGTCCAATTTTAAGGAAAGAGCCCACCATTATAGAGAGCGCTTCAAAATCTCGACTCTGTGGCACCTACCTCCCTGCACTCTGCCCATAAGCCACAGGGGATTTGTAGGAATGGTAAACACTAGGAAGAAGATAAAAGCTGGTAAGAATGAGTGACTGTGTCTCCGGACCAGCTAGACAAAATTTTTAATTCGGGCTTGGCATAGTGGTGCACCCATGTAATAGAAGCGCTCAAGACAGGGGTTCTCTGTGAGGTCAAGGTCTATATAGTAAACTAAAGGATATTCAGGGCCCTCTACAAGAGTATCAAGCAATCTTAAGCACTGAGCCTTCTCTCCAGTCCCCCTTCTTTATTCTGGATTACACTCTGAGCATTGTAGCTTTACACTTAATGAATTACAATAACACAAATGTGCCATCTTTCAGCTTTTACAAATATATCATGAAAACTATTTAATAAAGATTGGTGTAGGCAGCTCCCTCAATTTGTAAGATTGTTGCAAATAAGTAAAAATAGAAATATTAAGCATCTATTAATAATGTATCATTAAATTGACAGTAAGGTTCTATAGATTAAGAACTAGGAATGGAGCTAGATGAAACACCCATACTCGTGCCCTGGTGGAGAAAGTAAATAGCTGTGAGCCTTCTAAAAGAGAAAGAACTCTACACATGGAAGATCTTAGGTGGAAAATTTAAGTGGAATGAGATTTAATTTAGATAAATCTATAATCATATGCTCATGAGAAAGCAACTCCTATCATGTAGTAACAAGCAAAATTCTTCAGGGAAGTCAGAAAAGGATTGAGTTCAGAGACTGATGCTTGCTGAGCACTGATGAACGAATCACAGGAGGGAAATGTTGTTTTAGTTTAGCCTTTTCTATTGTTTCATATTCACCCCTTTGCTAAAACTGCTTGTCTGTCTGGTGTCTGCATCTATGACTTCCTATCACCTGATAAGTGGTTCCACCTTTAGCTGATTCCAGGGCTTTAGGAATGAAATAAGCTCGCTGAAAAGTCAAACGAGCACACGACACATCCTCCCCGCTACTTCTACTTTTTTAATTGTTTTTATTTATTACAGATTATTACAATTTGGTTAATTTATCTGTAGAGTTAGCCATTAAGAAGCCTGAGCCATTGGCCAAACAGTATATATATA
>NW_026067902.1:22628027-22670966 GCF_014885135.2 Alexandromys fortis
TATAGAGAGAGAGAGAGAGAGAGAGAGAGAGAGAGAGACTCAGAGTTGATATTTGGGAACTGCCAGGCAGGAGAGAAACATCCAGTTACAAGTAAACATGAACATGTCTCCAGCTCTGGCAATGTCATCTCAAATGAACAGCAGAGGAAAAGCAGTAAATGAGGAAGTAGATGATATTACTTTAGTTTTTATTTTGGAAAAAATCCAGTACATACAGATCACAAATGATAGTCATTAACTGCTTGGCATTGAGATCACAGTTAAGAACAATACCTATCTGATTACTTAGCAATTTGATGATAAATGTGAAAGTTGAGTAACATCCCATGAAGATATGTGCCAACAAATACATATATATGGGTGTGTGTGTATATATATATGTGTGTGTATCTTTGTGTGTGTGTGTGTAGAAATGTGTGTATACAAGTAATGAACATATTACAGGACAGCAGATAGATAGATAGATAGATAGATAGATAGATAGATAGATAGATAGATAGACAGCTATTACTTCTCACCATGTGAGCACAGCTTAATTTTTATCCAGAGTGAAAACAAACTTTAAAATGGAACAGTACCTAAAATCCACTAATGAGCCACACATTAAAGAGAATATTTTGCAAATTTGTCAGGACCTAAAAACAGCAATGAACTTGTTAATATATACATTGTTAATATGTAGATAAGAAAAATGTATTTGCCCAATTTCGGTTATTTTGTTACTCAGTTAGTTTAGGAGTCTTATGAGGCTCCTTTTCACTGAATTTTTTTAGATTTTTCTCTCTGTTCTATGAATTGCATCAACACGTAGTAAGTTCTATGACTTTATGGCTAACAAGGACAGGAAAAGGTCATGTCATTGAGTGAGGACTGCAGCGGACACGTAGGAGAGGGAGCAGGTAGCACTGGTAAGGAAACCTCAACTCATTTAGAAACTGCTGAGAAACAGTAGAATTCTTCTAGCTGCATTTGCGTAAAGTTGGCACAAAGCTGACAGACAGAAAAATCCAAAGTCTGGAAAGATGGCTCAATCGCTAAAGTATTTTCCAGGCAAGCATAAGGACCTGGGTTTATATCCTTGGCACCTACATTAGAGGCAGGCACAGCAGCACACACATATAAACCCAGAACTGAAGAGGAGGTGAGAGGGGAACTCTAGAGTCAGTCTGAACTGGTGAGCTCTAGGCTCACTGAAGCTCCAGGTTCAGTGAGAGATCCTATCTCAAAAAGGAAGGTATAGAAGAGTGGACAAAGGCACCCAATGTTGACCTCTACCCTCCACATGCACGCGCACACATGTGCATTGGCACACATGTGAATAAATACTCACATGAACATGTACATACACCATACATATATCAAGTGCACACACACACAAAAGGAAAATTCAGAATACTTGTGCTTTATTTTTGCACATATAATATATATCCTACATAATTTACTTATACTTAGTTAAGAATAAATGATTATTTTCCAATATTTAAAGATTCAAAGAAAATTGAGTTGAAACATGTCATTTGAAAATTTTTATGAAAAATTATAGATAATAATTTTACAAATTAGTTTTGAAAATGCAGTCCCCAAATTTAGCTCCCTTTGTATGGTAGTCAAAAAAAATGTATCATCTAATTTCTCAAGTTCTTCCTGAACAATAACAGACTTTAATTTCATGAACATGGTACAGAGATTGCATTATTCTGAGTGACTTGCACCCGTGGAACTGAAGCGGCTTTCAGAAAGCTTCAGCTGGTCAGTTCAGCCCAAGTTGTATGTACTTGAAGTTTCATTGATAAAGTTTCCCAGGCAATGCTCTTACATACTCAACTATTCAAATCTTTAGACTTTTCTACCCAGAGAGTTAGTCATTGATTATATCCATTGGCATTATGTGTAGTTAGCCCTGAATTCGTACAAACGTTGTCTTTAAAAAATTAAACTTGCTCCCAATAGATCAGCCCCACTGTCTCAGTAGGTGGGTGCACCCCTCGTGGTCCTGACTTCCTTGCTCACGTTCGCCCTCCTTCTGCTCCTCATTGGGACCTTGGGAGCTCAGTCCGGTGCTCCAGTGTGGGTCTCTGTCTCTATGGTGATATGCAGGATATTCATTAGTATGGACTGTGACTGAAAAAGCATGGGATAAAACCGGACTCTCTGAACATGGCGAACAATGAGGGCTGATGAGAAGCCAAGGACAATGGCACAGGGTTTTGATCCTACTTCATGTTCTGGCTTTGTGGGAGCCTAGCCAGTTTGGATGTTCACCTTCCTAGACCTGGATGGAGGGGGGAGGACCTTGGACTTTCCACAGGGCAGGGAACCCTGGCTGCTCTTCGGACTGGAAAGGGAGGGGGAGAGGGGCGGGAGGAGGGGGGAGGGAAATGGGAGGCTGGGAGGAGGCGGAAATTTTTTTTTCAATAAAAAAAATTAAACTTGCAAAATAGGTCTTTAAAAGGTGACTTCTTTTTCTGCCAGATTTAGCGGGTCACATCTTCACGTGGAAATCAGGAGCTGGTGAATCTCTATAGGCGAGACCAGTCTGTGTAGGGAGTTCCAGGACAGGGCTATAGAAAGATTCTCGAAACACAGCAACAAAATTACTTTCTCCTTAAAAATTGGGGTGGCGCTCAGTTCCCATCACCAACACCAGTCAGCTCATAGCGTCGTTTTCTGGTCTCGGAGGGCACAGACACACTTGTGTGCTTGCACACATATACATATACGAAGCAAATAGTCAAAGACTTTCTGTTTTGCATCCCATTGTAATCTTAGAAATACGCTGTGCTGCAGGCACATGGAACACGGATTTCAGAGAAAGTAACCAAGTGTGGCTATTCTCTTCCGGAACTGATTTGCGGAGAGCTAGCACACCCTAACTTTTGTGTCAGGCGCTGTCAGAGAGGATGCTTTCAGGAAGATGCCCCAAACTGATGGAAGTTCATCTCTGTCCTTCCTGCTCCACGTTTCACTCTGTGTAAACTCAGCAGAATAAAAGAAGTGTTCAAAGACCTGACTTAAAAGCATCACAGGTTTCAGATTCCTCACATTTAATCAATTCTCACCTGCTTGTAGATTCAGTCATTTAGAGTTCTGTGTACTTCAGTGCGCACTCGTGATTCTACCTGTGGTGGTCGGAAGAAAAGCCTCATATGAAGTGGCACCATTAGGAGGTGTGGCCTTGCTGGAGGAGGTGTGGCCTTGTTAGAGGAAGTGTATCTCAGTCTCTTCATGCAGATGCAGATCCAGAACTCTAAGCTTCCTCTTCTGCACCGTGTCTGCCTGCAAGCCACCATGCTTCCCACCAAAAGGATAATGGATTAAACCTCTGAACTCTAAGCTAGGCCCAACTAAATGCTTTTCTTCATGGTGTCTTTTCAAAGCAATAAAACAGTAAGGCACTGCCTACCATTCTAAGAAGATGTAGGAATTAGCTTTTTCCAAAGAAAAATAGGGCAAAGAATTCAAGGATACTTGAAACCACTTTCCGAAAAGAAGAACGCTACAGTGAAGTCATCAGATTATATTGAAAAACAACTTGCCTATAACGTGGAAATGGCAGTTTCCAGATCTCTCCCAAAGAAAGCCACATCCAGGACTGTCTCCTCAGAGTGTACTGCGGGCTTCTTCACACTCGGCCCCGTGGCATCAGCAGACAGGGAGAACAGCCTAGCTCAACAGTTTGCTGATGGAAAGGGTTACAGCTACTGAGGCTACTTATAAATCTATGTATGGCTCCTCCACAGAAGGGATGGACTTCAGAATCCTAAGACATACGATCAGTAGTGTAAAAAGGTCGTTTATGCTTTCCAGTATTCAGTGCTAAGTTCAAAACCATTTCGATGCTGCCGGAGAAATGGTTCAGTGGTTGAGAGCATATGCTGCTCATGCAGGAGACCCAAGTCGGAGTCCCAGCATCCATCTTCTTCCTACCTCCTGTAACTCCAGTTCCACAGGAACCCACTACCTCTGGTTTGCACTGACACCTGCACTCATGCACACACACACACACACACACACACACACACACACACACACAAATGAAAATTTAATAAAAAGAAAAAGCATCTGAGAAAACAAGCAAGAAACACGAGTTGGCAGCTACTTCTCACTGTTATGGTGAATCAGATGGACATTTCTGTAGTGAGTAAGAAAGGATTAGTTCCTTTAAACCCAGATCCATGTATCAAACGGCACCACTGCTAGGTAGCTGGACCGGTAGTTGTGGTCTCAAGGAAAACGTCCCTAGGATGTCATTTGATGTGAGACTGGTGAGTTTTTGTTTTTATTTCTTTGTGTTGTGGTTGTATATCTCTGAACGTTCTGACTGTGACAATAGAGTCCTCTTTCCCTACTGGATTATAAGCATCACAGACAGGTCCAAGGAAGACATCAAATCAGTCAGGTGGTGCACTCCTTTAACCCCAGCACTCGGAAGGCAGAGGCAGGCAGATCTCTGTGAGTTTGAGGACAGCCTGGTCTACAGAGAGAGTTCCAGGACAGCCGGGGCTACACAGAGAAATCCTGTCTTGAAAAGCCAAAAAGGAAAAAATGACAGTGCACCATATTTATATCATTTTTTCATTCATTCAGGACTTTTGAAGATTCGTTAACCTTAGTTAATGACCTCTGAGAATGAGCAGCAGGGGCCTGGCAAAGAGGAAGTCCCATCTGTGAAGGCTGATGTGTTTCCTTCATCTCCACCCAGACGTCTGCTCCCACTCATCGTGATCTTATTGACGTCCATGCAGGCATGACCACCTCTGCAGAGAAGCTTGATCTATAACACAGGGTCTGTCTACATTCTATTGTCTGTACTTGGAAAACATTTGATCTGCTGCTTGCCAAGAGTCATTGCAAGACTCGATAATGTAACATTCTGGAAGGGTGAGTGGCCTTCAGAAATCACTCATTTGGTTTCCCCAGTGCCCAATAGCTACCATAAAACCAGGGTCTGGTTCCCAGCACACACGTGGCAGCTCACAACTGTCCTTAATTCTAAGGGATCTGATGCCCTCTTCTGGCTCTATATGCACTAGGCACTCATGAGAAACACATGCTTACATGCAGGCAAAACATGAAAACAAATAAAATAAAAATAAAAAATACTTTTTGAAAATTAAACCCCCAATATTTCTATAAAATAAGAAATAACTTATAACAAATTACTAGGTTAGAAGATTGTAAGTACCACAAACATCACAAAATGCAGAAAAATAACATCTCAATTTGTTCTCTGGTACCCGCTCTAAAACACGTTTTACTGCATACTTCCTTACACAAAAGTAATTCTATCATGATAGATAAAGGTAATATATTCTTTTGAATACCAAAACTAATGAAAGTTACTTTTATTTTGGAAACTGGCATATATTCATTGTATAAAATAAAAATACATCGTATTTATCCAGTATTAATCCTCTGGTCTCCCTTCCCGTGCCTCAATCTCACTGTACCCTTTTCTCTTTGCAAGTAGTGGGGACTTCTATATTTTGTCTCTTTCTCAACTCTATCCCCCATATGAAGGAAACCATTAAACACTTGTCTGGATCTCACTTATTTCACTTACCATGATGGTCTCCAGTTACTCCATTTCCCTCCAAATGACAGAGCTTGGTTTTCTTTCTAAGTAAATAAAATTCCATTTTGTAGCTATACCATATTTTCTTTACTTTTTCATCAGTTGATGGGCACCTAGACTTACAGCACATCACACCTATTGCGAATACTGCCACGATGTATATAAATATATGTGGACATGCTGCTGTCTTAATTATATGCCGACTTGGATTCTCATGTATTTCTGATTTGCATCAGAAAACCAGTCATATTTTCAGCTCAAAGTTTTACTATTAATATTTATATCTTGAAAAGGTCTCCTCTCATTTTTCTTGCTAAACAGTGATTCTGATAAGGTGCCAATTCTATCAGGACAAGGTATAGGAGGTTAAAACAGAATGCCTTACATTAAGGATCCATGCAAAGGTGACTTCAGGTGCTGCAGAGGTGGATCAGTGGGTAAACTGCCTTCCACAAAGCACAAAGACCTAAATTCAGATCCCCAGAACCCCCATAAAAAATCAGACATCCTACTTCCTTAGAACCTCAGATTAGCAGGAGCTAAAACAAGCAAATCCCTGAAGCGTACTGGCCAGGCAACCTAGCCAAAACAATGAGCTTCAAATCCAGTATCTCAAAATAAAGATGAAGAGAGATCAAGACAAACACCTGATACAGATCTTGGGCCTCTATATGTGGACCAAACACACACAGAGAGACATACCACACGTGTACAAATCATATGTGTATACAACAACACCACACACACTCAAAACCAAAAATAAATAAAGGAAGAGACAACTTTCCATGGCCATACCAACTGCCTCTGGTCCTGTTACTGGTTTGTATTTGGAAATTCTTAGATTCTATGAATCACATCAGAAATAAAAAACAACCCTTTTGAGCAAAGCAGGGGGAGCAGGGTTTCTCTGTACAGCCCTGGCCGTCCTGGAACTTGCTTTGTAGACCATGCTAGTCTTGAACTCAAAGATCTGCCTGCCTCTGTCTCCCAAATTCTGGGATTAAAGGTGTGCACTATCACTGACCCGCTAAAAACAATATATTTTATTCTGTAATTGTCTAAGATTTGGCCAAGCCCCCATGTGGATTGTTGGAGTCGGTCATGCTAAATGCTCTCAGTAACCAAACAGGAAATCACTCCTAAGTCCCAACCAAGTTTCTAGCCACATGGATGCTCCCTCTATCAAAATCTCAAAAACTGTGTCTCCAACCTTGCCTAGCGTGAGAGGGAAGTCGAAATAGACTCACAGGCCAAACGGGGAACAGATTGTGTCAGTACCACCCCTGCAAAAGGCATAGTCAGGCACAGAACCTGGGAAGGGAGGAGCACTAAGTCCGTGGTGCAGCTAAGAGCACCAGCTACGTGGTCAGGAACATGCAGACTCCACTCCCTTTCTAGCTTCCAGGCAACCCATACCTATAAAACAAACATGACAGAACTTGCCATACGTGATTGTATTGGCTTTAAAGGAAATTTTATGCACAAAGGTTTAGACAGTTATCACTCAATAACTGATAACTGTGTTTACCATATTAAATTTGGATTAAATTTTCAGAATGTTTTAAATATTATCTAAATGCCTGCATTATTATCTAAAATAAAATCTTCTGGTTTCTGATACATACAACTTTACCATAATTTCCTATTCAAGCACACAGGTAATGTCCCAGAGTTTTTTTATTTGAGGACCGTGTGTTCTTCCAGACTCAGCTACACCTGACATCCACTTTTTTCTCTTCCTGCTAGGAAAGTCGCTGAGTTAATTCTGTGAAGGTCTGTAGCAGCACTGGCCAAAAACATTTACAATGTGTGACACACTTATCATTTTAAATTGAATAAAGCCAGGTAGAAGCTAAAATCTTAAAACCATGTAAACTATATTCTACTAATATTTTTATTTAGCCCATTTTATCAAAAATATAGTTTCATCATGTAATCAATATTTTTATATTTGGGGAGGAACTTAAGTATTCTGAGGTTGATCTAGGAATCTTGTGCACACTAAGCACAGGCATGATCACTAAGCTACACACCTGGACCAATGTTTTTCATTATTGATGCCATATTCTGCATTCCTTTGGTCACTCTGTCTTCAGACACCCGTGTATATTTTACACTTGGCAAAACTTTGAGTTCTGCATTCCGCATGCTCAGTAGCCACACACAGGATGGTCCCCGTATTCTCCTGCACTGTCTTCTATTGCGTGAATAATTTACGTCACGCTATTTAGCATGAAATTTTTCCTGAATGGCAGACCTTCCATAGCTATCTCTAGGTTCTTTGAAGGGACTTTCTCTTAAGAGTCCGCATCTCTGGGACGCTGCACCCCGCCTCAGTCAACATTTCCTGATGGATGACGTGGGTATACTTAGTAATCCTAGACGGGAGAACACTCCCAACCGTGTGCCTTCTGCTTGTGCTACACTCATCCCTCAGAGAGTGTTGTTTATTCCAGAATGTAAACGCTCAGAGTGTATGGAGCAATGCCAAGTGCAGCTAGTATCCGTAGCTCTACTCTGGCATCCGTGTGAGCAATGCGAGTGTCAACCACGTAAGAGATGGGTAGGGGAAGAGCGAGAGGAGAAAGGACTGGAGCACTTCGGAGTAAGAAGCGAAGTGATGTAACAGCCCCACAACTCCGAGGACACAACTCCCAGGACAGGTGCAGTTTTTAAAATATTTACTTAGCAGTACTCAAAAAGAAAATAATGAGACACTTTAAAAAAGAGAGAGAGAGATGTCGTATGCTGGATAGTGTAGCTTAACTGTTAAAGGCTAGATTCACAACCAAAAATATATAAAGCTGTATTTATTTTATTTTTACTGGTGTTTATGTGTATGTGTGGGTGTGTGTATATCGCTACAAGTACCACAAAGGCCAGAGACTTCAGATCCCCCTTGAACAGGGGTTACAGGCAGCTGTGAGTTTCCAGTTATGTGTGCTGGGAATTGAATGTGGATCTTCAACAAGGTTAGCATATGCCTTTAGCCACTATAAGCCATTTCTCCAGCTCAAAGCTAGACTAGATTATCTATTTTTTTTTCCTGAGACAGGTTCTCTCTGTGTAGTCCTAGCTGGCCTTGAACTCGCTATATAGACCAGGTTGTCCTTGAACTCACAGAGATCTTCCTGCCTCTACCTCTCCAGTGTTAGGATTTAAAACAAGAACCACCATGCTTAACACAGGAAACTAGATTTGTACTCTGTTGTGAAAGTAGAGGTTTCTTTTAAGTCACAAGGGGTGCCACATACTACGCCCAGGATAGTATAACATACTCAGGTCTTTCCATAAATCTTTAAAAACGCAACTTGGTAAGAGGAAAATGTCAAATTTGTAGCCTGAGTGTTTTAAGAAAATTTTAGATAAGAATCACCAAGTCACGCAATACAGATGCGAGGGACTCAAACTTCACAACCCACATTGTAAGCGGACCAAAGATTTTTGCTACCATCTAGGTCTCCAAACAAGTATTTTGTTGCTCATGGCATCTAGAAACTACAGCTTGTGCTATGGAAAATCTCCAAGGCACGGTGGAAGAAGCTGAAACGGGAAGCTGTGACTCAGCTGGTGAAGTGCTCGCTACTCTTTGGGGAAAAGGGTATCTTGGCATTTTATGGTTACGCTTATTAAGAAAAAACAACTTGACAACGTATCCTGATTATGAACTTGACAAGCAGGAATGCTTTGCACATTCATTACATTGGACCAAAAATGTCGTTGGCCTTTTTATCCTTCCCTGTGTGTATCAAAGGAAAGCTCAAGAACCTTCGGTGATGTGTTTTGAGTACTGAAAACCCACTTCCTGGAGCTGGAGAGAGGTCTCAGGGTTGAGTGCATACAACTGGAGTTCAGTTTCCAGCGCCCGCACCGAACAGCTGACAAGCCCCTGCAACTCCAGCTCCATGGGGTCTGATGCCCTCTTCTGGTTCTGTTGGCATCTGCAGTCGCATGTAGACAGGGGAGCACACATGACTAATGAAATAAAGGAAACCTGCCTCCCAAACAGAACTCACGGGATGTTCACAGCCATGACTAAAGAAAATATTGACCTCCTCCAGATCATCATTTAACCTTCTCTTTGCATATGGCTGGTGATTAATACAGAGACCCACAACCGGCTAAAGTGAAGAGAATAAGAGAATGTCCCATGGAGATCACCAAACAACGCAGGCTAACACCAGGACAGAGGGGTGCCCTCAGAAAATGGGCAGCCTTTACCCCTTTGTTCCAGTCTCTTTAGCGAGAAGAGATGCTTTACAGGCTACCAAAAGATAACTAAACGGGTGCCAACCCACCCGCAAAACCTTTGACCTACAAACTGTCCTGCCTATAAGATGAGCTGGGGCTGCATTGGTCTCTCAGAACTTGTGGGAGGGGCCAACGAATATCTAATTTTACTTGAGGCCCACTCCATGAGAGGGAACCCATGCCTGACACTGCTCGGATGGCCAGGAACCAAAGACTGGATAGTCCAGAGACCTAGGAGAAAAACAATCAGGACTCATCAAAAAAAAAAAAAATCAATGAATGATATTCCTATACTATCTTCTTCATCAGTGCCTTGTCCGTCATCCTCAGAAAGGCTTCCTCCGGCAGCAGATATGAGCAGATGCGGAGACCCACAACCGCCTTAGGCAGAGTCTCCCTTGGAGGTTTCCACTGGATCTCTCCCCTCAGAGACTGGGGAATCTGTCGGAAGAGGGGCAGAAGGATTCTAGGAGTCAGAGCGGATGGTGGACACCAGGAGAACATGACGCATTGAATCAACTGAGCAGGGCGCAGAGACTAAAGTGGCCAGCGCGGGGCCTGCATGGATCCGTACAGAGTCCTCTGTGTATATGTTGTGTCAGTCAGCTTAGAGTTTCTGTGGAGCTCCTAACTGTGGGAGGGAATGTGTCTTTGACTCTTGTTTTTTTTTGTTTGTCTTTTTTTAATGTTTATTTATTTATTATGTACATACTGTTCTGCATGCAGGCCAGAAGAGGGCGCCAGATCTCATTATAGATGCTGCGAGCCACCATGTGGGTGCTGGGAATTAAACTAAGGACCTCTGGAAGAGCAGCCAGTGCTCTTAACCACTGAGCCATCTCTCCAGCCCTTGTTGTGCCTCTCCTGGAACTAGCTCTTGTAGACCAGGCTGGCCTCAAATTCACAGAGATCCTCCTGCCTCTGCCTCCCGAGTGCTGGGATTAAAGGTGTCGCCCCGTGTGTTTTTGACTCTTTTGCCTACTCTTGAGGCTCTTTTCCTCCTGTTGGGTTGCCTTGTCCTCAGTGTGCAGCAGAGACGGAGGGTGTGTGGATGGGGGAGAGGGGAGGTGGGGGAACAGGACTGGGAGTAATGGAGGGAGGTGAAGTTGTGGTTGGGGTGTATTGTATGAAAGAAGAATCTACTTTCAATTTAAAAAGAAAGAGAGAAAAGAATGATCAGCCCTAAAGAGACCATATATTATAACTCCATTCCAACTCCAAAGCCTCAGGGATCATTCCACGAGAGTAAGCAGAAAGAGCACAAGGGCAGAGAAAGTGACAACTAGGAAGGAGCATCTGGATACGGGGCCGGGCAGTGCACAAATGAACTCACAGGGGTGGTAACAGCATGACCAGAGCCTCTGCAAGCACAAGCCAGCCGGAAACCCAGCATGGAGGGGGCACGGAGTGAGTAGCGGTTGTTAGCTGCAGGGGGCACTGGGGAAGGAGAGGCTGTGTTCTCTGAGAGCGTAGCCCCAAGTAAGGTGACCACACTCCAGTGGGACCACACATCCAGGAATATTTGGGCAACACAAACTGGTCTGTGGGGTGGAGGGCACACAAAGATTATGTGGGTGGGGAATGAGGGGGTTATCTAGGAAGAACTGAAGAGGATGAACATGATCAAAACACATTGTACAAAATGTGAAGCTATCAAAAGGGAAAAAAAAAGATAGCACTGGCAAACAGCTCAGAGGCAGAGCCTTTATAGAGCATGAGTCCCCCTTCCCTAACAACAACAACCAATAAACCGTGGTCCTGGGACACAGTGATATACACCTGTAATCCTAGTGCTCTGGAGTGTGCGGAGAGTGAGACAGAAGGCTCAAGAGTTCGAGGCCAGACTGGGATATAGAATGAAACGCTGTTTCAAAATGTTTTTCTAAAAAGAGAAACATAACTATGATTTCTTCTGTGTTGGAATATTCCACTTCGGTCCTTTGACTTTTCAGCTTTCTTCTCAGATCCTAAGCAATTGTTTGAGGAGATGCCGTGTCTCCACCAAGTCTTCCTGAGCAGGTTTTTCCTCTTCTCAGGAATTTCCACTCGTTGTTACTATTTTCTCTCCCTCATAAACCCTTGCTCAACCATACAACTGTGAGCGTCTCAGAGCCCTACCCCATGGCTTGCTCATCTCCCATGGCTCTTGGCAGAGCCTTGGTGAGGATCAGCACTCAACAACTGGTGACCATGGTGATCATGGTTATGGGACCATCCTTCAGCAGACCATCCAAAGGCTGTTGTGGTGTTGGCCTTCATGGAGACACAGGAGTATTCCGGAAATTCCCTCTCTTTTAATTCCATTCTTTCACTATCTTTTAAAATAAAAAAGATTGGTGGATCACATACATTTGTGTTTCAAAAATCTCAAGCTGAACTTAAATTAAATCAAAAGCTTTTTTTAAAAAAAAATCTAATTATGTAATCTACTATCCAATAGCGCATCCCCCACCCCCACTCCCGCCTTTTTTGACTTTTTCTTTTTCTTTGTTTTTTTGGGGAGTATTTTTGAGACAGGGTTTCTCTGGCTATTCTGTAACTTGCTTTGTAGACCANTTTTTTTTTTTTTTTTTTTTTTTTTTTTTTTTTTTTTTTTTTTTTTTTTTTTTTTTTTTTTTTTTTTTTTTTAGTGTTTGGCCATAGTAAAAATTTTAGCTTATAAATATCTATCTACCATGGATGTTTGCCAAATTTAACGTTCTAAAAATTAACTCAGAGTACTGGATCCATTTAAGATGTGGTTGCTACTCAACAATTCCAGAAGCAAGGAAACTGCATCATATGTAACATTTAAAGGAAACTCGGTAGTCAAGCACTCTATAAATAAGAAAACAGCCTCGCAAATAAGCAGCAGGAAGCGCTCAGGGCTACGTTAACCTCAGCGCAAAGTCTTCTGGCACCATGAGCCACGCGCCCAATGGATGCGCAATAAGAAAATGTCACATGTGACCCGCAGAGGGGGGGGAGGGCAAGTGCGTTGGCTTTAGATACCAACTAGGGAAGTGGTTCAAGAGTAAGAGGCCATTGAGGAGAAGGGGCTTGGTTGAGCTGTGGCCTTGGTGTTACCCCCGGGAAAGCGAGTAGTAACACTCAGTTGTGAGAGGTGCATTAACCTCTTCAGACCACTAGGGTTCAAAGTGTTTCGTAAGGGGTAATTTATTAAATGGCTCCTAATTGCTTGGTAATGTACCTTCCAAAAGTCATTTCTCTGAGCTGTGATTAGGCCTGGGCTTTGCCAGGAGCTGTCACTCTCCGTGTAACTCTCCAAGGGAAGCCTAAGGCGTGGGAGTGGAGCCACTGGGCAGCTGGGTCTCTAACCCGAGAGTTCCGCCATCAAAGCCAAGCAACGTTCCTTTTAACCTCTTAGGGTGTAACGATTCAGATATGAAATTGATGCACCATATTTTTCTGCATCTTATTAATTTCACATACATTTGAATAGAACATGAATAACCAGCTCTACTGCGAGGGGCGGGGAAAGAATGGCATTTTTCGAGAAGTGTGACATTGCCCACTAAATGGCATTCTTTCTTCAAGACATAACAACAATCATGCTATGTATTTGTTTTTACCACTCACGAGCAAATTTTCTTTGGTCGTCTTTCCAAACAACATAAATTTCTGACACAGAGCTAGCCATCCCTCGGGAGTCCTCCTTGGTAGTCCTCCTCAGAGTTTCCTTCCATTGGCCTCCTTGATAGTCAGTCCTCCAGCATTGCTCTTTTTACAAGACTTTGTCTTAGAGGCCGATTCTGTTAATTAGCAAGACCAGCAGAGGGAGTGCAAGAGCACTGTTACAAAAATAAAAAAGAGGAAAAAACAATAAAAAAGAAATCAAATTTTGAAAACTCATTGCCAAGCAGGAGTTGGAAAGCTGGCGCTTAGCTGCCGCGGCATCACCTCAGCTCGGAGGCAGCCTTCGAAATGCCTGTGGCGTACCAGCAGGAAGGGCTCTTCCAGTGGATGCTAAAGTCTACAGGCTTGTTGACTAGCAGGATGCAGCTGGCCTGACTTCTCCAAGCCTGCAGGATAACGATACCAATAACTTCTACTATGATCAGGAGGACTCAAACCACAGCAGAAGGTGCTTACTCGGATGGAGAATGTCTCAAGAGCGAAGAGTGATGTGTATGTCATTTACATCTTTAATTGTCTAGGTCCCCGTGTAAGCCTAACAACAATGGGAAAATGCCTGTGGAGTATTCCCCAACTCACTGGGACAAGATGTCAAACTGGACCTGGAGTTAGATACCCATCTAATTAGCATAAATGGATGAAAATGACAAAATCATTCGGGAAGGGACCCATCCCAGAAAAACTGTATATTCGAACCCCATATGTGGTTTTACAGCTCCCATTTCTAGACCACTTAGAGAAGTTACGCCTTTTCTAAACATGTTCTGGGACTAATTATTAGGAAGGGCGCTTGTTCAAATCTACTCAATGCTTTATCTAAATCCTCAGTGTCCCCCAAGGGACTCTTCCTTAGCTGTGTTTCCCAGACTTCGGCAGGACTTCTTAGGAGATAACTGTGGGAGCCCCTAACTACTGTTTCCCAATGCACATCCTGAGAAGATGATAAGACAGGCAATCCGGACTTTACCACATTGAACTGAACAAAACTCTTTGTTTTACAAGTTTTGAATAACCCCCCGTGTACTGCAACTTGTCTGGAAGTTTGGCAGGAAAAAAAAAAAGTTTGGAAAGTAAATATTCAGTTCTCCTTTCTCCAGTAGATGTCACTTTCTGTACACGGGATATGATACCAAGATCTAGAAGATGCGGAGTTCCTTATGACGATGGCAAAAATTAGCGTTGGGTTCCAGACACATGCAGTTATTGTTAAGCTTCCAATGGTATTTTCTTGTGTCTGGAAACTTAAAGAATAGTTTAGTTCTTTAAACTCTGAAATTTAAGAATTGGGTTCAGTTACTTAACTGTCTCCCACGTCTCTAAGTAGCTAAGGTCAGTAGGCAGAGCACTACTAGTACCTGTCACTGGTTATTTTTAAAAAGTAACTATTCAGCATAAAATGAATTGGTTTAAAAAAAATACTGTTTTCAAGAGAATACGCAATCATTGATAATGCACTAATCTAGTTTAAAATGAGATGGATTAGCATATGACTCTTTCCAAGTTTCTCTTCCTGAGTTACCCATATCATTTCAATATTCACATAAGCTTCCTATGTCTGAGGTGGGAGAAAGGGAAAATCAGTTCCCTCAAGTGTTTTACTCCACAGCATGGGATGGCTGCACCACAGTGAAAGAGAGAAGAAGGGAAGGAGGAAGGGACAGTGGAGGGGGGTGGGGTAAGAAAGCATCTTGAACTTTAATATTATTTTTATAGCATCCACACGTTCAAGAACGAAAATCAAAGAATTAACAGCTAGAATTAGATTAATACTTCCTAAAATACTCTCAAAACTGCTTTTTTTTTCCACTTCCAAACATAAGCCTCATTATGCAGTTCTATTCCAATGCAGCCGAATGTTATATTTGAGTTGCTGTAATGGATGACTTTGAAATGACAGAGGAGAGTGCAGTTTTGTTTCTTATTGATCCAACCCAGGCTTTTGCTTGTAGCTACTATACATTGAAATAATAGAAAAGGCTACAGAAGCTTTTTAAAAGTGTTGCCTTCTGGGTCACTCTTGATTCAGTCGCCGTATTGACAAATGTGATTTGATAATTGCCAAATTAAGCGCATGAGAAAAGTGGTTAAACAACGACTTTTATTTTTAGATGGTTCAAACAAAAGATATGGAGTTCGGGAGCAACATAATGATAGGATACTGGAACAAAAAGTCCCCCCAAGAAGGCAAAAACTGGGCACAGCGGCACTTTACAAAACAAAGAAATCTGTCGAGGCCATCAAAATAAACAACATCTAAATGGTTGCCTTGGGTTTTAAATATTTTTTGCTCCGAGTAGACGCGAAGAGATTCTTATCTGCGGTAGAGGTTTCTTGACATGTTAACTGGGCTGTTCTGCTACCATTCTTGTGTAGACTGGGTTAAAAGAAAGAGATTATAGGGGTTGGGGTAATAGAGAGACTCACAGGCAGCGCACAGAGATCGGGACAAGTGATTTGCTTTTAATTCACAGTTAGAAACCCAAGCCATGATAAAGCCTAGAGTAATGTTTTCAGCCATTCTTGAAAAGGGGGGAATTACCAAAAGAAAAGCCAAGGTTGACAGTGCAGAACCCGGGCTGAGGTTGCCCAACTTCTAGAGAACAGACTGTACCCCTACCGCCCACCCCCACCCCGATCTTGTACTGGACTTTATCTTCAAGTAAATGTTGATCTGTCATTTTTATGAAAGAAAAGAATGTCACAAGAAATGTCTTGAAATCGAAGTCAACTGCTTAGTGTCATGAGGCTGGAATCCTGTAGTCTGAACCCTAGGCAGAGCCCTGAAATGTGCTCCTAGCCTCGGGCAGTAGCTCCTGTGCAAAGCAGGCGCCAGGAGAACTGTTAGCGGCTGCTCAGGCCAGGAACAAGGAGAGCTGCAGCTCCCTAGAGCTGCCCTTCTACTTTGGCCTTTCTTTGTCTTCATTTCTCCCTCCCTCCCTCGCTCACTCCTTTCCTCTCTCTCTCCCTCTCTCTTTCTTTTCCTTCCTTCTTTCTGCTTTCTTACTCATTTAACTCTTCTCGTTTTCCTCTAACACTATCCTATTTAACAGGTTAGAATAGAAATCCCAGTACACCGTGAGAAATGATTGGTTGCTTTATTCCACAGACGCACGGATTTTCACTTCATGATTTTATTTTGATGGTTGCTGCAGGTACTGTGCCGCCTTCCATTGAACTGCTTCATTACAGATCAGATGGCTACAGTGGCATCTGATTTGTGCATACATGGGGTAACAGGAATGACAAAATAAATAAGGTGAGCATCCACCATGTCCCATACTCAACTCCAGGACTGTGTCCCTTACAGGCCTCTTCTGGACTTTAAGCTCCTGCTCCTCCATGCCCTGTCTGAAAAAAAAAAAAATAGCAGAGAGAGAGAGAGAGAGAGAGAGAGAGAGAGAGAGAGAGAGAGAGAGAAGAAGGAGGGAGGGAGGGAGGGAGGGAGGGAGGGAGGGAGGGAGGGAGGAAGGGAGGGAGAGGGAGGGAGGAAAGAAAAGAAAAGAAAAAAGAAAAGAATTTAAGGCACTTAAACAAGTCTTTTGTGATTTTTCCAGCTTCTCTGCAACTACTGGGAAGTGGATACTATTTCTGAATCTAACATGTGACCATTTTCTCTCACTGTGAAAACCCCTTCAATTATAGTACTCTCTCTTGCCCCTCCCCTAATCTATATGTTTACAAGCTGAAATCCTACTGGTCTCCCAAACTAAAGTCCTAACTACCTGGACAAGTCTTGAATCCATGCTAAGCCAAGAGCACCCAATGCACTTTGGTCATGCTTATAGAATAGCATTGATCATTCATTGCTTCATAAGTATGAAAGGTACCCTCTGCATATAGAATCAGCCTAGCAGGTGCCACACTGAAAGTTTGAGAATATGGAGTAAAAGGGATAAACGCTACCATCTTCTAGCAAGATACTGATAGAAAGCTTACCTCTTATTTTGAAAATAATCTAAGACCAACCTGAGAGCCTTACTCATGCTAATCAAGGAAAATTACTCAAGTATTGTTTGTTTAGGTAATTTATTATAAATTTATTACTTTTTTTTTTTTTACTCTAAGAACATTTACCCTCCGTGCTTACAACTTCTAGCAATGATCCTGGATCAACAACTCTAACAATTAAGAGCCTTCCAAGAGGTAGACAGTTGCTCAGATACCAGTTAGTACTAATTCAGTGTCAGGGGGAGTCAGAAAGGTTCAAACAGAGTGTGCTGAAACCACAGAGAGTCATTTCTCTTTGAAAAATGATGCTGGGATGGAATGTGGACCTCTCTAGCATCTCTGAAGTATGCCGTATGAGAGAAGTAGCTATTGGCCAAGTAATGAAGAAGGAAAGACTGATATAGCCATGTAGGTGATATGTTGTTTAGTATAGTTCAAGCTCATCACTCAGTTAAACTACCGCAAAATGGTACCACAAATTGTGCTGAGCAAGGCCAAGGAAAAGAGCAAGTGTGACCCAGAGGTGTGTCCATCATGTCAAACAGTTGTATGGACATGGTTTATAAGCTTGCTTCTTCTTATATGGTTTCCATATTCTCTCTTCTAGACCCTCTTCTGATAAGGTTTCATTCATTCTTTTCACAAAACCTTAACCTACAAGGAGGAGCCAAGTACATGGCCATCACGTCAACATTCAATGCATATTCACAGAACAAGGGAGATAGGCGGACTGGAATTAACAAACTGCCGGTAACTTCTCCACACGCTGGCCTGCTGGTTCCTTGCAGCCCCAAGGAGCTAGCCACAGTTCAAAATTCATAGTCTAAACCAACCTTTTCTTTCATAATGGGGAAAATAAAGATCCAAAGAATTTGAAGGACCTTGTGCAAAGTTCATCACAGGAGTTAGTGGCAGAAGAGTAAATGAAAGTGACTTAGCTGTCATTTCTCTGTTCCTTCAAGATAAAATTAATTCTATTTGGATAGCAAAATGAGCATGAGGTCCAAGGGTCTCCCAAGGTGACATTTAGGATAGAGACTGTTTCTTTTTTATGATAAGAAAAGACTTTATTAGAATTCAGTAATTTACTGTTAAATAATTCAGAATCAATGCTAAGTGTTTTATTCTATTCTAACTTTCATCCGTTTTGATACTGAGTTACGAGACATGACAGTTCTTAGATCCTCTAAATTTTTGCTTCTGACAAGAGGGGGAACATGCCAAAGACTTCCTCAGTGCTCGCATTAGCTGGCCAGACACACCCGCTGTAGGGACAGAAGTCCAGAAGTCCACGAGAGTCTCTCCCCTTTTAAAATGAAGCACTTAAATTGCTGGCTTGCCTATAAGTAAAACTCTTGGGAGAGGAGGCAGGAGGAGTTTTTGGCCAGCCTAGGCTACGTGGCAAGAAACAGTCTCACAATAAAAACAAAGATAAGCTAAGGGTGTATCTCCGTAATGGAACACTTGCCTAGCATGCACAAGGCCCTGTGTTCAAACCACAACACAGCCAAAAACAAACACTAAAATAATGGAAAGACAGAAAAAATGAAAATGGATTTCTTCCCCCCAATACCCTGTGAGGAAGGCAATATTTGGATTCCCTCTTGATGAGCACAAAATACTGTGTTTTAGTTTAGATGTAAAGTATGGTTTAAAATACACATACACTCTACTGAAAAGGACCAACTCTGCAGGTATTGCTAATCATCTTTGTCAAGGAAGTTTGGGCCTAGGACTTAACGAAAATAAAGTTTGGACAGCCAGGGCGGTTACACAGAGAAACTCTGTCAAATACTAAAGGGCTGAGGTGTATGTAGCTGGATGGTACAGTGCTTGCTTAGTATATGGGATGCCCACAATTCAATTCCCCGCACTTTCTGAGCCAGGTTTGGTAGGGTTGGCCTATAATCCTCGCACTTGAGAGGTAGAGACATGAAGAGCAATTGTTTAAGGTCATCCTCGGCTATATAGTGCACTTTCAAAAGCTAATTAATTAGGGTATTTTACTTTTTACTTAATCTCTATTTTGCATGCATATGTGTGTGCATGTTGTATATATGTGGCACATGCATGTGGGTGTGTAGGCAAGCACATGGCAGCCAGAGGTAGACAAAGAAGGATATGAGGTGTCTTTCTTCCTCTATTGTTCTCTGTCTTATGTCTTTAATGGTCTCTCTCAATGAACCACACAGTCACCATTTTGGCTTGGCTAGCTGGCCAGAGAACTTCCTGGGATTTGAGACCCATCTATCTCTGTCTCCTAATGCTGAGGTTACAGGCACACACAGCCATGTCTAGCTTTTCACATGGTGCTAGAGATCTGAACTCAGGTCCCCCTGGTTACAAGCACTATTACTGACTGAGTCATCCCCCTCCCCAGCCTCAACATGAGTTTGAGTTCAATCTACGGATACATGAGATCTTGCCCTGTCTCAAAAAAATTATTAAAAACTACCACGTTATTTTTCTTGTTATTTTTTGAACTTATGACTGTCCTTGCCACACGAGTTGTGTTACCTTCTTTCTCTACGTGGCAGTGAACTGGAGAAATGCAGACATCCCTTTCTCACAAATCATGTTTCAGCTGGATTGTAGTTCCTGAATCTAAATGTCTGCCTTAAAGAATGGCTCAGCGAAAAGGTAGAGAAGACTTTTCTAAACTGACCACATTCTTCAGCTTCTTCTAAATTAGTGTCATGGGCGCCGTGACTTTCGTGTTGAGCCATCGTCCAGGAATCCAAGACAGAATAGGAGAAAGAGATTTGCTGGGCGGCATCTTCTAGAAATGTTTCAGAACTTACAGATCATCCAAAGTAAGCTTCTAAGAGGACTTGCCTAACTTAGAAGTGCCCCCGTGTTAACACAAGCCCCAAACATGGCTTTGGTTTCTAAGTCCTACTGTCTCAATATGGCTCCAAGCCCAGGCTAAGTATTCTATCAGGCTACAGACTCTAGCAGGGTCCTACAAGTGAGTGGTCACTGCTGAACCAAACGAAAATCTTTCCACTCGAACGTTGGATTGTCCACATTTTGCATCTCCAGTTGTATAAACATACTGTAGCAAATGCTCTTGCTTTGATATCAGTAGAGTCCTACAAACTCTTCCCCATGCTTCCCCCCACCCCCTGTGCCCTTCTAAGCAGTACAGCGTTCTCTAAGACCCAGTGCTCTCGGGTGGGCGCTCTTTCTCGTGAACAGATGTAAAGGTATCGTTCTCTAAATTATATATGCTGCATGCTAACCTCTGCGTTTGGAATCAACTGTGTGAATGGTTGTATGTTTAATTCTTTTTAGCAGGGAAAATAAAGACTGTCCAGACAGAGGTCTGAAGCTCACTTTCTGCACAAGGAAACTCTTTCTTGAGCAGGAAGTACAATGTCCAACCACTTTCTACCTGGCTTGGCTCCAAGCACATGATGAATTGCAAAACTATAACGTACCGAGGGAATATTTATGTGTCGTCCCTCTTCATCAGGTACACAGTATTTTTTTTTCTGCCTTGTCACAAACACTGTAACCACAATTTACAAGTACATGCACAATCAAACTTCTATTGATTTAATGATGCATTTCTTTGATGTCCCTTGCCTTAACCTCATTTATAAAGCTGTTTTGCATTATTTCAAACTGTCAATGATTTGTGACTCATGAATATTCAAATCCAATTTGCACTTACCTTTTTGGTATGCATGCTTCCTCTCAATATGTCCCTACACGTGCCCTTTTGTTTTGTGTTTATTTGCGGATTGTTTTATTGAAGTAATATAATTTTTAAAGCATAATAAGTCGGCTTAAAAACAGCAGGAGCGGCTGATGAGTGAGTCATCGAGGTCCCAGCCTACTGTCTCTACCATGCCACTTAGAAAGCTTATTCTTTCCAACAACCTGTCTTTGGTATTAAAAGTAGCATCCACTTGTTGGTTGGTGTCGATTTTGGAAGGAGGAGCTCTGATTTTGCTGGACTATGTCTTTAAGAAAGAGTCCAAGAATTTGTGGATGAGCCTGAGTATTATACAAAAGAAAGGATTATTTCTGGTTTAAAAAAAAAAAAAAAAAAAAAACAGTAAGTTCCAGCAGAATAGAGTTCTTCATCCGAGTGTGGATGAATTTCTTCACTTGCACTGTGGAGTGCATGAGAAGAGACCTGAGAGGACTACAAAACCCTCTGCAAAGCTTCAGACAGTGATAGCTAGAGGAGACACCCAGGACTTTGTGGACTGCAGGCTTGTCAGGATGATTGAAGCTCCCCAACTGCAGCACAGGGAGCCACCTGCCTAAGGAACAAGCAGCTTCTTCTTGCAAAACCTGTTTGAGGACAAACTGAAAGTATATTTTTTTAAAAAGTGGAGTCGAGAACGTCTCTTTCATAACTGATTTCTGGATCCTATCTCGATTTCTAAGAAAATCCAAACAACTAAATATGCCGCACAGCCTATATATATCCAGATAAACAAATTTCGTTTACGCCTGTGCTAAAATAGGAAGCTAATGGGTTTACAATGTAGTAGCTGTGTATGGGGGGAAGGGAGTGTGCACGCGCGCATGCGTGTACACACTGTCAGAGGACAACCTCAGGTGTCAATCCTCGTCTTGCAGTTTGTTTGAGAGAGTGTCTTTGGCTGTTTTCACCACTGCCCTATGAGGCTAGCTGGCCAATGAGTTGCTTGGAACTGCCCCGTTCAACACCTCTCTTCTTGCTGGAGGAACACTGGGACTACAGATGTAATATTGTGCCAGGCTTTATCTGGGCTCTGGAGGTCTGACCTCAGGTCTTGATGTTTTTTGAAGCAAATGCTTCCCCCACTGAGTCATCGCTCAGCTCTCATGCTCCACCTGTAGAGAAGCAATGGGGCACTTTTGACTTTCACTGCCCAGTTTCAATCTGAATAGTCACACACCTCTGCTCATCTGGAGTAGCCAAGGACACATTTACATTTTACAAACTTCTCGTTGGTCCTCAGATATAAATATTTCTTAGGTAAAAGTATATCAATTTAAAAGATGCTAATGTTTTCCGTAATCATTTTAAAATTTACTTTATTTTTAATTGTGTGTGTATGCGCGCGCGCATACAGGTGCCAGCAGAGGCCAGAAGAGGGCAGAGAACCTTGGGGCAGGAGTTTTAGGTAGTTGTGAATCTGATGTGGGTGCTGGGAACTGAACTCAAGTCCTTGGCAAAAGTAACATGTGCTCTGAATTGCTGAACACATCTCCAGTCCCTCATTTCTGTTTTATTGCAAGGAAGCATTTTGCTGTTGTTGCCCTTTGTCTGATAAAGTACTCAAGTTATTTTCTTAACTTTATCACTGTCTGTATGACTGTTGATATCAATATTACTCCCCCTACTTTCAAAACCAAATTTCGTAGATCCATCCTGTTACCTTAAGGCACCTAAAAGTCTACTGTAATTGGACCTGGGGCTAAATGGTTCATTGCATGCAGCCTGATTTCTGACCTACAAAAGTGAACTTTCTTTCCTGGGAGGTAGAAATCTTCTAAAAACAGGGGTTCTAGCTTTAGGCTCCCTCATTCTAGGATACTGCTAACTAATTTGCTATGCAAATTGGAGCGAGGCTCTCGCTCAGAGAGACTGAATCTTAGGGCCTGGAACAGGGAACCCACCTTACTGACATTGTTATGAAAATCCACTGGGATTATTCAAATGGAGGTTTAGCATACTGGCTGGCACCTGCTCCGTGTTCACCACAGAACAGCTGTCCCTATGGTTTAATTTTTACCAAAACTCTGCCCAGTCTCTAGTTAATTGTATCTTAGAATGAGCAACATTTGTCCTCTCAAAATCCTCTGTGCATCTACAATACGCGTCAAGCGTCCACCCCACTCTCAGGCTAGGACCTCCCTCCAACCCATGCCCTGGTTGGAATTCTGCTGAAGCCTTCCACGGGATCAAGGCAATGAGCTGTGAGCGGAAGTTTGCTGGAGCACTCTCTATCTCTGTGTCTCTGTCGCTGTTCCTGTATCTCTCTGTCTCTCATTCCCTTTGTCTCTCTGACCCTCTCTTGTCCCTCTCTTTTCTCTCTCTCTCTCTCTCTCTCTCTCTCTCTCTCTCTCTCTATCATTTATCATCTATTTATCTACTTATCTTTATCTCTCTCTCCATCTCTGTTCCTCCCTAACTCTATATCTGTCATCTCTCTATCATCTATCTATCTCTATTTCTCTGTGTATGTGTGTGTGTCTGTCTGTCTGTCCTTGTCTCTCTTTGCACTCCCCCACCTCCCATCCCCATCTCTGGTCTCTGTCCATCACCATAGCATTTCCTATAGCATCCAGAGGAAGACAAACACTCTTCCTCACAGTGCGGTTACAGGAAAGTGGAACTGCTGTAGCATCTGGCTTCCAGTCTAAGGATTAAGCTTAGGATGGAAGAGCTCAAGATAAGGGACAGGACCAGCCTCAGTCCTGCCAATAAAGAACTCTGTGTGTGTGTGTGTGTGTGTGTGTGTTATGACTTAAGAAAATCAGGATTTTCTATTTCCTGAAGCCAAGAAACATTTTAAGTGGTTGAGGGAGGTAAACTCCCGAGTGTCCAGAGCCCGAGTTTCTGCGCAAGTGTAAACACGCAGCACGTCCTTCAGCTTCTTCTCTCAGCATCGCCCAGCCACATCTCCACAACGCAGATGTCTTTCTGAAAGTAGAATATGATATTCAGTGCAAGCTATTCAAGCTTTCTGCTGCCTCCTCACAGCTCACAGAACTCAAGTGTACTACCTGTCTCAGCAGAATTTAAAGCAAAGGGCGAATTCATAGCCACCTGTTCGATGCTCTGTCTCAGACCACAGGCTGCTGGTCCTTAGCATTTATCACGTCCTATACATTTTCCTGGTCTTCTTGAAATCACAAATGCAAAGTAGAATGACACCACTCGATCACCAATGAAGTGATTTTCTAGTTCTCATTCACTCAGGTTTTCCTGCTCCTCTTTTCCAGCTGCTAAACGTGATCAGCTATATTTAATTTTAAAATATGTTAAGGTCCTCACATTTAATCTCTTATCTGTATAATAGGAGCAAACCAAGATTGCTTTAGATTTTAGAAACCTAGATAACGGGATGGATGCTCAAAATAAGAAACACTTAATAGAAGACGACAATGAACTTTTTCATAGAGCAGAATCAGTTTGTGTTTTCTTTACCCTGTGATCCCTGAGCTATTTATTCATGATTTAATCTTATCCAGAGCTCCCAGAATTATAGAGACAGGAGGCCTTTGAACAGTCAGTAAAAGGGGAGACCAGGTAGTTCTCTATTGTCTGAAATACATAACAAGCCATAGGTCTGGAGACATTCTTTGATATTATCTAAGGGGCCAGCCACAGTTAATTCCAGAGCCCTGCCTAGGGTCATACCACAAGAAGTAAGTCATCTGACCCCCAGGCAACCACCATTTTCTTTTCAACACCCACTTCTCAGGTATAGTAGCTCTTGGAATTTGCATGAATGAATACATTATAAAATTTAATGGTTGAGGTTAGTTGTTGATGCTTAGTTTATCTCCGTGAGAAATTACCCATGACATGCAGCTCAGTTGTTGTTATTTTCTCTTTTAAGCTATAGAAAGAAAAACCACCGGCCATTCTTGTAAACAAAATTTTACTGGTCATAAAAATTAGGGTGAAAAGGGGAGTATACATGTAGACAAAATAGACATTTAAAATATTTTATTAGTGAACTAATATGCTTCAATATGAAAGGAGTTAAAAACAAATACGATATAAAGAAATTCATATAAAAATAACTTATGTGCTAGAACATGACTAAAAAGAAAAGCAGATGTGAGTTAATAATTCTTAAGAAAACTGAAAGAGTGATAAAGAACCTTTTTGTGGCCAGGCAATGGTGGCACATGCCTTTAATCTCAACTCTTGGGAGGCAGACAGAGGCAGGCATATTTCTTTGAGTTCAAGGCTTGGCCTACAAAGTTTCAGAATAGCCGGAGCTTTTATACAGAAAAACCATGTCTCGAAAAAGCAAAAAAAGGATTTTTCTTTAAAAGTATCCCAGTATTATTTTGAAAACGAACACTACCATGTTTTTAAGAAATCAGTCATTTTCATCAGATACTCTCTTGTCTGAAAACAAGCTGGAAAGAAATCTTCCTTATGTGTAATTCTTTGTGTGAGGATAACAAAATCCTCTTACCAAAATTAGGCAAAGATGATGTTTTCTAAAAATGCTAAAGAAAAAAGAAAGGAGAGATGAGTAGCTCTTCTCTTGTAGCAGCAGAAACCCAAAGCTCAGAAGCCAAATGACATTAGCCAAATCTAGCTACGCAATACAATACCGGTACCGTAGTCATGGATGCAGTCGAGGTACACAGGTGCCTTCTAGTACTGTAAGCAAAAATATCACATGGTGAGAGGAGGAGCCAAATAACTCACTGCAATACTTAACATGCATTTAAAACAGTAAGGTCTCAGTAAATTCGGCACAAAGTGGGGGTGAAGTCCCTCAGTCCCATCAAGATGCTTGTCAGTTCGCCACAGTAAACAGTATTTGTAAGGGAGAGATCAGAGGGAGGAGATAATGACGTGTTCAGTGTAGGAATGCCCCTCTTCCAGCCACGTCCTGGAGAGCTGATCCGAGATAAGGCAGTAAGAGAAGTGGGGGCTGGGCTAAGGGATGGAGAAATAAAAGTAGAAAGAGAGAGAGAGAGAGAGAGAGAGAGAGAGAGAGAGAGAGAGAGAGAGAGAGAGAGAGAGAGAGGCAAATATGCAGGGAGGGAGGGAGGGGGAAACTATTATTTTCTGCAGGCAATAGTACTTTTTTCAGCATGAATTGAAGACCCAAGGAGAATTTATAGACTGACATCAGAGATCACCAAAGAAGCAATGGAGTTAGCAGGTTGATTATATAGAAAATATAAAAGAAGATTCTTCCCTCGCTCTTATGCATAAAAAGAAATCCCCTGTTGGTAATAGATTAAGTCATATGAAAAGAAAAAGCAATTAGGAATTAAATAATTTCACAGAAAACTATCTTTATAACCTCAGAAAACAAGAAAAATCTTTTATATAAGACAGAACATAAGCCATAATAGACATAAGTGTGACTCTCTGTGTACATAGGTAAATATGTTAATAACATATGATATCTACTATATATAATATAGATCATTCATCTGAGATTTAACATACAGTTCAATATTATGCACACTGACCAACTACTGACTAGGACAGACAGTACTTATTCCAGGAGGAGAAGCAGAAGATGAAAAATATTGGGTAGCTGGTTGACAAATACTCCTTTAATGTCTGCACACTTCTCTCTGTGGCAAGTACATCATGAAAAACAGAAGTAGAAAAATAGTTAGTGGGCATGAAAAGCAGTAACACTGTGATTTAGGGGCAGGGAGTCCCAAAGACTATGGAGCAGAGAATATTGAGAAAACTCACAGCAGAAAACCTTGGTCTGGGTGAGGCAGGAAGTAGAACAGGAGGACTAGAGAGATGAGAACAGTTGAAAGGTTCTGAGTAGCTGGTAGAGAAAGGAGCAATGAAAGAGAGGAATGAGAAAAGATAGGAAGAGAAAGAGACAAAGGAGAGAAGAGGGGAGAATGCCTTCTAAAGTCCCTGTCGAATTTGGACAACTTCCAGAGGATGACTGCCCACAAATGGGGAGTGTGCAGGCTCAGAAATACTTCCTACAAACTCTGAACCCTCCAGTCAAAGAAACAGAAGATTCCTGAAGTTTAAGGTAAAGACTCTCCTGGGGGTTTTCTCAAAACAGTCCAAATGTGAGAAAACCTTGGGGATGACTTAAATTTTCATGAAGCCCTCAGCCCATCTTTCTTTTAATTCAAGGAAATCTATTCTGATTTTGAAGAAAAGACAAAGGCTTTATTCCCAAACATGGTCTTAAAAGAGTTTAGGCAAAAATAAATGTATATAAATATATATATATATATAAAGCTACTTACATATTTATTGCCTGTGTTAGGTTCCCGTTACTGTAAGAAATTACCTGAGACACTTCATTTATAAGAGGGATAGCACACTTTTAATTTGCAGTCTTGACAGTCTTATTCCCGAACTGGACAGCCCTATTGCTCTGAACCTATGACAAAGCAATAGTACATCAAGACACGAGTGAATTCATGGCAGGAGAAAACCATTCTGTGAGGCAGAGAATAGAGAGTATTGAAAAGGTTTGGCCCACATTAGTTCTCTGGAGAGCTACCCAGTAACACCCAGCCTCCTATCAGGCTCAACTCTTAAAGGTGTCACTACCTCCTAATAAGATCATCCCTAAGATCAGCACGTGGAGTCTTGAAGGACACTCAGGTTTCAGCCCAAGTTTGTAGACACTTCTCTATATGACAAATACTACACTGAAAACCAAAGTCAAGACATCGTTGACTGGCATTGAAAACGGTAACGTCACAGTGGCAGGGAAAATGGCTCAGCAGCTAAGAGCACTTGCTGTTCTTGGAGAAGAGGTTCAGTTCCCATCACACGCTTGGCAGCTCCTAACCTCCTGTAACTGCAGTTCCAGAGGCTCTAATGCCCTCATCTGACTTCCAAGGGCACCAGGCATACATGTGGTATACAGACATGCATGTAAACAAAGCATTCACACGCATAAAATAAAACAAATAAATCTTTTAAAAAAAATTAGTAACTCAAAAAAAAATAGCAATGTCACCACAAAGAGGATAAGACTGTGGAGATGATGGTGAGATGGCTCTGCAGGGTAGAGGCACTTGTCGCCAAGTTTGAGGAATTGAGCTTAATCCCCAGGATCCACCTAATGTAAAGTGAAAACTGCCTTTAGCAAGCTGTACTCTGATATCCACATAAGTGCTGTGGCATGTCCTCCCCCACCCAACACACACACACACACACACACATCTATTTTAATTTTTAAGACAATAGAAAATATAAATGTATGCATCAAAAGATATGCTTCTCCATGCTTTATTAGGAAGGAGATAAACAAAGCAACATATGTCTCATGAATTGTCAGAAGCTAATCAAAAACAAAAAAGACACACAATAAATGTCACAATGATAAAAGAATAGTAAGTTGTGATAGAAAGTGATGACATGCATGATAGATTGGGGGAAAGAAAAAAAAATTCCAACTCTACACATTTGAGACATTAAAAGATACTTTAAGTTCCGGGTTGTAGACATAACTGTGGGTAACTAAACCAGAAGAACACACATACATAATATGTACAGACATGCATGCATACTTAATTGATGTGACTGGAGGTGGCTTTTGAGACATGGGGCTGGAGAAAAATAGAGAAGTAAGCTCAGACAAATAAGGCCAGTGGACACACACAGCAGAAATGAGCACCAACCAAGGTTAGAGATCTGGGGTGGAAAGACAACAAAGTGTAGAAGCATCATCAAGGGAAAGTAAAGCACCCTTAGGCATCAATCCCAACTGAAACAGAAATGACCAATGTTGTGATGCATATGTAGAAATAGCTAATTTGGGTTGTGTTGTATTTATTAGCATCTCCGATTGCAGATGCATAAATCCTGGGTTCATAAATAAACACCATTATTTCATAATTCTTCTCCAGGCACACATAGATTCCCAACTCGTTTTTAAAGCTGGATCTCTGTGGAGCCTAGCCCAACTTATTCTATAAACAAGACTTAATTGGTGTAGTACACTAATGCAATCTTTTTGTCAGGTGACATTTTCCACAGAGCCTGTATATAATATCACCTTTTAAATTTAGCCCACTTTTCCTATTATACACTCCAGTCACCAAGGGAAGCATTATTTAAATTTTTCTCAGTTCCATATATACCCCAGTCAACCTGCTATAGCAGAGTAAAAATCCACTATTACATGCTTTACATTATTACTAATAGTTAGGTTACTAAAATGATAAATATTAATAAGTTGACATCATTGGTAGTTTGGAAGGATTTAGACGACTAAATTGCAGTTGGGTGGAGAGGTACCGCTCTTCGCTTAGACTTTCCCAGGGGCGTCTGCTCCGCTCTCAATTTCCCTGCCCTCCTTGGATTCTTCAGTGTCTGCACAGCAGCAGCAGAATATTTCTTCCTTGTTTCTTCCCAAAGTCTGTTTGTACACCTCCGTCTAGCTCCCTTTACAAGCCTACTGAATCCAGAAACGTATCTAAGCATTCCTCACGTGTGAACACCTATAAGTGTTCTAGAGGAACATTGAAACTCAGTATTTCTTTGAATGACTGGGTTAAAATAGGAAGGAATGAGTAAACAATTTCCCTCGCCTGATTAGTGCAGTTACATCGCCCAGTGTCTGTGGACGAGGATTTGGGACTGTTCCTAGAGGAGTTCATAGCGCATCAGTGTGTTCTAAAGAATTATGAAGTTCCTATGTAATCCAGGCTGCTAATCCCCAGATCAGCCTTTATTTGAAAATTAATGCTGCCATATCGTCTATGTCTGGAAAGCATTATTATGCCCTCTGGTAAAACTTCCAATTTGTGCTCATAAATTTGTTTTTAACCTGTCAAGCATGCATCTCACACCCTGTTACATACCTGTTCCATCCATTGTGAAATCACTGGGTTCTAAATTGCCAAGACAGACTTTATTTCAGCAATAATTTAGTAGAGACAAAGGTGGTGGTAGTTGGCAGGCACATGCTAACTAATGTGCCTCTGACCCTAGCTCGTCTCCTCCTTTCCATGCAGCTATGGAAAAAGGACCCCCCCCCCCCAACTCAACAAGATATTTCCAAAGGAGCAGTGAACTTGGCTCCACAGTCCAGGGATTTGGTCTTTGGGTTGTTACTGGTTTGAGTTAATTGGGTCTAGGATACGTTAATTCTCTGCTCTGGGGCCTAATTTCCCCACATTTAAAATAAGAAAGTATTACCAGGTAATGATTGTAAAAATAACGTGTCTTCTTTATTTAACTTTTGCTGAACGCAAAGGACTGTGAAACACGCCTTACATGTGCTCGCTCCTTTAATTTTGGTCCTCCGAACACATCATGCGTACCAGTCAGAGGCCAGCAGTAAACAGATGGTGCACATCAAACTGGGTAATTTGAGAACTTAATAAAGAAAGGAGCTAGAGTTAAAAAGTGTGAGCAGGGTATTAAGTAAGCCACAAGGGGAAAGTATGGTGCCCCAAAGACAGTCCCAAAGACAGAGAACAACATGGTTACCTGAACCCAGAAAGAGAATTGTGAGTAGGGGTTGATATGCAACCAGTCCACTGGGACCCTAGGAATCAACACCCAAAAGGAACTTGACCCGTTCTGGACATACTAAACAGGAAAGCATGTCTACGTTAGAGTTCTGAACCTACTCATGCCAACCTTGAGGCTCAAAAAACAAGAAGGAAAAAGTAGTGTGGGTGTTGAGGAGCCAGCAGAGGGTGTCCATCTATGTCAGATACTGTCACAATTTTTTGCTGAAGGTTATTGATGTTCAATACATTAGAAAAGTGACATGGCCAAAAATATTTGAAAAATGCCAAATAATCAATAATCTTCAAAGAAACGCACATTAAAACTACAATGAGAAATAACATTCAAGTTAGACTGGCTGTAGTCAAAAAGACAAAACAACAAATATTCATCATGGACAAAGCTGCTCCCAGAAAGGATGAGTTGTCAAATAAAAATCTCAGTGTCAGACATGGGATACTTCCCCATGAGTTATTATTGGTCAGGGAGAACTTAGAAGTCTCCAAAGCAAACAAAATAGAATACTACCCATCAGAACGAGACTGCACTGCTGAAGTTTCCTCATATTTTGGTTGCAGGGCACAACAAAATCAATCATTTTTTAAAATTATTTTTACAATATTCTGTCTGTGTGTATGCCTGCAGTCCAGAAGAGGGCACCAGACCCCATTACAGATGGTTGTGAGCTACCTTGTGGTTGCTGGGAAATGAATTCAGGACCTTTGGAAGAGCAGGCAATGCTCTTAACCTCTGAGCCATCTCTCCAGCCCCCAAAATCAGTCTTAAACTGATTAAAGCATTGCTTTCCTTCGGCTGGCTTTCATAGTACCGAAAGATGCCGTGTATGCCACCTGAAGAGTGAAACACTAATGGTCTATTAAGCCAACCCAGGTGAACACTGAAGGGTGGCGGGTGAAGAAAGTATGAGACACAATGAAGTGGGGTGTGTGTGTGTGTGCACGTTATATCACAAGAAAAAAAAATGTGGCTTTGTCATTTGTGACAACATGTATAGAATTGGAGGTCATTATATTAAGTGAAATCAGCCAGAACCGGACCGGTAAATAGCATACAATGCAGAAACAAAAAGTGGATCTCATCAAAGGATGTGGTAGAACAGTAATCTCTAGAGAGTGGAAAGAACAGAGGAAGAGGTGATGGAAAGAAATTAAAGGAGACCAAAACACAGCTTGATGGAATTCATTCGGGTTGTTTACAGCACAGCAGGATAATGATGGGTTGTAATAATCCATATTATTACATTTCAAAACAGTTAGAAGAATATGGAAGTTTTAGCATGCAAAATTTATTAATATTTGATGACATGGAAGTGCTTTTGTCCTGTTTGATCAGCGCACACTGTAGATATATATTAAATCATGGTACTGGATCCTGTAAATGTGTACAAGTCTCACGCTTCGATTTAAAGAAAATGGCTCAGGTGCTTTAAGAGTATATAGTTAGCTGGGGACAGACCCAGGGCCAGGACCTGCCTCCAGGTCACATTCTGAGTCCCCTCAGTCCCAGAAGCTCCTTTTTGTTGAGACCCTTTCACCACTGGAGATGTCTGAAGGAGATATCTTCCCACAAAGAGGTGCAAGGTTTTCTTCATATAGCCTTGAGCAGCTGGTAGTGTTTGTGGACATTCTTCCCATTCCAGGACTGTGTCTTGTCTTTTGACACATACACTGACTTATAGCCCCAAATGAGATGCTTCTAGGGACAAAAGGGGGGGAGCATTACTGTTAACAGAACAAAACAAAATAAGACAAACTTTCTTCAAAAGTGCTCTCCAGATTAAGCACTCCTAATGTGGAGAAGTAGTCTCCACAATCTAGTTTATAGCAGTACCCCTTATTTGAGGGTTTGCTTTTTTGCCATTTCAAGTACTCATGGTCAACCCTATACCCAAGACATTAAATGGGAAAGTCAGAAACTGAGCAATTCACAAGTTTTAATAATTTTTTGCTACAGCATATTTTTTTAAATTGCTCTCTTTGGCTATGCCTGTTACTCTCTTGTGGTGTTTAATTTACAGATTAATCTTGATCATAGGTAAGTGTATATAGGAAAAAGCATACCGGAGTTCAGTTCTTTCCATGGTTTCAGACATCCACCAGGCATCTCGGAATGAGTCCTATGGATAACGGAGGAATGCATAGCTTTGCTCTCTGTTGGGTTGGAGATGGATGTGGAGTTGGCATACTGGTTCAGGAGGTAGCCCAAGACTGTGCTAACTGTGTTCATGGAGACTGGGGAAGAAATGGGAAGAATACAAGATGTTGAAATGCAATGGAACCTGAAATGACTACCAAGCGTATTCTTCAATATCCCCATGAAAGCTGTTAAGATAAGAAAAAGGAAATTCTCAGAGGTTGGTAATTACTCTTCATGTGAGAATTAAATTTGCTGAAGAGGAAAGATTTGGTAATCATCTGAGGTCAAGGGGCCCATCCCCTATCTGTCTGCTCCACTGACAAACAGAGATACAAGTCCCACTGAGTTCTCTTAGTTATTGGAAGCTTCCAGTATAAGAACTTCCTGACCCACAGACAGGTTGTAGTTCAGTGAAATAGGAGACAAATCTTCTAAAAGCCAAAGTGTTGCAAAGTACAGCTTGGGCTTTACCAGCCCTTGTGCTTGGTTGAATCCAGAATCCAGCTCATTAAGACCGGCAAACGTAGTTCCTGGTAGGGATCACGATAAGCTGTAAGACTGGGGGGTTAAGCACTCTGTCCCGGTCAGTTCCTGAGCGTGACTTGTCCTTGCTGTCTCTGAGTATCTCAAGCCAGCATCATGGGCCTGAGCCAAGAGTGGCCATACTGCTGAGGAACAAGGCCAATGAGTCACCTTGACTGCTCATTCTATCTTCTGTTTGTCCTTAGGTCAGAGTGGGGGATAAAGAGTGGAAGAGTTACGTTTTCATTTGATTACCTCAAAGACTCAAATTTTTGCAAAATACCTGCCCACAAGTAATGAGATACTCTGAGCTAACGGAGTAATTTATATTCTTTTACAAAGAGTGTCTCCATAGCCAGAGCAGGCCAAACAGAAATCTCAGGAGTTAAAGTTTCTGTTTTAACTAGCTGGTCAGCACAGAACTGAGAGATTGTCCCTCAAAGGAAATCGCCCCAAACCCCGCCCACAGGACATCTTTTTCCTAGAGCGATGGATTTCCTGTGATGGAATCTTAGCTAGGCAAGGCTCTGCCAGTCAGTTGATAAGTCAGCGACTTCAGCAGGTCTTGAAAGTCCTTGAAAACCGGTTTGGGGTGGAATAAGGTGAATTTCCAGCTTTTCTGTGGAGAATTGGTGTCAAGAAATGTCTGCGAAAGTCAACTGCTGTAGGAGAGTCTGGAAGAGGGAGGTGATCACCTTGAACATGCAAAGAGGAAGAGATGTAAAAGTACTCCAAATCAGCTTTCATTTAGTAATTTGCCTCTTGTTTCCCAGACTTGAGAAAGGCTTGGATATCTTAAATAGAAGAGAGAGGGAGAGAGAGAGAGAGAGAGAGAGAGAGAGAGAGAGAGAGAGAGAGAGAGAGAGAGAAGAGAAGAGAAGAGAAGAGAAGAGAAGAGAAGAGAAGAGAAGAGAAGAGAAGAGAAGAGAAGAGAAGAGAAGAGAAGAGAAGAGAAGAGAGGAGAGAGAGGAGAGACAGAGAAAGAGAGAATGAATCAGAGAATCCGAAAATCCCTGGCCCTTGGGCTTTTGTTGTTGCTTTGTTTACATGAAGTTAACACAGAGGAGCTGAGAGATCCACGGTGAAGATGCAAGAGATAATTTTAATTTCGAAAAATAAAAGTAACACACGCACACTCTCTCTCCTTAGGGTCGGGCAATCCTACTCCAAGACTTAGAAATGAAAGCATTCGGAGGAAGGGCAAGCGGGAGGCCCAGCAACAGCGAGGAGCGTTGTCGGTAACCGAAGGGGCTCTGGTGAATTTCAGGTTCGGATTAGTGACAACTCAGAAGTCTCGCCGGCGGGTGGGGGAGGGAAGTTTGCCAAGGTCTCTGAACTCGGTGGAGAGAGAGCAGCCTCCCGAGGTTCCTGGCGGAGCTGGGCGTACCCGACGCCCCCCGTCCTGGCCTAGCCAACAACTTGGGTCCTCACTCCCCACCCCTAACCAGACTTTGTCCGCGATCATAAAATGGGAATTGATCATTCGAGCCACCATTGATTAGGGAAGAATGCTTACTGCAGCAGCGGGGGAAAGGTTAAGAGGAAATTGACCTTCTCCGTAGGTGACATAAAGTCATTAGGTAAATGAGATATTCACACTGGAGTTTTAAAAGGTCATGCTCAATTTTTATTTGCAGCCTGAAAAGTCAAACTGGAGCTCCGGTTTAGGGCAGGGACTTCCATTCCAGGGGACCCGGGCACCGACCAGAATGAAGTCCTGCTGCGCCGGCCAGAGGCGAAAGTGGGGTGTGGAATGCAATCTGGAAGAATCTGGCTGGACTCGGGTCCTTGCAACCCCAGCTTTGGACTTGCGGCCTGAGCCGAGCGCATCCCTGAGTGTGAGTGCTTGTGTGTCCTTCCAGTCGCAGCCCGGGATTCCTGTGGCCAGAGCACGCAAAGGGGTGTCCGGCCAAAACCCACCCCTCAGCGGCATGAACACTTCCCCTTTCTGCGCCCACTGTGTCTCGCACACAGCGAAAGTGTTTTGTTGTTGTTGTTTTAAAGAAGAGAGTGAGAGAGATATTTATGCACATATTTATCCCTCTAATTACAGGAATTAATCCTCTTATGACTAAAAGGTAACGTGGAAGGACGTCCTTTTGATGTGGAAAAGCACCATTTGTGACTCACATTCAGACTGATTAAGGAATAATTGTTGCTAAACGCTTTGCAAGAGGAAAGTGTTTAATTGAGGGGCATTCGTAATTTTACGGCTTAGTGCAAAATTAAACGTAATTAAAAACTCAGAAATTCCAACTGATTTTCCAATTATTTTTATTGTCTGAGCTAATTGTTACACAAGGGTATCACTTCTCCCCAAAGGCATTGGGATGGGGGGGGGGGATAAGACAATCATACCTTGTCCAAATATTCTTCAACTGGTGACTTCAGCGTCCAGAAGTCCAGAAAGACCCTACCTGGGTTTCATCTTACCTCCCCAACCCCCGCCCCGGTTCGGATCCCGGGAGGCACCCCGCCTCCCCCCTCCCCCCCGCAATTAAGCCTGGCAGTCACTCTCCCCTCGCTCCAGTTCCGCCAACACCTTGGGATGTGAGAAAGTGGTGGCGGTTCTCTTCTTGCAGATCATTACAGCAAACCTGGAAGTATCTCGAGAAGGCCGATGAATTTCTTCAAGTAACACTTGTCAGACATAGCCGAGAGATTTAAAAAAAAAAAAAACGAGTAAACACGGCTCTCTGGGGGCGATCTCTCCACGCCCTTGCCGGGTGGGGGAGGGGGTTACGAGGGGGGGGAGATTAAAGTACAAACACTGACTCCAAGATGTTTATACACGCGCGCACAACGACCAACAGATGCAAGCAGTAAACTTTCTTTTGCCTCGCACTTTATTTATTTACTTATTTAGTTATTTATTCGAGGCAAGGATGAGTATAGGGACGCTCAGAATTTTTTTTTTTTTTTTTTTACCTTTTTTAATGCTGGGATTGACGGCACGGAGCCAAACCATCTTTGTATGTGTAGCTTCTTTGAATGTCCAAACAGACCTATTTAAATGCATTAAAAGGGTAATGAAAATGCTTTCGGCTTACTAAAACAACGTCATATCCTTACCTACCCAGACTTTGCTGGAATCCTGGTGGGTGCGGGGCGGGGTGTGGGGGGTGTTGAGAGGATGAAAAGTCTAAGATTAAGCAGAATGTGAATTTATAAATTTCAATTAGTCTAGACTAATTGTGCAAGCGCGATGGAATGCTTGCGTTTCAATAAGAGAGTTCAGTTTCTCTGGGATTTTTAGGATAGAGATAATCGAATTCACCCTATCTGCTTTTCTAATGCCCCCACCCCATAAAATAAATGAGTGCCTCTGATCTGACGTGCTACGTGAAAATGGGTAGAATTAAAACTGTCAGGTCTGCTTGCAACCTGTGTCTTTCGATGGAGTTCAAAAGCTTTTAAAGGTAAAACGTGCAGATCACTTATGTGTGTGATTTCCTCTCCTACCATCGCAGCTTTTAAGTTAAAAGAAAAAAAAAAAGAAAAAAAAGGTATTTTTACTCCTACATTCATTTTCCTGGAAGACTTCAATCTTTCAGGTATTTTGATGGTAGGCCCTGATGCCCAGGCTTGGTGGAGTCTGGGTTTACCTGAAGGTGATCAAGAAGGTAAGGTGGAAACTGTTTGAACCAGTTCTCCTACCCAAGTGCCGTATTTTGTAGCTAGAATATGATGTTTGCATTGCTCCAACGCTGTCTTGGAGAAAAGGTTATGCTAGGCATAGTTGGGCAAAAAAGGAGGAAGTGCCTCTTCCAAATTTAGAAGAGGGTGCAGAAAGACGTGTAATTCGTCCTGGGAATTTGAGGAATAGAAGCGGTGCCCACTTTAGTTTAGGCAATGATCGCAGAATCCTTTGAAGAAACTGACAGGGATTTTCCCGAGATGGGGTGGGTGGGAGTGAGGGGAATCCTGGGGTGGGCATTTTATGCAAATGAACAAATTTGAAATGTAGTACAAATCCGGTAGTGTAAAACTGACAGTTCTGACAGTATTGACAACATAAATATGTGTTTGAACACCGCACTTTCAGACACTTAACCGATGAAGCAATAAAAAAAAATTCGACGACAATATTTCAAATAATCGACATTGATGTTTTGATACATCATTTTTATCCTCTGAATCGATCTCTCACACTCGAGCTGGTCAATTTTAAGTAAAAATGGGCAGCAATTATTTGCACGTTGACTAATGATGACCTTATAACAATCTTCAATTAATTACAAGCAAACTGCACCTTCCCTCAGCACTGGGGGGTGGGAGGAATTCTTCACCCTCCCGGCTCTTTGCCATTCTATTTTGCCGGTTTTTAGAGAGGCCGGTCCAGAGTTGAGACTCTGGTTCAGAAAACTTAGAAGGGCAAAGTTTCTAACACCTGTAGTAGCCACTTTCTAGGTATGTTAGGGCATGCGGCCTCATTTCTACTTCAGAGCAGTAACTGGCTCTTAGGAAACCCACTCATAACTGGCCTTCAGACTCGTGTGTCCGGCATTTAGAGGGGGTAAGTGGAAAGCAAAGATTGAAGGTTTTTCTAAGGCTGAGCTTGAGGGAAAGGGAGGAAGACAAGGATGAGAGGGAGAGTGAGGGAAACAGAAAGGAGGGAGGGACGGACGGGAAGGGAGGAGGGAAAGGGGAGAGAAATAGAGAATATGAATACACATAGCAGCCCTGTGATGAGACGCCTATCTTGGTCTCTGCCTCTTCAAACCTCGGTTAACACCGCGAGTGTTTATAGGTTACCGAAAGATGCCTGTGGCTCGGGTTTAGAACCACTGGCTTTCTCGCGCGGTATGTGTTGGCTGGGGGTTTTGGGGGGGGGGCTTTCCTACTCCTGCTTTTGACACTTCTCTCCAGATTGTGCATGTGTTTGGTGGGGATGTTGTGGATAAATCTGGTTAACTGAGGAAGAGAAAATGGGCAGGCGCCAGGCATGCAGACTGAGATAGTCTCTTGGAAAGCTAGATCTTGGGGTGCTGAGAGCACGTGTTCCACCGAAACCTCATTCCTTTGGCAAAGACTTGGCCCCCTGCCTGCTGTCCAGTCCCTGAGATGCTCCTTTCCACTCACACCGGGTGCCAAGCCTTCAGACCTCAAACTTAGCCCGGTCAGTGCTAGCGGGGGAAGTCCAGTGTCTTGTTCCTTTCCACCAAACTTCCCAATTGTAGTTTTAAGCCCCTTCAAAACACCGCCCGCGGAGACCGTGGGACTTGTCAACACGTTTAACACCGCTGAAGTGCTCATCAAAGGGAGAAGACGGACGTGAGCCACGCTGGCTCAGGACTGGAAAGCCTGCAAGATCTGGGTGGCCGGACTGCCATCTAGTTGCAAGGGCTAAGGTGCTGGCCGGTACAGGGTTCGCTGTCTGCACTGGAAACTGTAATAAAGTATAGAAAGGGGACAGAAGGGGCAAAGAAGGAACTGGAAATAGGGTACAGAGAGCAAAAGAGACCAGAGATAGCGGAAGACGCGAGGGGAAGGGCGCGGGAAGGAGAAACTGACAGCGGCGTCGTGCTCGGCGCGTTTGGAGCCCCGCCAGATAGCGCTAGAGGGCTACTTATTGAAACTCGTTCTTCCCGCGACACAGGGAAACAGCTAAAACTGGAAGAAATAAGACAGGGAAAAAGCAAAATGAAGCAATTCTACTACATCCTTTTTTTTTTTAAGCTGTAGATTGCTTTAATAGTATTATTTCCAGGGAGGGAAATCTATAATAGAACTCCAAGGGGTAAAAAAAAGCAAAAAATAAATAAATAAAAATAAATACAAAACAAAACAAAAGCAAAAAACAATAAGTGGTGGTGGTGGTGATGGGGAAAGGGGACCCCAAGGAACCCCTTCCCTCTGTATACGCCATCTAGAAAGAACATAAAGCAAGGTAACAAGTAAGGAAGTGAGTAGAATTCTTTCTAACTTTTCTGTTACAGCGCTTGGGAGGTCAAAAACAGTTCACAAGGATGAAGGGAGGTTTAAGGAGAAGAGACGTTTTAAAAGTGGCTCCAAGGGGCAGAGTGGGACAAACACGTTATTAGAAACACGAAATGATGAACTATGTATAAAAAATTCCAACTGTCATCCAGAAGCAGGACCAAGACAGCCCCGTGCCTTTGTCCCAATAAGACTAGGCTCAGGGCGGTTTCTGCAGGGCCACAGAATCCTTGAAGAACAATTTACAAACACCCCGGGAAGTCCGGAGAAAGGAGAGGGACTTCAAAAACTTACCCTCCTTTAGAACCCAAAGGAAAGCAGTGCGGAGGGAAAGGGGACGAGGGGAACGGAGGTGGGATACAGACAGAGAAAGAGAGAGTTGTGGATGGTGCCTTTTGAGGATTTTTTTTTTTGCTTGCTTGCTAGGTTCAGTAATCCAAGGAAATAAATATCCTTCTTAATGATACTTTTCTTTTATAGATCTACGTTTTGTCAAAAAATCCTGGCGTTTCCCATGTTTAACCTCCCATTTTACCCTGAGCTCTTCTTTGACCCAATGAAATCCTCTTAAGTCCAAGGAATAGGTCATCTTTCTTCAAATTGAGGTTCCCCCAAATCAAACACAATCTCTGGGGTTTTTTTCTTACATAAAAGTCTCCTTAATACAAAATATTCCAAATCAAAACATTAACTGAAGTTACAAACAAGATTAAGGCTGGATTTACTTGCTCGTGTAGTAAAGCATCAATTGTTCTAACTGTTGTAAAGAAGACAAAAGGGATTTAAATCTGGTGATTTTAATACACAGATTAACACTTCAGGACTTCACAGTTCTGAGGAATTTGGAGTTATCTGTGCAGAGGATCTGGAAATTGTGTGTGTGTTGGGGGGGGACATATAAAAAGAACACCCACAAATAACACCTCAAGAAGCCTGAGCAAGTTCAGCTAAAATAAAGTTCCAGTTTAGAAGTGCTACTTCAAATGAACTCCCCTCCACAAAGCCAATGCCATTGGACTACAGAACTAGGGGGCTTACATTATTCTTTTAAATCCTTAATGTTACCTATAGTAACATTCCACAAGGGATCAAAAGAAGAAAAGGAGAAATAGAAAGGAGTGCTTTTCAGAAGTCTAGGGGATGCTTCAATAAGAAAGGGGTGATTAAAAACAGACTCTTAAATTTGAGAGGCCCAATTCTCCTTCTCATTCACCCCCCTTCGGCAGCCCCCCCCCTTCACCTCCTTTTTAATTCAATGTTCCCACCCCCCACTCCAGAGCTAAGTAGCTGATTTGGGATTGTGAAGAAATAGGTTTTACCAACCATATTTGTTCTGGCGCACTTGTAAAATGCGATTTGTAGAGAGTCTTTAGCCTTCTGATTGTCTTTGAATTGTTTTTACTGAAACAGATCTTTTGCAGTTAATGAGTCCCCACACAGCTGGACAGCTCCTCACGGACACTGAGAACTCTAACCCCAAAATGACCCCAATTTGACACCGCAAGATGAAATTTTACCGCCTGTTAAAACCATTTCCAGCCTGGCAGGAGGAGCTGACTGTTGACTGAGGTGTGCAATGCGCCTGTGACCCCCCCCCCCATCTCTTGTTTGTCTCTGGGACTACCCCACCTACTTCCCTTCACCTCAAATGAGGGAGAGGAAATCCATCCACGACCAGGGTGTGGAATGCCGAGCTCTGAAAACAAGGCATCCACACAGACAGAGAAGAGAAAGTGTGGACACCACGCTTCTGTGGGATGGCTTCTTCCAGACAGGGCAATCAGGGATGGAAAACAGGCAATCAATCCCTAACTAGAAGACCCCTTTGCAGCTGTATTATTAACAAAATACCCACAATTCCTTGATAATCGTAGTCCTTTAAAGTCATCCCAGTAACCAGGAGAGATACACTGAACCAACTCCAGTTTCATCTCCCATGTGGTGTAGTGTAGCGGTGGATTTTAAAAACTAACATTTAAACAAATAGTTTCACCGCTAGCATGCATCTGAGCAACAAATCCCCTTTTAGTTGCTAGGAAACCGCACCTCCTTTTAGATAAAGTGTTTTTCAGAGCCATACAGCTGTTCTTTAGTGTGCGATTTCCAACCATCCCATACTTCTTAACTAAAAATCTCGTTAAAATTATTCCTTTCTTCGAAAATATCTTAAAATACCCTTCTTTCTGTGCCCTATATTCAACAGATTGCCCTGCTGTTTCCTTTAGTGTATCAGACAAAATACATAAGAAATTCCCTGGTGAAAGAGGAAGAGGAAGGTTCGGGTTAAAGACCCTCTCTGCTCTGCCCATCGTAGGAAGCGGTTTACGCTTTTCTTTTATAAAACCCCAAATCACCACCAGCTAATCAAGCCATTATTTCTTCAACGATTCCTTTAAAACACAGAAATAGTTAATTTGTCTGAATTTTTACTCAGGTAGAAACCTTATTACTGCTATTTTTAATGCTAGTGAAGTTTTGCTAAATAAAGGTCACCGGGATGCTAAATCGCTTTATTATATCAATAGGGTAAGGGGTGAGTAGTGGTGTTAAAAAAAAAAAAGATAAAGAAAAAAAAGGTTAAGCTTGCTTAGACTAAAAGATAGAGGTTTCTCATGAACTTGTTCTTGGCGAAAGCGTTTATCTCTCTGAAACTGAAGTCCTTTTGAAAAAGAAACTTTTTACCTAACCCGGACTTTAAAATAGCAACAAGCCTACTGGCGATAATAAAAAGTCAATGTTGAAATTAAGAACAATTAGAAGAGTTAAAACTGAGTGTAAACTCTTCCAGCCGCCTTGGACCGACAACTTGGACCCATTACCATCCACAACTCCGCAAGGCAGAAAATAGTGGTTAGTCAGGCCAGAAATTCTCCCAAATTCTGTCTCTGTCTCTCTGTTTCTCTCTACTCCTAGGCGGCTAAACTGAGAAGGTTTAATTGCCCCCCCCCGAAATAAAAATGTGAAGACAACTTTTCCTTTTCTTTTACTCACCTTTTCTTATGTGTCGACGAGTAAGAGCGTCAAATGAAGCGGATATTTGTAATCTTGGAGTTCTTCTAGGGAAAAAAAAAACAGGGGGAGGGGGAAGGGAAAGGACCCTGTGGTCCTTCAGGTTTCAGAAGGGTCGGGTGTCTTAGGCTTGAAGCCAGGGAGGAACCGAGTCGGAAAGCCTAGGCTTGAGTCTGCTCCCAGAGCCCGCCGTCCCTGCTTTGGCCACTGGAGTCAACCCCGCGCGGGCCGCGGCCCCTCTCCCGGCGCGCTCTCCGCGCCTCTGCCAGCCCCTCCACACTGTCTTTATATGAGAGGGCCGATTTCCCGCAGACATCATTGTTATGATGGCTCATTTAATCAAACTGTTTAATTGCTCTGGTAATCACTATCATCATCACAGGTGCTCAATCATTCATCATTTTTGGAGGGCTTTATTGACCTCCGGAGCTCATTCCCTCGTCCTAGGAAAACGAGGCCAAATTTCCTCAGACTCTGCAAGGAGTCTAGGCAAGCGGTGGTCTTAGCTAGTTTGGGATGCTCAGAAGCTCAAGAAGAAACCAAGATGCAAAGGGGGTCAAAAAGAATCTCTCTCTCTCTCTCTCTCTCTCTCTCTCTCTCTCTCTCTCTCTCTCTCTCTCTCTCTCTGTGTGTGTTTGTGTCTCCGATCTCTCTCTCTCTCTCTCTCTCTCTCTCTCTCTCTCTCTCTCTCTCTCTCTCTCACACACACACACACACACACACACACACACAC
>NW_026067902.1:22672585-22678384 GCF_014885135.2 Alexandromys fortis
CCCCCCCCCCCCTCCAGCCGTCCGACCGCACTCGCTGCATATCAGAGGCTCCGCGCTGCGCGCTCCTCCTCGCTCCAGCTCCCCACTCCCGGGATGTGTCTCCACTGCACGACGGGCTATGGCCACCACGACTTCCGGGTTCCGTCATTTCGTTCTCCCGCCGCCGACCCGCGCCGCCAAACTGAGGCTCTACTATAAGCCGGGCTGCAGCCAACCTGCCAACACCTACTGACACTCACTCATCTCCCAGAGAGAAAGAGAGAGAGAGAAAGAGAGCGCGCGCGAGAGAGAGCGCGAGAGAGCGAGCGCGAGTGAGAGCGAGCGAGAAAGAGAGAGGGAGAGACAAAATACCTACCAGAGAGGGGGGGGGGAGGAAGTCCAATTTTTGCAAACTATTCATTTTTTTCTTGATTTTTCTCCTTGCTTTCTTTGAACAATACTTTTAAGAGAGAGGATCATATTAGAGCTATTTTAGGGGCAAAGCTAAAAGAGGGGGGAGGGGGGAGGAAAAATTCAAGAAAAAGAAACCCCTCGCGGAGTTTTACTGGAAGAAAAAAAAAACACGAGTCTGAAAGATTGCTCCTCTTCATCATCATCAACCATCATTCATTCACTACCTTGACATTCCGGGCTTTGATTGACAGCTGGAGTGGCAAAAAGCCATGAAACTCGACAGTTCGGTTACATGTGGGCTGCTGACTGGCCGCTCGTAACCTTCAGTTCGGGGGTTTGACAATTTTTTTTCTTCTTCTTTTTCTTTTTTTTCCAACTGAGAGGAAGAGAAGAGAAAACGGGATAAAGGAGGACCGAAGAGGAGGAGGAGGGGAGGGGGAGGAGGAGGTGGAGGAGGAGGAAGATCAGGAGGAGGAAGAAGAGAAAAAAAGAGAAAAAGAAGAAATATCATTGAAAAAATCTTCGTTTTCTTGACTGGGCTTCCCCCACCCCCAAAAAAATAACATTGGAAAATTGGGAGAAGTCTCCTTGGTTTGGAAAAAAAAAAAAAAAGACTCTTCAGCCTAGCTCACTTTCTTATCCGGACTGGGATTTTAAATATACGACACATCCAGGAGTTTATTGGAGCGCAGACTGATGGCGCAAAGGGTAGGTTTAAATCTCCAACACTTACCTAGATATAAATCCTCTCCTACAGGGCCCTGCCCCATGCCTCCTCTCCCTTCAAGCTGGCTGCTGCTCCTGCTTGGTGATGGCGGCCAGTATTTTAAAAAATAGTAGCAAAATTATTCATCGGCTTCTTTCCCCCCCGTGCTTCTGCGTGTGTGAGAGTGTGTGTGCGTGCGTGTGTGCGTGTCTGGGCGCGCGTGTCCCAGCGCTGTGCGAGCGGGCGGGCGGCGAGTGCGTGTGAGTGGTGTGTATGTGTGTGCGCGTGTGTGTGCGCGCGCGCGTATGTGTGTGTGTGTACGTGTGTGCAATTGTTACACGCTTTCGCCTCGCTCCAGCTTTTACCCCGGCAGCGCGATTCCCCGGGTTCTCCTGCCGCCGCTACTGCGCCTCTTTCGCCGCTGCTCGCGCGGCTCCGGGCGGGCGCGGGCTGCGTAGGAGCCGGAGCCGCCGCCGGGGCCGCCGCTGGGGCCGCGCTGCCTAGACTAGCCTGGGCTGCTTGTTTTGTCTCTGAATTTGACAAGGACGCAGGGAATCCGCTGCTAAATAATGTTTCTGGTAACTTTCATGTTATTCCTCCCCACCCTCTGCCCCCAGCCCCCGGGGAGGCACCGACCCTAGTCTTCTCTGGTCCTTGGCGTTCTCGGCTTGATTATTAGCGTTTTTCTTCTCTTTATTTTGTTTCATTTCGCCTTTTGATTTATTGGATCTCCTAGAGGAGGCGAAGGGGGGCTAGGGGTGGGATCCGGGGCTTCCTCCTCTAGCTAACTCCACTTCTCCCTTGGTTGGCTCGCTGGGATTCTGCAGCCTCCGGCGGGAGCGGGGCCTCCCTGCGCCCCCGGCTTCCCCGGCCTGATCTCCCTTCTCTGAATGCTGATCTCGGCTGAGACTTTTTCAGTTTAAAATTTACAGACGTCTTCTCCCAACTTTCAACTCTGTTGTTTCTGCTGGTTTGGTTTGTAGTGTGTTCAACTTGTGTCTGGTACTTTTCTTCTCTCTGACTTTGTTTTTATTTTTGTTTCTCTCTTTCTCTCTCTCTCTTCCTCCCTCCCTCCGTCCTACTCCCTCTCCCCCCTCCTCTCTATCCGATTCCCACTCCTCTGTTCTCTCTCTCTCTCTCTCTCTCTCTCTCTCTCTCTCTCTCTCTCTCCTCTGCTCCGTGTTTCTTTGCTTTCCTGCCTCTGCCCTCCTGGGTTCTCTCTCACCCTCTCTACCACCCCACCCCCCTTGTCGGGCTCTGACAGTACGATGAGCTGCCCCATTACGGCGGGATGGACGGAGTAGGGGTTCCCGCTTCTATGTACGGAGACCCTCACGCGCCGCGCCCGATCCCTCCGGTTCACCACCTAAACCACGGGCCGCCGCTCCACGCCACGCAGCATTACGGCGCGCACGCCCCGCACCCCAATGTCATGCCAGCCAGCATGGGATCTGCTGTCAACGATGCCTTGAAAAGAGACAAGGACGCGATCTACGGGTAAACCGACCCCCGGACCCAGCTTACTGTGTGTGAGTGTGCGTGAGTGCGTGTGTTTATCTCCGGGGGTGGTGGATGTGGGGTGAACAGGGCGGCTAAGTGGGTCTTAATGCTGCATGGAAGAACTGCTTGCAGTGGAGAAAGACCGAGGAGGGAGCCTGCTTTCCGGCCCCTTGAGTCACAGACGAGAAAAATAAAACCTCCTCTACTCCCTTGGTTCGGCCTCTCCAGACCCCAGAGTCCCGGTTGAGTACTAAGTCCTCAAATCTTGCTGGCCGGGCCTTCTCCCCAAGGACAAGATTCCTGGCCAAAAGACGCACTGTTGGATGTCTCAGGCTGCCTAACAGAGGCCTTAACTAAGAGGAAAGTTTGCTGCAGTCGAGCAGAAACTTCCAGTTTCCCTTTTCTTTTCTCCTTTCCTCTCTCTTTTTTTCTCCCCTCTCCTCCCATTTCTGTTTCCTACTGAGGGCCTGGGAGTCACTAAACGCAGCTTGAGCTGGAATCAGGGCAGCTTCTGTCGGCCAGGAAGTCCTAATCACCCACTTCTTAATTCTCTGTAAATAAAGGGGGCAGACCTTGAAGTGCAGCCGGGTGGAAGAGACTGCCGCTTGCACACAGCCGTTCTTAGGGGGAATCAGGGAAATGGCTGGAAATTATTTTATATTCGCAAAGCTCGGAGAGGGGTGGGCGAGCAGGGTCCAAGCGAGTACTACTCGGGTTCTTCCGGCTGAGGGTAGGTGGGGAAGGCGGCGGGATGCCGAGGGGAGGGGACAGTGGGTAAACAGCAACTGAGCCTAAAGCCTGAGGCCTCAAGCATCCCGAGGTGTAGCTAAGCCTCCCGGAGGAACACAAAGGGCAAACGCGCCCGGCGTGCACACTTCCAAGTTTTGAAACGAGGTTTATTTATTCTTGTGCGCTGCAACGCTGGGAGAAATGTGGTCTTTGGAAGGAAGCTGTTTTGAGTTGAACATTCTTATTATTTTGGCCCTACCACCGGAGCTTCACTACCAGCAAAGTGAACAAGTTTATGAAGCAAACGGTGGAAAGATTAGAGCACTTTCTTAAAATGGGGAAATGTCACTCTGGTGTGTACGTAGGTGAAGCCCTCGGCCTCGTCTGAAATGCCCGTTAGATCAATTCAGATTGTGGGGGGAAAAATTCAAATAGTGTTCGGTGTCCTGGAGGTCAGGGTAGGGTAGCAGGCACCTCCGTAGGGAGTAGTGGGATCTGAACCAACCCCGAGCTCTGTATTGCATAGGCTTTTGATCATTTCATTACACCCTAAATGAGTGTATGTTTACTTGGTGGGCTAAAGTGGCCGGGGGCTTCTCGGGGCTGATCTGAAAAGACCTATGATTCAAGGGAAAAGGCCAGGCTGTTTCCTTTCTGTTTGTGGCCCAGGCTCGGCTGATTGAGGGTGTAGTGTGTTGCGTGCCTGTTGTATTAAAGAAAGAATGCAAACCCTCCAAACTTGTTGATTACAGTTCTTGCTCCTTCCCCTCTGCACCCCGTCTCCGTGCGTGTGTCTCTGCGTGGCGCTGCCCGTTAGGCACCCGTTGTTTCCTCTGTTAGCACTGGTCTTTGAGAAGTGCGAGCTGGCGACCTGCACTCCCCGGGAACCCGGAGTGGCCGGCGGAGACGTCTGTTCCTCCGACTCCTTCAACGAGGACATCGCGGTCTTCGCCAAGCAGGTCCAAGCTTCTTGACCCACTCACCCCCACCCCCCAGCAGGCCTTCACCCTCCCTCCCCTTTCCTCCGAGCTTGACTTGAAAGCGGAGGAAAAGGCAGGACACCCGATCTGCTCCTCTGGCCCAGTCCGCACTCCGCGCCTCCTCCCCATCCCTTAGCCTGGAGGCGAATTGGAAACGGAGATAAATATGGGTGTTTGTTTTTCCCCCCAGTCAGGAATACAGGGGCTCGACCCTCGAATTAAAGTTGACCTGCTCCTAATCTGGGGCTTGGCCTTTTCCCCCGCCTGCAGCTACTTGAACAAGAATTGGGGAGAGGGGCTGGGAGGGACCTGGGAGTGCCCGGGAGCAAAGGAAGCAAGGAGTCTGGTGAGAGTTCTACACAGGCGTGGAGGTGCGGGAGGTGGGGAGACCCAGCCCTTGGCTCGGCTGCAGAAGCGGGTTCTGAGAATCCGCGAGCCGCCTAGCCTTTCCCCGCTACAACTGGTATAGGGCACGGCTCTCCCCACCGAGTCGGGCCCTGCTGTTTCTCCACCGACCCCACTCACTTAAGACACCAAACTGCTTCTCAGTATTTTACCAAAGCCTCTGCCCTCTCTTCTGCCCCAGCCCTTCCAGAGCACCCGCTGCCTCAGTCCAGATCAGTGCCGACAGGGTTTTCTCTTTTTACGTGGGCTAAAGATTCATGCTGACTTTCCCTACTTCTCTATAGGTTCGTGCTGAAAAGCCTCTTTTTTCCTCAAACCCAGAGCTGGATAATTTGGTAAGGTTCTCTGTTTCTTGCTTGTCCCCAGCCTCGGCCCCATCCCAAGCTCAGAGTTACTCTCATTTGCCCCTGGAGCTCCAGGGAGTTGCTTCAGAGCCCTCCAAGGGAAGCACACGGGAAGGGACCCATTTAGAGCTCCTGAGGGGCTAGGGGCGAGCCAGGGGCAGGACGGACCTCAGGGGACGAGAAACCCACCGAGGTAGCAGCGGGCGCCGCGGCGCCAAGCCGGCGAGTGGGGATGCTTCCCAGGTCTCGGCCTCGGGAGTAAGCCGCAAGAAGGGAGCTATTTCCTCTGCGGGGCCGGCGAAGGCGGCCGAGCCCCAGGCTGCAGTCCCAAAGGAAATAACCGCTGGGCAGCCGAGGGCGAGGGCGGGCTGGGAATGGGTTGGGGGGTGAGGGGCTTTCCCGCGCAGGCCACTTTTAGGTGCGATTCTTTTGCTAATTTGCAGGATTTCAATATTAAAAGTACTTAAATCCTCTTTCAAAGGCCCTGCCTCCCCATTCATCTGGAGTATTTCCTTCTTCAGAGAGGAGGCTTGCTCCGGGTTTGCTGTTCTAAAAGGCCTTTCTATCCAAAGAAATGGCTTCCCCCCTCCTCTTCTCTTCTCTTCTCTTCTCTTCTCTTCTCTTCTCTTCTCTTCTCTTCTCTTCTCTTCTCTTCTCTTCTCTTCTCTTCTCTTCTCTTCTCTCCTCTCCTCTCCTCTCCTCTCCTCTCCTCTCCTCTCCTCTCCTCTCTTCTCTTCTCTTC
>NW_026067902.1:22678740-22834447 GCF_014885135.2 Alexandromys fortis
CCCCCCTCTCTCTCTCTCTCTCTCTCTCTCTCTCTCTCTCTCTCTCTCTCTCTCACACACACACACACACACACACACACACACACACACATTTGCACATCCCAGAACCCTAACTCCATTCTCTTAAATTTCCCTTTCAGATGATACAAGCAATACAAGTACTAAGGTTTCATCTTCTGGAGTTGGAAAAGGTAAGCAGAAAACAACAGTCCCCATTTTGATGACCCCCGCCCCCCCCCCACATTCTTTCAGCCAGATGACTGGGATGTTACATGCCTCCCAGATGAAAGATTACTCATCTGGAGATGTTGATCACGGTCCTATTTTCTTCCCTTATAGACTTCTCAATCCAGGGGCCTCAGAGGATGTGGGAATCAGGGCAGCCATGCCTTTTAAAGCCCCCCACCCCCAGGCATTGAGGATTATTTGAGCTACAGCAGGAACCATTTGTGTTGCAGCACACAATGTCTACTTGTGTCTCTATTAGCTCAGCTTACCCTAGGCCCAGAGTTCCCAAACTGGGTGCAAGCAGAAGGAATAGCCCTCTTTGGGGGTGTCTGTGTACTGATATGTCGATCAATCATTTCCCCAGGAAACATACACAACACCTTGCTGATGAAATCACAGGTGCCCCCAGTTCTAGGGTTTACATGTTTCCGAGTTATTATCATGTCATATTTGCATCTCTGCTCTCCTCATTTGAACCCAGTTGTTTTCAGTCCAGCTTCTTTCTTCATTGTAACTTGTTGCTCAGGGGAGTCTCTGGCGAATACTATCTTGCCACAATTGCTCTATTGTCTCCTTGCCTTCAGCTCCTACACCCCTTAATTACGAGTTCGGAAGGCATCACATTGTTGCTCTTCACAAATGTAACCCTGCAAGCCAACAGTCTTCCTCTTTAAAAATGAAACATATAAAGACAATCTGAGCTGAACCTCCGCCATGACCCTCCTCCTAGGTCCACGAACTGTGCGATAACTTCTGCCACCGGTACATCAGTTGCTTGAAGGGGAAAATGCCCATTGACCTCGTGATTGACGAGAGAGATGGAAGCTCCAAGTCAGATCATGAAGAACTTTCAGGCTCCTCCACAAATCTCGCCGACCACGTAAGTGTGCAGAGCCGGGGTGGCGTGCTCTGAAGGCCACTGGGGCAAAGCATGTCTCTAAAACCTTGTGGTATTGAGCTCACTTGTTTTGGTTTCTAATGGTGTGGTCGCCTTTGGAATTTGCCTTCCCTGTCTCACTACCAGTGTTGTGGCCTTTATTTTCCTTTCCTCTTTCTTGGACCTGCCCTTATTTCTGTTGAGAGTCAGAGAACCAAGGAGGTGGTAGAGTTGATTTGTGCTTTAAACATGCCAAGTTTCCTGGACCTGGGGCTTGGGTGTTAGCAAGTGCTTTTTTTTTTTTTTTTTTTTTTTTTTTTTTTTTTTTGGATAGGATGGTTTTTTGTCTTTCCTGGTTTCTTCCTGTGTGTAATCAAGGCATCAGAGATAGCTAGAGACAAGGCAGTTAGTAGGAGAAGGAGGAAAGGAGCAGGCACATGGGGTGGATGAGAAGACAACTGGGAGATGGGGGCCTATTTCTCTCCCAGAGAAGACAATCCTGAGAATCCCTGGCAATTTTGCAGTGTATTAACAATAAAAAGAGTGAATGAACACATTACAATTCTGAGGACTTTTAGCTCATAGAAACTTATTGTCAGAATATGGACTCATTGCCAAGTGCCTGAAGCATCTCTATAATAAAGGACAGCAACCTTGATGAACCAATTTTTAACACTGTATTACAGAAAGCTGAAGGGAATTAAGATTGAGTAACCATAGGTTAGTGATTGCACTTTAACACTTCAACAGTTGGTGACTTAGAAGATGCCCGTGGATGTCAAGCCAGGAAAGGAGATTTCTATTCTCTCTGTTTTTAATCCTATTTTGGAACTCGTCGAGTGAATCTGATGGAGGGAAGAAAAAGCATATGTAGTGATGCTCACAATCTGAAGGAGAAGAAGCAAGGAGAAGGATTGCAGCTGGCAGGGCTGGTAGGGAAGGCAAGAGTGCTGAGGTTAAAGAGTAGGTGTGAATAGCAGTATAATTTTGGGAACTCGAGCGAGCCGGGAGGTGGAGGGCAGAGTGTCTATACATTCATTTGAACTCACAACCTAAACAATACAGGCCGTAGTCTGGATAACTTCATAGTTGAAATATTAACACCTCATAGGGGTTAAACAGGCATTGAGGTTTGAAGGCAGTTTGCACTCCCACCCCCCAAATTCCTAAGTATGAAGGGGGGTGAATTGAACTACCTGAGGAATAATAGCTTTTCTGTGAGTTCTCCTCTCCCTCTACCAAAAGTTTTTGCAAAGAAGCAGCCATTGATTTGAAAGGTTAACCTTTGCACTACGTAAGACAGCAGTCTACAAGTTTCCAATAATGAAAGAAAACCATGGCATAGGATGTCCAGTTCTGATACAGAATCAATGCTGTGCTGCTAAAAGCCCCTGCACTTGTCCTTACCTTTAGCTGTTTCCAAGGTGCTGGGGGAAGTGGTCTGGGGTTTTGTACCTTGCAAGTAAGTGTTAAGTAAAATTATATAGGTCTAGAAGCTGTTGGAAGTTCCTTGGCTTCTCTGTGTCTCTGCAGTGTGTGTTCTTGTGGCTCAAGAGGAGTGTTCACGCCATAAATATTTACTTATTTTTGCTCTTTACTTATTTTCATCACCTTTCTGTTTATGGCTTTGTATGCATTTGTATTATGGGGGTGGGGGACAGAGAGGGCTGTATCTCCTGGTTTGGAGCATGAGAGGTCCCTAGTTGCTTCTGCATCAAAAGCTTTTTTTTTTTCTTGTTATGTTGTGGGGTTGTGACTACTTGGTTTTCTACAACAGTTTCTTGACAATGGTTTTTCTGGTGGATGTATGGAGTTAGGGGGTGCTGATGTTTATGTAGAAGAAATAAGATAAACTAGGCAGTTTAGGGCACTGGCTGATATACAATGCTAATTTGTGAAGCCATCGTAATATTTAAATACAGACTCAAGAAGGAGGTGGTACCTAAGAGAATAGTGCTTGAGTAATTTAACAATCATCATCTTCGGATAAAAGAGTCAACTGGAGCATTTGTTGCTACCCTTTCAAGCCCCCAATCAAGTAAATATGACAACTGATTTATTTTGAATCCACGAGGGCTTGCCACCTCATTGGGCGTCATAATTTAAAGCCTTTTATTTCCTAGGGATCTGAACTACAGCATTTTTGCTTTAGCCCCCTGCTATTTGTTTTGAAATGAAGCAATAATTTGTTCCACCAGCACACTGAGTGGGAAATGGAAAGGTCTGCCACATGCTTGTGTTTCATGCGGGACGAGCGAGAAAACCTTGAAAGCTCTGCAGCCTTCTAGGTACCGTGGGCATATTGACTGCGTTTGTTCCTAGGCCACCCCCTCCTGCCCGACAAAGGGCATCCTTCTAAGGCTTTTCACCCGTTCCTACAAACTTGTCATCCCTCAGCCCCCTCAGTCACAAGAGAGGGAAAAGACCACAGAACCCCTACCTGAAAGTGATGTAAGGGGGACATTTTCAGCATATAAATGTGCTCAATTTGAGTCATCAGGTTTATTTTTTTTCATTTGCTTTGATATGCATATTTAATGCCTTGCCTTAGGCTGGATCTCATTTGCTGCACACTGACTGGTACAGGGTGATGATCAGCCACTTCAGAAGGGCCCAGACAGCGTGTTGTTTTCCCTGTTTCCTCTGTTGGCCCACTATTCTGATCTACTGAGCTACGTCGTGGTTTTATTTGCGCATGAAATGCCGTGAGCGGTTCAACTTATTGGCTATGAATAATGACAGCTAAAAAAAGGAGTGTGGTTTCATTTATTGTGTGCCAAGGTTTCTCTTGTGGAGGTGACAGTTTGTGACAGCTGTTTGACACCCCAAAAACACATACACCTTTATCCTTATTAAGTGGTATCAAGCTACACTGTGCGTTCATGCGCGTGTGTGTGAGTGTGTGTGTGTGTGTGTATCCATGTGTGTGAAGAGGGAGCAAGGAGAAAGAGTGAAAGAAAAAATGAAAGACTAACTTTGTGGTTCCATGCATTGAAAAACAATGAAAGACCTATCAAGGCGCAATATAGTTTTCCATTCCCTTATTAAAATACTTAGAAATATAAATGAATGAAGGCAGTTGACTGGATAAATACCTTCAAAGCTAGTATTCTCAGCAGACTTTTAGGAGTGACTTTTATGTATTATGACCAGGTATTGTGCTAATTTCATAACATAGGTGCATTAAAAGAAGACCCGTAAGGCTCTTGCATTCCATTCTTTACATTCAGTGAGGATGCTGGGTTTGTTAATTTATTATTAGCAAAGGTGATGTGTGGAATGAGGAGGGGAAGTTTGGAACCAAGGATAGAACGAAGCGTGCAGCTTTGGCTGCTGTACTGTGCTAAGTCAATTCATGAAAAATGCTTATTTTTTTTTAACCATAGGCTGTGTTTTATCTCATCACCTTACTATAGCATAAGGATAATTGTTGCAGCTAGCCAATGGCTATGCTAGTATTTTTCAGAATACTGTTGAGGGAAAAATAGATAATAATCAAAAGAAACTCAACTGTGTTTTCCAGCTGCAGCTGATGTTAAGCTACCCAGACATTCAAATTTATCATATTTAAAACAAACATGTCAAGAAAACTTTTTTTTAAAAAAAAGTTTCAACTTGGAAACTGCCGTAAAGCAATTGTGTTTTTCCTAAACTGTTGAAGTAAACTAAAAAAAAAAAGTAATATCCAAATTTTCTATTTTATATAATTTGAGATCAACTTTTTTAGATAAGTATGTATCACCATAATATTTATGAATGAAGATAATCTATGTCTTTATATCAAGTTTATATGTTCAAGATATATTTGTTTGAAATACATTCTCCTAGCTACACTTGTTTGCAATGCAGATGGTTCTATAGTTATACCCACTCCTCTTCACGGTGCCAAACACCTCCGTTTTATTTGCTTTGAAAGAAATAAGTAAAGAAAATATAGTTATGTGAATTAATATGAATTGGCAGGTACCTTAAAATTGGCTGGCTCTGATAACATCATAAGAAAATGACATTTTATTTTCATTTCTGTGCTGTAGTTTCAATGAACATATGCTACTATTGTTTTGCGTTTGTGAATATGTCAAGGATATTTATGTTGTTACAGGTTTTTTTTTTTTGAATGGGTTAGGTCAGCAGAGAGAATGACCAGAATATCTTGCTCTTGACAGAAAATGGTCAAGTGCTGGTAGAGAAAAATCTATTATTACTTGAAAAACTCGAAGTGATGGCCGCAGCGAGGAGAGGTTTGAGTTTGAGTGCTTGGTCTATTGACGATGAAGGGAGAATAATGAGACTGGATATTCACATTAATAACACGAGTGATTGCTTTTGTCTCTTGGTTTCTCACACTGAGGTGTGATATTAGGTGTTAGGCTGTGATTTATTCAAAGCCCCTCCCTGGGACCGAATTTTGGGAAGTTTTACTTTGGAACTCAGGGTCCCTTCTTAAGGACCCTGATAGAAGACATGGCTTTCTGTTATTTGTTTCTGCCGAAATGTCTGCTTGTTGGGAGCTTTCCTGTTTATTTCTCATCGAGAGTATTTACGTCATTTAAGTTATTTAGGTTGTGCAGTTGGAGCATGTCTTCAGTGTAAACGTGGTGACATGGATCCTGGGTACATTTGACAGTCACGTAGACATTCACAATGCCATGAGAAGACTTGGTGTTATCTGACGTCATTGTCTTGGCTGTTTATGTACCGACTGGTCTAGGGGATATGCCGGCACACTTCAGAATCGTAGAAAGCATTTTCAAACCCTCTCTGGAGGAGCAAATGTGTTTCTGTCTTGGAGAGTCCACCACTCAATGGAGCAATCATTTGCAAAGGAGGCTGCCCTTGTGTGGGATGTGCCTATGCGTTAATTACCAAAGACCGGTGCAATGTTGTAAACGCTGAGGCAAAATCTCCAGCTTGAGTTACATTTTTAGAGACTCCAGCTTCTAAAAGCCCACACTGGTGTCCCGGGTTCTTGGTCAACATCACAGTCAAAAAGTTGAAGTCCCAGCATTTATCCCAGTTCTTCCATGAACGTTTTTAACTTGTGGACTTGCATGCCCAAGGAGAAGAGTGCTTGCATCTTTTTAAAAAGAGTTCTGTCCACACTGTTAAGTAGAACTTAAGGGACTGTAAAGCCATACGACATAAGTGACTTCATATTAATGGGATGTATTGACGCAAATATACCTTCCTTTCGTGGTTTAAACGTGTCAAGTCAGATGAATCTGTGTACCTCTTCAGCGAATGAGCATGTCTTTGGCTGTGTTTTCTGCTGAGTACCTGTGAATGCATATTTGTGTTTTCATGCTTCCTGTATACTTCTTGGTTTTATGTTATATAGTTATATGGGTTTTAGAAAAAAAATGTTGGCTATGTTTAAAGTACTTTTCAAAATGGACATAAGTGGACATGACCTTGGGAATTATCTTGTATGGCTTCATAATTCCAAAGAGATAAATGACATGTCCAAAAGGACGTCAATGGAGCGATCGCTCCCGGTCACATGACCTGTTAGAGGTGGCCCCAAGAGTTGATTCTACCCTTCTGTCTTCTCCCTGGTCCCACGTGCAGAGAATAACTTTTCATATGGAGTCTAAAAACAAGAGCTCAGTTTATTTTTGTCAACTCTTAAATGCAATAGTGGCTCCTGTTTCCTCCAAGCCCAAGACATTTTACTTTTATGGTTTTATTTGGAAACGCTTGCGCATTTTACCCCAGTGACCCCGTGAATGAACTGTGCGCTGTGGGGAATACTTTGATACAGGAAACACGACCAATTGGCTAGGACTTATTAAGTATTATCCTATAGGCAGGGCCCTCACAGAAGTGCCATTCTGGCTTGAAGTATAATTGCAGCCTATCTGCAGCCTCAACAAAAGCCGCACACGGAGGATTCGCCTCTTGTGCCCAGAGACTCCTGTCCTCTCTGTTCTCTTTTCTAGATTTAGCAAAATTCAATGACAGTGCTAAATCAATTTTTTTTTAACTTCCAAGGGAGAAAACACTGGCAGGATTGTGTTTTCTAGGGAAAGCCCTGTGCAAATGAGAAGCCAGGGAGAGCAGCGGAGCGCTCTCCCGTGGCCCCACTACTACAAGCTCTGCCCATATTGTCTCTTGCTTTTATATTAATTACAACTTGCATTATCAGCTGTGAGTCTGTAGCCCAGCAAATAGGAAAAAAAACTGCCCCTGGAGACGGAGCTTCTTGTATCTATTTCCCATCTCCTATTGTGCACTACTCGGTATTCACTGCTTTTCTCCTGGTAACCCTGCTCTTTAACGCAATTATATAGAGAACAAGGGGAGTGCCATCTTTGACTCCCAATTATTAAAGCCATTGGGAATAGAAACATGTTCCCTCCTTGCCCTGGGGTGTCTTCATGGTATTTTTGGCTGGAGAACAGGACATGTATTATGGAATGTGTATACTCGAGTTCTCATCTGCACGGATGCACGTAGGAATCAATCCTCTTTTATATATTTTTTCTACATATGTCATATGTTTTTACATGCTTTTGTATATCACGTTGGTTCAGGATTCACTCAACTTCTGCTTATAATTTGGCAGAGGGCCAGGTGGTTATTCTTGAAGGACGCAAACTTGGAAACTATCTAGGAGGGGGGAAAAACGGAAGCTGTGCTATTCACAATATTTCGATCTAAGAAAAACCCAGTATTATGGGTAATGCTTTATGTTGTCTATGTAGACTGTGGTTTTTTTTTTAAGTTGGTTTTTTTTTAATGGCGAAAGATGAATTTTTGTTTATGTTTCTCAGATTACCCATGTGTGTCTTTATATATGATCATACCACTGTCTGTAGCTTTATATAGACATCTTGGGGTGAGTCGCTATCCCAGAACTCCCAGAGGGATCTGTCTGTCCATCCTTCTTCACATTAGATGGCTAACAGAAGGTTCCCCTCAGTGTGCTTCAGTCTCTCCACTGAACGTAGCACAAGAGACACCATTTTTTTTTCCCAACAGAGTATGTTTTTGAGAGGTGAGGAGGAAAAGAGGGAAGAGATAGGGGGGTGGGAGATAAGAGAACTTGAGAAAAATTGGTGGCCACACTGAAAGGCAAAGACCTGACTTGGTTGGCGGAGCCCATTGTTCTAGTAATGTTGACAAGTATGACTTTAGAAGACACCTGCTCCCGAAAGCCACGGAGAGAGAGATACTAAATTATGAATTAATGAGGCTTGACTTTAAAGTCCAGCCCAGGCCTGGCTGATAAGAACTCAGCCGTGTTTTTCAGCTACAGGAATCGTTCGTGCAAGAACCCTCCCACCATGCCAGTGCTTAAACCGAAAGACCTGTCCCAGCTCCATCCGAACGATTACATAATAGTGTCGGGTGACATTTGCCTTAAAACATAGTTGAGGTGTTAGTGGTTAATTATTGTAATTTTCATGAGGGATAAGGAGCTTTTATAGCAGCCAGCTTAATAAAAAGCCTGCAGTGCATAAAATGAACCTCACCGGCTGTGTACCCTGGAAAGTTTGGTTAGGGAAAGTGTCCCGCAGTCCGCGCGGTCGCAGAATAAGTACACGCCATGCCTCTCTCTCTCTCTTCCATCTCCTGCTGCAGTTCGTCCAGCATTTCAGCTGATCCCCACGCAGTAAATACCTGTCATAAAGAGACATCAAAGCAGCAGATAACTCGGTCTAACATATTCTTCTCACTTTCATTTCCAAATCAGTCGTTTTTTCCTTCCATCCTTCCTTCCATCCTTCCATCCTTCCTTCCTTCCTTCCTTCCTTCTTTCCTTCCTACCTGCTGTCTTCACTCCCTTTCTTCCCTTCCTTCTTTTTTGATGCTGGATTTCACTGGGTAGTCTAGGTCGCACTCAAACTCATGGCAATCCTCCTGCCTGAGCCCCTCGAATGTTGGGATTATAGACGTGTGCTACCATGCCCACCTAATTCCTTAATCCTCTTTTTTTCTATTACACCTCTTATTGTACAGATCTGAACCTGAACTATATTTAAAGTCACAATTTCTACTCAAGGTCTTGACTTTGAGTGGATGGCTTGCCTGGCGTTATTGCCAGCAACACTGACGTTGATATGTTGATCACAGAGATCTGGCTCATGTCTTCATCTGCCAAAATTCCAAATATTAAAGTACAATATGTTTATAGAAGATCCACAGGGGAAAATGTCCACTGCTGTTGTTCCTTCATTTGTCTTCCTTTGGTTTCTGGTTTTATTTCAGTAGCACTGTCTGCTGTAGGTACATTATGGGCTTAGTCTTGGGGGAAAGATGACAGGCTGATTATTTTCCTAATAAACTCTGTGTCCTGGTATCATAGTGAGATTCCTTTAACCTAGCCATGTGGTTTGTAGGTGACCTATGCTTGCTCTGAATTATTGTTTACCAATACTAGTAAAAAAAAAAGTGCTGTTGTGCTTTGAGAGATTGCAATGTCTTTAAAATGTTGTCCTGCACCGTCTGCTCCAACCCCTAAAGAGTGCTCTTGCCTGTAGGTCCACAGGTTTAGTCAAAGTCATAGCACATAGGTGACAAGTGTACAGCTTTGGCCCCAAGGCTGCTGTGTTTCATGTGTGGCTCCTGCTCTCCCTGTCTGCCAGAGGAAATTCCATCTCTTGCCTGCCTTCATGTGGTGCTGATAAAGTCCTTCCTGTACATTAGAATTCCTGTTTCCCTTTAAGCTACAGCGGTGGTATTGGGAATGATCAGGAAAGGGGAGGGGAAGCAGGAGACAAATATATTAGCAAAGTAGAGTGAGCTGGTACCTCCTGGTTTGCCTTGCAGACCTTTGAGGTTCTTCCAGAAGGCCCTGCTCAGTCGCTTAAAGCGAAAGTCTCAGCTTGCTGGCAAAGTGACGAGTAGCCCACATCGGTTTCGTTTTTAAAAATTACCGTTTGTGCCAATTAAAGCAGGGTTTGATGGTCAATGACACATTGCTGCCACGATTGCTATTGCTCTTGTTGTTTATACAGTCTACCTGTTGATAGCATTTGAAGCCCTCAGACAGACTATTTTAAGGCAAGGCATTTGAACGTGAAAGGGGTTGTCCCTCCATCCATTGTTGACCCATAATCTTTTGAAGGGAGTACTGAACTTTGTAGAGGCTCATGTTCTGATGGATTTTATGTCTGAGAACACCAGGAAAATGTGTCCTGCTTATAATAGAAAAGTTGAGAAAGACATTTTAAGGCCGTTTCCCCTCACTTCAGAAGTTAACTTTACTGAGGTGTAAATTTGCATCTAATAGGATGTACACACTTAGAAGAGATATGACAGATTTAACAAATGTATATACTGTTGTAGCCGAAGAAGATGGCATAGAATAGCATGCCTGTGGCCACTTTGGAAAATACTAATATGTACACATTTTTTTCTCTCCCACTGTGCCTGTCTGTCTTCATGGTTCCTCATTTATGGCTCAAATGGTAACTGTGGGAAAATTCCTTGGCATCCTGACATCAGAACCCTTCATCCTGGCGAGACCACGATGATGCGACCTCAACTCACTCAGCAGGCACCCCGGGACCCTCCAGTGGGGGCCATGCTTCCCAGAGTGGAGACAACAGCAGTGAGCAAGGTAAGAAGTTATGAATTTTCTTGGTGCAAAACTAGGCATGACCAAAAATAACTTCCGCATTTCACGGTCTCAGTCCATGTAAACAGGAGAGGGGAAGGTAAGGGATGTAGGGAGTTTACCAACTGGTTGGTAGGAAGACGGGGTTCCTCTTGTTACTTTATTTAAAGACTCAGAATGAGTTATCTAATCTTTAAGTCCACATTGCAATAGTAATCGATTGGTTCTGCCAATTCTCTTACAAATGTGGTTATCTACACTCCTTTGGTGAATATTAGAAAGACAGACCTACATAACTATTATATTCCAGTAGTTGGAATTATACTATGAGCAGGCTATTCGCTTGTAATATGTACTGTACGACTTCTTTATAATTAAAGCAGCCATGCCTCTAAAGCTTGTAAGAGGCAAAAATCTGGTCTTATTAACTCCAGAAATGCCAGTCTGGGATGGGGGAGGGTTGAAGAGATTTATACAGACTATTATTTTGGGAAGATGGATTTTAAAATTCTTCAGTAATACTTGTCCCTGCTTCTATATAGCTGACATAGTGACCTTCGTCCCAATTTTTTTTAAAAAAAAAAAAAATAGAGTTTTAGAAGGCGAGGAGAACAACTACAGATGTCTAGGAAGCCTTCTGCAGTTTGGAATGAATTTTACCATTTACAACAGGGAACAGTTATATATTGGTAGGAATGACTCTAATATGGATAAAATGATCATTTAAAGGAAGATGCATTATTGAATGTGGTCCAGGGATGTGTATAGATTTTACTTTTTAATATTTTACATCAGATGGTGTCTGATCTCTTAGGTCTATTTTATCTCTATTATGTTTCTGTTTATGGCCCCAATATTTAAGCATTAGACAGGCTTCCAAGTCAAATACTGCTTTACAGGTTGAGCTGTATTATACAGGCCATTTCAAAGGGAGTTGCTGGGGCGCTGTGAGTATCTACCCTCCTCCATGTTTCTGGCCAGAGATTCTGGACCCCTGAATTTCCAAGGGAATCTAGAAAACAGGCCTTTCTAGGATGCCTTTTGCCTGTAAGTGAATCCTAGTCAGATCTGTCTTTTTAAACAAGTTGTGGCTCACAGATGATGCACTATCAAATGGCTATAGGAGAACTTGTGAGCTATGTGTATATTGGTTTGAATGCATCAGGACTGTTTGTAAAATAAACTTCATTCTAACACATTTTGAAGGTATTGTGTACATAGATTCAATAGTGGATCTGCAATACAGACGTTTAACTGTGGTTCCAAGTGACCCTGGGTCAAATGCAGAAAGCTTTCGATCATTCAGTCCTCCCCACTGCCCCAAGTTAGGCCACCACAAAGGGGTGAAATATCTATTAATAAAAACAAAACACCCTCAACATTGCAGGAACTGGGGGGGTGCGAGGAAAGAAGGAGAAGCAGACTTAATGGCCTAATGAGGCTATCTTCCAGAAACTTCTCCTGTGTGAGGCTCCCTCTGACCTTTCGCTTGGCTCAGGAGCCCAGCGCTTCATTTTTCACATTCTTGCAATTACGTTAACGCTTCAAGCATTTCTGACTCCATGTCAGCTAGCGACACCAGGCATAACTCAGCACTGTGAGTTTTTCTCTTCTCTGTAGATTCATTAACAGGTCACCAAGGTCCCAGCTGAAATTTAAAACTGACTGGTTCTGTTGGGTTAGTTGAGTTATGGCGAGAGGGATAACAGGAAGGGAGAGAGAGAGAGAAAGAGAGAGAGAGAGAGAGCAGGAGAGGAAAAAAATGTAGGTTTTGGAGCAAGGAAGAGCTACCGTAGCATGCAGTTTTATCATTTTAGTTAGTCGGTTTTGTTTTATTAAGGAGTTTTGGTCAAAAGAGAGAAGACATGTAAGACATCCTCTGGGGAGAAACAAGACACTGAGCTCCCCTTGCTGTGGGTAGCCGCACCCACTTATCCCTTGCTGAAGGATTTGATCCCCCAAGCATTTTGTTCCTTTAATCATATCTCTGTGGGATTAAAGAATGGACACGGTGGCTTATACATATGAGCACTAGGAAGGCTGTCTCCCCCCACCTCCCCCGCAACTGTGTTCAAGTTTGAGAGAAAGTGGGGAAAGTTGTTTCTGTAAAATGGAGACTGTTGGTGCAAAGAGAATTTTTCTACCTGGCTCACCACTGTGTTAGTGGTTATTAAAATGCGTGCGTCAAGGTGGTTTTTGTTTGTTTGTTTGTTTGTTTTGTTTTGTTTGTTTCTGACAGCAGACCCTAAATTTTTAAGGCCGGACTTAAGTATGTTTTGCTCCCATAATCTTTTAAACATGTTTTCAAGATATTTTGCTACTTTGTTCCACCAAAAGGCTCTGAGTAGCTTTGGGGGGGGGGTAAGATTAATCACCTGCTGCAGGGCAAAGTCAGCGGAGGTATTGACTGAAATCACACATGCTTATCAGAGGCTAGATCTTAGGGCTGATGTAGAATGGAAAGGCTGGGAGGGAAATTTATGTTCTTCATATTAAAATATATCATAATGTTTCATTGGAATCTAGGTTTGCAGTTCACAAGAGACTTCCTTACTTCTTCAGAATTTATTAGCACAACAGGCATATGGAAAACTGTAAAATGATTCCATTTCAAAACAAATTATGATAAACAGAAGAAATAGGGATGAATTGTACTAAATACAATGTTTTCATACACATTTTAAATTAAACTTTAATAGCCATATGCTATAAAACAATACATGCATTTATGTTGCTTTATAATTTTGTGAATATTTTTACGATAAGGATCCTAACAAATCTATACCTTGGAACCTAAAAGCACCTCATTCTACAATCCGATACTGAAGAGCTATAGGTAGTACACAGACGGGAAGTTATCTTTTCGTATAGGTGTTTGCATGATAAACCGAAAGAAGGAAAAAAACCGACATTTTTAATATCGTAAGAAATGAACTTGCAAAATTTGCAGTCTGCCTGTCTTTCCAACCACACACCAGTCAACTGTATAAATATGAAGCTGGCTTTTCATTCACTAGGTTTTCTGTTTTCGAAAACCAGCCAAAGGGAGGGCGTTTGTCTTGTTAGTCGCATTCGAATGAGGAAGGAAATCTGGTTTTTCAAGGACGGAATTAGGGTGCAGACTCCGGGGCTCTGGGACAGTAACTGCCTGTTTTTGTGCCTGACTTCCCATCAGTAAAAATGGGGTTTGATAATAAGGCGTGGGGTCCCTCGTTCTGTACCTGCTGATTCTAAAGATGCTTGTGTTTCACTGTGTGCTTCGCCAGAGTGAAGCCTAAGCAGCAGCCTCCTTGTTCCTAGAGCACTCTGAGCGCCTTAGATAAAAGGCACAGTATATGTACAAAGTATTATTATTATTGATGGGTTTGTGTAGCTCCCATTAACGCTGATGCGAGCTACACGTGTGAATTGGCAAGAGACTAGACCCCTCAGTGTTTAGAGCACACGAAATTTACATTTTTTTCCAGTGCTGTAATTGAGATGTTGACAAATTGGAGAATATTGATGAGCCTTTGTTTTAAGTATTTCGTGCCAAGTTTGTTTTATTTTTCCTGGTTTGAACAATGGTACGGGTTCAACAGCAGTGAATAAAGAGGGTAGAGTAAAGATAACTTTGTATTTCAATATTTTGATGTGCCAATATGAAATAAATTGTCTTAGGCAAATGGAATATGCTGTTTTAATCATTAGCTATGCATGAAAGAAAAATTGATGTTGACATCTTTGCTGTAAAATCGTTGTAATGGGGCCTTCCTTACAATTCATTTTTGTAAAATTCATTTTGTACATTTTGCAGCAATTGAACAATCCCTGCACTGTGAATAGGCAGGATTCCCAGAAATACCGAGACAGTTGGCCCAGTAACTGCTGAGCTCACAGTGCACACCACACACACGTTAACCATACTGTTGCCAGGCCCAGATTAACCTAAATACAGGAGCACGCTAGCATCTATACCACTAATTGCTCGAGACCCTGGCCTGTACAAGCCAGCAGGGTTCCCCTCGACTCTGCCACCAGACCCCTCCATTGATGTCACCATCTATCATCCGGGCAACGAGGCTAGAATCCCAGAGCTAGATGTTTATCTAGTTATACAGTTATTTAGCAACCGTAGTGTTGAAATCTACAAAGGTCCCCTTAAAAATGAGTGGAAGCCTTTACAGTCAACCATCCATAAGATACCATGACACTTTTGAGTTTGCACTACGTTGCAGTTATGAAAGAACGTTTTCTCTGCTTTAAATGTTCCAGTTATGTATTTAAAGGAGGAAGGGGGAAACCCACTTACTGAGGGTCCTGAATATTCTCTGCTGGGATTTCTCATTCAGCCTAGGAAAACTCTGTCAATGGGATGTTTTCATAGTGGTGGCAATCTCTTTAAAATAACCCTAAATACAATATGACAGACGCCATCTGGCATCATCTTTCGCTAGTTGCTTTTTAACTTTTATTTTTCCTAGAGTTAAGTTCATCCCAAACTGGTCACTAACTTGTGATAAATACAATAGCATCTCCTTCCTCCTGATTGTTATCTCTCCAACTATAATCGACAGTTGGACATGGCCAGAGAAGAAGGTATTCTATATAAAATATTCATATAGTACTTCCTTTCTCCCCCCCATAAAAAATTAAATAAAAATGAAACCCATCCTTCAATCATCAGCAAACATTTAGGTATGTTCTGCTGAAGCTCTTAGGACATTTTAGACAGTCGCCATGAGCAATAAAATTCAAGTCTTCTAATAAATGCGTGCTCTAGGAACATGCCACGGTTGCCCATAAAAGCTTAAAAGTTTTCTATAATTGCCGTTAATTTTGAGTCATGTCATTCCTATATATATCAACTTACTCGAAAAATCCAGAATTGGGATTTCCAGATTTTTTTTTTAACTTAGTCATGTAAAGGGATGTCTCCTGATGCCAGTTAGAGTTTAATTTAGAGTTGTAATTAAACTTGAATACTGCCTCATAAACAAAAGATAAACAATAAACCAGCCACGTTCCCTGCTGTTTCATGGCTTTCTTTCCCAGATGTTTTAGCCTGATAATTTTTACACAGTCAACTACCTAACATGGAGTTTTGTGGACAGAGGTCGAAATGTGTTTGGTTTTTTTCTCCCTCCTTTTCTCTCCTTTCTCCTCTTTTTTTTTTCAGTCATCTTTTTTTCCCCCATTCTCCTCCAAAAGTATCATTTAGGGGATTTCCCATCATATACATATATATGTTTTATTCATATATATATTTAAGTTCTGATAAAATAAATACTTTATAGAGATGTGTTCTATAGATAACTATTGTTTTTTTCTTAGATATCACTTATTGATTTTCTTTCTAAACTGATCTGATCTCCAATGTCTTTCGCCCTTAGAAAAAGAACTTGTTTTCTTTAAGTCGGATTTGGATGGCGAGGCAGAGGAAAGGCAGGCTTGACAATGAAGAGTCTTCTTTACTCCCTTTCCCTCCCATCCATGCACCTTCACCCTCTACCAGGACTACTGTGTGGTTATGTTTCTTTTCGGGTTCTGAGGGTGTCTCTGTCCAGTTCTAGATCCTTCCAGCCATGATCTTGCTGATTGTCAGGTACTAGTGGGCTGTTCAGTGTGGAAGCCATGTTATTTTCACTGGGTGGGGTAATTACTGAAAGCTGAGAAGAGCTGAACGAAGACAGGGGGATACTTTCATGATCCCATTAGCATAAGAGTGGGTAAATTATTCATGCCAAGTGAGGATTCTATGGGGAAAAATATAGTTAATGCACATAGTTTTTAAATGTATCCCTTTCTGCTCGGAGACTAAATTCTTGTTGGAATCAGTTCTCAGACATTTACGGGAAGGCTCTGGTGGCGTGTTAGATGCAGCTCATGTCTCTGTGTTTGCAGCGTTCTCAATAGAGACCATCTGGCAAAGATCCAAAAGGTGATTAAACAAAATGATCAGCTCTTGTTGCTGTGTTACATGTCCAATACTCTGGATTAAAAAACATGACCCACGACAGTCAAGCTGATGTCATGCGGCTCCCCCTTCCCCCTCCCCTTCCCGTATAAGAATTCAGATGGCCCACAAATGTGTGTGCCATCTTTGTGTCCTTATGGCCCGTAATCATGAACAGGTTGTGCAAATGGTTCTTTCTGTAGCACTGTCTGTTCCAGCAGCCTAGAAGCGTTTCATATTAATTGGGTCAGTCTAATATTCATATTGACATGGGGAAAATTACTAAAATTTATTCTTATAGCAGACAATGAATATGTGTGCTTTCTGCACACGAGGTGAGTGAAGTCTGACGGCTGCTTGTGCCACTGATTCATTTTTCCTAAAACTGGGGAAAATCAAAGCCTGGAGAACCGTCAGTCCCTGGAAACAGTGCACACCCCTTTATGACTCCACAAAACAGGGGGCTCTCGGGGAGCGTGTGGAAGGGAGCGCTGGTGTTAACACCATAATCGGGGATGAATTTACAGTACCATTCTGAAGAGCCCTCCCTCCCCATAAACAAGCTGATAATCACAGGGAAGCTGACTTCCAATTAGCTTTTCCTTCCCTCGCCCAGATCAGCATGTTTATATGTCTTCCTTAAGCTTGGATGTGTCTCTACTGAGTTGCCACAGCTCATGTCAGATTCGAAAGTTTGGAAATGAAATGTTTGATTAGGAGGAACTGCTGCTAACAAGCAAGGTAAATTCAGCCACTCACTTCACGATGGAGTTAAGGTAAAAAATGCCAAGATTTGTGACTAAGGGACAGATGTATCTTATCTGTGGGGTTTGCACCAAATGCCGAGCAGAAATATAAATTGAACAAACCAGACATTGTGAGGAGTGATTGAAGAAATATTGAGATGAAATCTTGGAATGAAATATATATATGTATATTTATAACAATGCTGCGGATTGCTTACATGGCTCATTTGCCTGAGCCTGAACTGTGATTTCATTAAGGGCAGTGGAAAGTATGTCAGCTCGGGCATTCAGAACACAACACTGTGACTCACTAGGCTCTTCCCAGACGAAAGCTGACCATTTACTCTGGTGGAAGTCTATGACTGATCGCCTAGGATGCATTTTAGTGCAAATGTCAAGAGAAGATAAAGCATAAAGCAGAGAAGGAAAACATTCTCAAAAACCACTTGAAAACATCATCATTCTCTGTCAGTCGCCCTGCCCTTCCAGGGGAACAGAAAGCTGTAGGTGAGCAAGGCGGAGGGGCAGAGGACTCAAGGAGGGGAAGTGAGGTCCCCCTAGAGTCCTGTGCAGTGTGGCAGATGAAAGGGACTCGAATAGCCTTGGGGGTCTTAAGGCTATTATAGGGCAACTCAAGCTCTCTTATCATGCTGATTTTTCAATTGATTTTTGGCTGAACAGTACTTGTTGAAGCCCTCCAGAGCATCAAACACAGCCTTATGGCGCTATACATTGTAATACACGTGTTCTATTTTTCCCCCTCATTGTCTTTGCTTTGGAAGATCAGTCTATAAGAAACACTACATCACCCCCCCTCCCCCCTTCCCATTTCTACCCCCCCAGGAAATCTCTTAAGATTATTTCTGGGTTTGTTTGTTGTTTTGTTTGTTTATGGGGGGGGATTAGTGGGAAAACTTTATATTCGTCTTCCTCTGTCCTCCTCTGTCTTGAATTCGACCTCTGAAAATATTTCTTAGGTCCCAGCAGACAATGTTTTTCAGGCTCTTTAACTTAGTAACATGTATCTTTGTGTTGTCTGGAGCAGTCTGCTTCCTTTCTGCTGATAAACAAGAAAGAAAATTGAAATTTAGCTCCTGTTAAATGAAAGTGGAGTGAAGCCCGTTGTTAGTATCCCTGCCGAGCAAGGGTTCCCTTGATGGCAGAGGTCTCTAGTAGGGAGAGCCACAGAGGAGACCTAGCAGGAGTGTGCCCTTGCCTGTCCTCTACCGAGGAAATTCTTAATCTGATGAGCTAGTATCACCACCTCCATGAAGTTTCTCCTGTCTGCCTAGGCTTGAGCCCAGGGTTCCCTCTTTTGCACTTCTGTGATATGTCTGTTTCTGTTGGAACATCTTCTCCATGGCGTGCCCTAAGGAAGGATAGTGTTTGATTCCTAGTTTCTTTCCCAGCTTTGCTGATGAAGGGCTACCATCTACTCCCCACTCGGCTATGCTGCCTAGCAGTCATGAGTAAGGAGACTCTTGAGTCTATAAACAGGACCCATAGACACTGCCTTCTTTTCCTTCTCCAGGTAAACCAATTAATTTCCTAAGTTTTCACTTCGTGTCTATGGATTCTGTGATGTTTGCCTAGACATACACGAGCTGTTTAGAATGTATCTGGGCATCTGTTGCAATCTGATTTCATCCCTTAAGGATTAAGAAACCAATTTTACACTAACATTTTGTGTATTCGTTACTGCCTTAAAAGATAGCTCGAACTTAGAACCCTTTGGAAGACGGTTAGGTCTTCAAAATTGAACTGTGTCTCATTAGGGCTTTAGTGTTGTCTCCAGCTACACCTGTGTGGTCAGAATTTAGAGATAGGATTTCTTCTTCTTACACTGTCAGAGAGAGAGAGAGAGAGAGCTGGGGGAGAGAGAGACTAAATGCTAGATCTGATCAGGGAGGTTACACAGTATGTGACAAGGATTTCCCTATGGTGACCTGTTTATGACAGGTTTGACTTTTGGAGGCATCCCTGGTTTTCACAAACATGTAAAGGAAGCTGGAAGCTATCCTTAGTTATCCTCAGGAGGGCACTGTGCCTTTGTTGACTTCATGCACGTGCACTTTCATTTTTTGTGTGTAGCTTTTTAGGAGGTATTCTTATTTTCATGGTCCCAGGCTGATGGCAGGGATCTTGCACCATGGGTCAGGATCTCTGTACCCTAAGGTCACAGTGGCAATGAACGGAGGGAAGGTCTGGGAGGCAGACTTGGATTCAAGTCTCTCTTCTAGTCAACATGAGCTAGGTAAAGGGGAGGGAGCACTCCCTACCCTGTGGGTTGGCCTGGAGGGTATGTTAAATGAGATTACATGTGTGGGGCGCACAGCATTGCCCACCAACATCAATGCGTGGGTCTTTCCTTCTCTGCCCTGTACTGACACTAATTACCTATAGACCTAGGGGGTGTTGCAGAATCTTTTGGATGTGTTACGCAGTCTTTGGAGACTTGTCCTCTCCTAGAAGCTTGACTGGTTTTGTAGACCACTGGTGTTGGCAGCTTGTGTTTTCATCTGTATTTGTTTCTTATTTTACATTTATACTTTCTTTTTATATGAGACTGGCTAGAAGGTCTTCATCGGGTGTGCAGCATTGATGTTCTAAGTCCTTGATTTATGATACGTAACAGGATAATAAGAGAGCCTTTTCCTTCTCAGTTTATCAAGAAAATAAGCAGGCATCAGAATTTATTTTATAGGTAGTGGTAACACGACACAAATCATATATATGTAGGACAGTCCAGGTTGTAGCTTTATATGGGACATCCTGCAAACACAAGCAGCTTCCCCCTTGTCCTTCATCCACCTGGGCCTCTTTGGGATTCCTAAACTTCACAGGTGGAACAAAACACAAAAAGCAGGGCAGAAGGTCAGACTCTATCTACTCTTACCTGTGAATTATTCCAAATTGTTCCAGAAAAATCTAGTTAGTGATCAGAGATTTTCATAGTTAAAGGTGTTTATCGGGTCCTGAAGCAAAGACTGTTGGTTCACATGGATGTATCCATGATCACCTCTAGTCTAGAGCTTCTTGTTTTTCTACTTGTGGCCTCTTTTGACCTGAGAAACTTTTATGTGACCTCCTGGTACATAAGTATGTAAAATATGCCGACAAATCAAGTATTTACTGCTAATATATCAATTCATATATATATATGCACATATTTTACCATTTATTAGAGTGGAAGCAAATTTACACATTTATAATTTTACACAAAAAAACTAAACCTGACACTGCAAGACATAGAGCATCCTCAGGTTTTTCACAGATAATCCATATTTTCTCTGTAAGAATCAGCTTAGAAGACAGCTTCCCGGAAATGAAAAATGACAGAAGTGTAGGGCCACTTCTGAAGTTATTGGAATTTCTGCCCTAATTCCAAGACAAAACTCAGTATATAATTCTTCCTCTAGCACGGGTGCTTGAACTCACATCCCGCTGCATGCTAGTCAAGCAATCTATCACTGAGTTACAGTCCCAGCCCTGCTAAATGTTTTTTTTTTCTGTTTTGATTTAGTTAAAGTCAAGACATCTACTTAAAAACAATTTTTTAAAACCGAACATTCTGCCTAACACAGAGCAATCCAAAGGCACACCAATTTGAGGCTTGCATGCTGAGGAATGATGGTAGGAAAGGATTAAAATTCTTTTTTTATTCAAATTTTTTCACAAACAAGCCATTATGTATCCATAAGAGCAGAAAGCCTTGCCCCTGCAGTGGAAACACTGCCATTCATAACTTACAATGGTCTCCAGTCTGAGCCGAGGTGTTTCAGGCTTCCATAGGTCGGTGTTGGGTGCCCTGGTGGCATGTATGCTACAAAGCAAGCATGCTCATGCTATATGCTCAGAATCTAGACCATAGTGAAGCTATGCAATGCAACATGGGTGAGCTCCAGCAGCAATGCAACATGGGAGAGCTCCATCAGCAATGCAGCATGGGAGAGCTCCATCAGCAATGCAGCATGGGAGAGCTCCATCAGTAATGCAACATGGGTGAGCTCCAGCAGCAATGCAACATGGGTGAGCTCCATCAGTAATGCAACATTGGTGAGCTCCAGCAGCAATGCAACATGGGCGAGCTCCATCAGGAACATCTTGGATTTGTCACAAGTTTGATTTTGAATTAATATTTGGTCATTGTGGGCTCAGAAATCTTTGACTATTGCCAACCTTCTTTTTGACCCACACATTCATTTATGTGACCCCACGTTGAGCTGTGAAGCACTTTCCTGAAGCTGTAAGTTAGCCAATGTAACATCCGCCTAATTCAAATACTTATTCCTTAATTCTTCCTAACCAACAGAGATAGCTGGTTCTGCTGCTTCAAAACTGGGCATTTTAAGAAGAAATGCTTCCAAAAAGTATATTAGCGAGTGCAAAATTTCCCATTTCCCTTTTTGACTAACGTTTTTAACAAATGCCGCCCACTAAATAGAACTTCTAAAATCCCTATGTACCATACGTGAATGATGGGGAGAAGTGATAGATGGTTGGGGATGAGAGCTTGTGGAGTCTCCTCCTGACTGATTGCCACACGTGGAGGGTGATGCGGATATATCTCCCAAGCCCTTAAGACCTTATCTAGGCATGTGTTATTTAAATTCAGGGCACAAAGATTTTGATCAAGCAAAGGGACTCAGGCCATGAAAGTGTATGGAAATCACTGCAGCCCCTGCCTTCAGCAGTTGCCTGCCTACTGTAAGCTGGGGGTGGGGGCCATTATGGCAGATGCACAAATAACTCATAGGCGGCACACATTCACATGCAGGGGTCAGGGAATGATGAGTTGGGAAGAATGACTGATGCTTAAGGAGGGAGATTGGTGTCGAAGAATAATGGTCCTTGAAGCAGGTGCGGCTGAACTTTCCTTTGACCCTGCCCCTCCCAAATGACTATTTCTCTGTCTGTGAATCTTTCTACCTGTAAAAGGAGATGGATAACTATTTCATAAGACAGTTATATAATGGATACACATAGACTTTAAAATAGCCTGGTTCGGTAAATAACGGTAAAATGCAAAGAACGTGGCCTTCATTCCTTCATTTATTGACCATATAATTGGATCAAATAAGATGTGTTCCCTTTCCACAGCAGGGCTTTTTCTCGTGATTTGGGAACATAAGTAACTAAACGTACATGCTTCTAATTTTCCATTTAACATGCGGGCTGTAATGTGTTTTAAAAAGAGAATGTTTAATACTCTCTGAAATATTTGTACAAGGCTTCACAGACTTGGGGAGGCTTTCAGCATTTCACTGATGGCCTTTGACGGTTATCTTTAGGTGAACAGAATAAAGAGGGGACAGGGAGGCAGTAGAGCAGAGAAGAGAAAGGCCCAGAAGTGTGAGGCTATGCACATGCAAACAACATCTACCAGACTGGACTTGCTGCTTGTATTAGAGACTAGGCAGAAAAAGCATGGCTGGAGGGTCAGCAGAGCTGACCTTTATCTGACATGTTTGGGCCTACTCCTCTGAAGCAGCAAACGTTCCTGGTGCTGTAAAGCCCATACAGGCATAGAAATGCAGAGTGCCAGGCTGACCACAGGAATGATTTCTAGAGGAAGACCCAAGAATCTGGATTTTTTTAACCCAGACTTGGGGGAAACCCGGGGCTGGGATATGGGGAATCCATTACAATAGTTTAAGCAAAAGGAGGTTATGGTGATATTTGCTTTTTAAATCAGCTCTTGTAGACTATGGAGATTACATATAAGGGAAAGAAAAGCAAATACAGAATGAGGGTTAGACGTCGAGAAGCCACATGAAGCGGCAGCAAAGCTGGAGGAGAGAATTGATAGAGAGATTGTCCGTGAAAGGAATGCGGAAGACACAGCCCAGGATGGCCAGTGCGGCTCTCCCTTGGTGGGGAAAGCAGATAGATAATAGTCAGGGCAGTTTTGTCTTTTATGCCACGAATTTTAAAGTACGGACTTGTATCAACCAGAGCAGACCTCATTGACCCATGCAGAGTCTTTGGAGGATAGATGTGTGGTGGACCTGGGTGAGGAATGCCTCTCCCAGAGACGTGGAGCATTTGTAGGAAATGTGGCCTCATGGTGAAACACATGGCCACTGGCGTTGGCTGGCTGGCTCGCCATGAAATCCTCACAGCTCTTGCTCATGGTCAGTGAGTCTCCCACCCTCTACTCTACAGTCGGAGGGCAAGGTTGATCAAAGATAATTAATCTGATAGATCGTGAGATATAGGGATTAAATAATGTAATGTATAGAAAATGATAGCTCTGTGTTTCTTGTATACTAAATAAATGCTATACTTTAAAAAGATTTTTAAAAAAAAAAAAGAATGCTTTTAAGGCAGTTAAAAAGTGACCTTATAGAACAGAGGTCACCATGGGGGACCCTAAAACAAAAAGTCTTGCATTTGTCCTCAGGAAAAGGAAATTATGGCTGCTTCCCCACCCCGCACCCCCCCAGCCTTGCCCCAGACCCCAGAACTGAGCTCCACTTGAGAGGGCTCTGCAGTCTGAGCAGCCGCTTCTCTTGTGTGTCTGATGCTCCACTACCCTCCAGGACTCACTCACCTTCCTGCTTGACTGGAAGATTCTTGAGGCCAGTTTCTCCATCTTCGGCATTTCCTTCCTGCAAACCCTCTTCGGTGCCATGATTAACGTAGAAGGCCTTTGATAATAATAATTCTCTTTATTTTTATCTTTTTGAAAAGGGAATTGGGTCTATATTGTGTGAGGCGATGAATAGCAGGCTTAGTGCTTGGTTTGGTAGGTAATAGGGACCTATTGAAGGTTTGTGAATGCGGGCAGTGACATAATCGCCTTCCCTTTGAATGCCAATGACTGGTTCTCCACTGTGTCCTCCATGGCCAAAGTAGCAGACATGCATGCTTCCCTGAAATACTGTCTGTTTAAAAGAGTAGATATTCTTTTCGGTGAAGAAACACATTTCCAATAGCCAGAGAAAGAAAGAAAAAAAAAAGAAAAGAAAAAGCCAAGGGAAGCTTTGGTATTCTCTCCGAAGCAATCTAAGCCCTAAAATGATTCTGAGATCCACATAATTACCTTGAACATCTCCTCATTTTAGGAATTTGTATCTAAAGACATGCTTCTGTAAATGTGTGCATGTAGTGTTGTAATTATTAACACCTGGAAATGGCTCAATAAGAGGAGTAAACATATCATCTTCAATACTTGAAAAATTATGGTTCGTGGGATATTTAGATATGCATTACTTTTTAAAAAAAGAATTTTGTGGTCAGACTGAAGCCTGGGTTAAAGCTGGGTTTCCTCCAGTGTCGGAATTTCCAGCTCCCCTAATTTGCTAATGTGCATTTGAAGTCTGCGGGCGGTAGAAACCTAGAGCCTCCCAGATCCACTTAACCATTAAGATGGTCTTTCACATCTCCTCTGGGGACTAATCGCCCCCCAGAACACACTCAGGGACTCACTGCTTTGCATTCTGCTTCCTTCACTGAAACCCATTCAGACAGAGCTAATATCCCAGGGAGTCTTCTCTCGTGTTGTATTTAAGAGGTGGGTCAGCATGAGTTCAGGATCAATTTTCAATTGTGTAAAGAGCAATTTCCCCCATGGTCCGAAGGCTTGTGGACTTCAGCTCTTCTTGCACAGAGTACTCTCTAAAGCCAGCCAGCCTTGTTCCTCACTTCGTGGTAGTAACTGATGTGACTCGAACATTTCTTGAGTGTTTGATTCAAAGGAAGCACATTTGATTACCTTCTCACAAATGTAGAAATGAAGAGCGCAGCAGATTTATTCTTGACATGAACTAACGTGATGGCTAGCCTGAAACCCAACACGTAATACATCTGCCTTTATCACAAACAAATAGTTGGTTTTTTTTTTTGTTTTAAATAACTCCCCTTCTCTGTCTCTCTCTCTCTCTTGTCTGTCCCTGTCTCGGTCTCTTGGTCATGTGTGTGCACACACATCCATGCCATAGCATGCTTGTGGAGCTCAGAGGAACACTTGTAAGATTTTGTTCTCTTTTTCTACTATATGGGTCCCAAGAATTGTCAGGCCCAGTGGTAGGTGCCTTTACCCACTGAGTCATGTCACTAGCCCCAAATCTGAGTTAGGAGATGGGTGGAAATCCGTGGAAGAAGGATGAAGGGAGTAAACAACAGTCCTTGCATATTTGGAAGTGAACTCTTTGGCTTTTGTCACCAAGTGGTAAACAGTGGGAAGATCTGTACAATCCATCCTTGGAGTAATGTCTGGGATGTGGTTCTACAAAACCCCTGTCTGTCGTGTTTCTCCAGGGCAGCATTTGTGCTGATTGCATTTGCTGGTGACATCTTTTCTCTTTACTCCTCCTTGTAGCTGGAGAATCCTGGGAGACATGTTAGCATCTTCAGGAACATGAGAAGACGCCCAGAGTTTTCACCTCTCTTGAGTGGCAGGAACTTGTAAATTCATTCATTCCTGTCTTGGGTTTAAAGCAGGGCAGGATTAGTCACTTGCGTACATCACACCCTTCGGGCCATGAGGTGAAGAATCCTGTCCCTGATGTTTTAGCAAGTGATTGAGAAGAGCCTTGGGACACAAGTGAGGTTATCTTTGACATATGGTGAGAGGTGAGGGAAAGTTTAAATTTACTCCTTTTTGTCAGTCATTTTTCTACAGGGTTTTCAATCTTGTACAGTAATTTAACTCAGAAAACTACATCACCTATAGGCTACAGCTATAGCTCAGCTTGAGAATGCTTTCCCACTTCTTCTTGTTGGTTCAATCCCCAACAATAAAAAAGCAAAGAAACGAAAATTATAACACAACCGAATGGATGCCCTTGTTTCATGGCCACAAAGGCTCAATCATCCACACCCATGTTAGCTTTCTTATGGCTATTCAAACCTGCCAATCAGATACATCACAACACCGACGAGTAATGCTTTGACAAAGTCACATCCCGGGTGAGAACCTACACCCTAAGAGAGCACTGAATAGCTCCTTTTGCTATTAACCAATTGCCAAAAATACAATAGCAGTTTCCACCACCCATGTGTTTCAACACCATTGCTAGGCCGGCATGAGACATACCCAGAGCTGATCTAGAAAGGCTCACTGGGTGAGGGGCCTTCAGTTCTTGTTTTCCTTCCCCCCCCCCCCCCCCGCTGTCAAGAGTTACCGTGGAGACTAGCACTGGCTAACTAGCATATGCCTCAAGAAGAGGGCAGTAAGGTCAAGCAAAAACGTTCCACAAACAAATAGGTAACTGCATACGGACGAAAAAGTTAAAAAGACCCATCTTCAGAGACTGCTGTCCCTAGAGTAGAGATGTTGTCTGAAGCAGAGTGTCCATGCTCACCATCCCCAGAGAGCAGTCGCAGGCTTCCAGATCCCTAACAACATTCAGGGTCAAGTGTCCATGATATCCCCACCTCAAATGGCCAACAGGAAACGACATGTCTGTCTATAAGACTTCCAACTTTTACCTCTAATTTAAAAAAGCAAAACAAAATAAAAGAACGGTGATGTCATTTTTCTTATAGTCTTAGCAAGTCAGCTCCTTCCTTCCCTCTCCCTACCTCTTTCCTTCTTTTCTTTGTTTTTTCTTTCCTCACTTTTTCCTGTCCTTCTTTCTGCCAGGTGGAGTAACAGACTTTTTTTTTTAGAACAAGAAAGGTAAAAGTTTCATTCATGAAGTTTCTGATAGCAAACCCAGGCTGCATAGCTCCCATGCGTTAAAGCATCTAGGGGCTGGGTCCGTAGCTCAGCTGGAGGAGTGATTGCCTAGAGTAGGTGAAGCCCTGGGTTCAGCCCCCAGTGCCGTACACTGGACATGGTGGTACGGGCCTGCGATCCTAGCACTAGGGAAGTAGAGGCAACATGAGCAGAAGTTCCTTTCCATGTCGTCAGTGGGCTCAGAGGCCAGCATGGTCGATGTGAAACTGTCTCAAACCAACAAAAATAAAACCCTTCAACGCCTGGATAAAGAACCATCAAGCCACATTCAATTCTGATTTTTGCAGGTTGACCAAGGATGTTAGCATTCTTGAGTTCTTTATAAACACGCAGACACTATCAGAGTACTCACCAAGGTCTGTCCAAGTCCAAACCAGACAAAATTCCCAACCTGGATAAGGGGAAGGGGGCACAGTGACCTACCCCCTAACTGAAAGGCTATAGCTGAGAGAGGGGAAGACAGTTCTCTTCAGTGGAGTAGTGACACTGGGCATATCAACCACATCCCAGGCTAGGCACAGACAACAAAAACAAACATACTCCATGTTTTCATTTTGTTTTAATAGAGAGAAACAACATTAAGTGGAATAGGGCGGGGATTTTGTCTGAAAATTTTTAGAAAGAAAGTTTTAAAAATTTAATGATAAAAAGTTTTCTTTAGTTCTTCAAACATATACATATTCCTGCCGGTGAAACAGAGTCAGTGATGAAATACATGGTGGAGTCAACTGTTGTTTTATTTTGGCAAATGATTAATAGTTAAGATGTAGCTACTTAGTGCTCACTTAAGGTGTAAGTCCTTGCAGGTGATTTGTGTTTGTCTAAACACTAGGCATCCATTTTGTGATGTACCTGGTAGAGCTGAGTGGTCATTGGTATAACAAAGCAAATATGAGGTCATGGCCTGAAGTGAAAACTCTTTAGAGGGGTAGAAAGGGCAGTTAAGGCAGTCTTGCTTTGCTTACTGTGTATCCCTGTTTGGCCTGGTCCTTCTGTTCCTGCCTCTGGGGTGCTGTGGTCACAAGCATTCTGCCAACACCATGCTGGGTTTGGAATCCTATGGACTCCAATAAGTATAAGGAAGTGTTTCTATGCTTTATGGAGAAATTATAATTTAAAATTCGAATGTTTTTAATCTTGACCTTAAGAGCAGACTGCAGTTAGTGCAGGGTCTAAATCTTCATTTCTGCCCTTACTGTCCCTGGGTGAGATTTGACCTCTATAAGCCTGTTTGTCTTCAATTGTAAACACAGAGACGATGTGAGAATTAAATTAGATGGTGGATCTGAATCTGTGTGCTGGGTAAGGCATCTACAATAAAATATGCTTCATAAATGAGGATTACGGTGGTACCAATATGCATGAAAACACTGACTTTATTAGTTTTGGTTCCATAGCTTAAACTTTAAGCCCTTGTTACTGTCTGTGAATTTTGGGATCCAGCATAATAAAATGTCTAATAAGAGACGTGTTAATGTAAGACACTTTTTGTATCTGTTTTCCCTCCACCTCTGTACTACAACACAGACACAAATAGGAAAAGATTTGTAGACCTGGAAAAGGGCTGAAAACTTGGGATAAGCACTTGGAGGAAAATCTGAGGTCAAACCATTGGTCTTCAGTGCACCATGCCTCAGTGATAACTCAAACAACACCCTACTTTCTTTTTCTTAATTTTCATTTTCTTCCTAGAAGCCGTTAAGAGAGGCTTCCATTAGGCTTATAAGACTATTGCATGGTTAATCCACATAAAGTTGAAGGCAAAACATAGGATCACTGTTTGAACCCAAAGGTCATGGGTTCAAATTTCATCATGGGAGAGTTTGGGGATGTTTGACCACTCATTGCCTGTAACTAGGTTCTCACTTTTTACAGTAGATGCAAGGTGTGAGGTGAGTAGATACAGACAATGTCATGATGTTCCATTAAGACTTACTTTACGACCAGAGAAATGGCTCCGTGGGTAAAGTGCTTGCCACGTAAGTGTGAGGGCCTGAGTTCAGATCCCCAGCACTCTGACCACGTGTGCGTCTCTAATCCTTCTGCTCTGCTGGGAGGCAGGACAAATGTGGTGATGGACAACTGAGGTTGTCCTCTTACCCCCATAAGCATACTGTAGTACATGGGCCCTATTCACACACAGGCTCATTCACGCGCATGTACACATACACACAGACATTAAAAAAAAAAAACCTTGTTATTCACATTATCACCTGTTGAAGCGCTCAGAAATGGCATTTTTATGTGACGAAGGTGGCTGGGGATTCCTAAGTCTTCTCCCCGTTCTAGCTACGTTGACTTTTTCCAATGACATCATTTAAAATTCAAATCACGTCTGTAATGTGATATGTTTAGTTTTGCATTCCTAGTCTTCATGTGTTTTTACATAAATTTTCATGTGATTGCCCCAGAATGTCTCAGGCTTACCCCAGTTTTCAGATGAGGTGGCTGGCTTTGAGGTGTGTGTGTGTGGGGGGGTGCGTCGATTACTTCCTCGTGAAGGCAGAGAAAAAGATGTAGCAAAATGGAAACAGGTCCACCTCAAGTGCTCAAGTCCTTTACCTGCCCAGGGTGTTTTGCATAAGGGTGCTCAGCTCACAAATGGCGTAAAATTTAATGAAGGCAACTGACTGTCCTGTGAAAGTCATTAAAACCCCAATGTCTTCACTCTAATCAAGAGGCGGCCACCCTTCTATTATTTCTTTATTACAGTTTTTCATTTTTATTTCCTCAAGTTAAACTGGAGCCTGGGTTATCATATGCCACTTGTTAAAGATGTTAAATCGGTGATTTATGCTTTGAAAAACCCCATTCCTTTCTTTCGCTTTTCTATTGATGTTGGCCAGGTCCATGGGGTCTGATTCCAGAGCGGGAGAGGGAGAGGCAAGGTGCCAAATGGGCATGTTCTGCAGGCTTGGTCATCTTTTGTGCTCAGAAATAGCAAGAAGCACACATGTGGTGACAGAGAGGAAGATATAATGAGACTGCTTTTTTCTCCTGGGACCCTTCCAAAACTCTTATTTCATAGCTATCAACCTCACTAAAGTTGAGGATGCTTATTTGTGTTTTAGTATTTGCTGTTGGCCTCCAAGATCCCCTGGTTTAGGGAATAATAAGAATTCTACTAACCCAAAGAAAATCTACCGATTCCATTAGCCACACATCCAGCTGGATCAAAAAATGAGCGAGTTGGTGAATATTTCATATTGTGGGTTTCTTAAAGATACTTTTGTGTGGATAAAAAAGGACTTTCTCCAAGCCGTTCCTTTCGATTTTCTTTTTAATTTGCTCACCAACACCACTTAATCACCCCTGCATTCTGCTACGAGTGCTCGATAGATGGGCTTTAAAAACTCAGCCGAGGTGATTTCTTTTTACCTATGAATTGGCTTAGCATCTTGCTTTTATCTTGCTTGAAATATTGAAGCAGGGAAATAAAACCACATTCTTTAATTGAAAGGTGTTTCTGCAGTATTCAAACCACAGTGTCAGTCACACGAGTTGTTCAAATTCTTCAGAGATCTTGAATTACTTCAAGGCATTCTCAGTATTCTGAGAAAGTTATGTTCTGACCCTGCTATAGAAAAAAAAAAAAAAGACCAGTCAAGGCTTCTGCTTTTCTTTTGCAATATTTATTCCCTAAAGGGTTTCTTGACACTGTCTTTAGTTCTTGACTTTCAGCGGTGTTCCTGACATGTCTCAGGAGATGTAACTCCGTGTCTGTAGTGGTGTCAAAAGCAGGAAGCCACATGTCCAGGCTCCAAGCCTTTACTTTTGATTACCAGTGATTCACTAGGTGAAAAGCTTAACCTGACCCCCCTGCCTGGGGCTTCCAGAATTTCCATCATGCAGGTTTGAAAGGGCGGACGTTGAGCTGGCATCCTGTGAGGACCTGCAATAGCTCATTGACTCGATCTCAAAAGTTTGCTGAACAAAATGACGTCACAGGGGATGAGAGGAGCAAGAGATGATTAAAGCAGGCGTGACTGAGGTTGTGTGGGAGTCTGCCTCTAGAGTTTTCAACCCTCCTCCGAGAGCTCCGGAAAGCAGTTCCTAAGGATCTGGTTGTCCTTTGGACAAACATTTATTTCATCAGAAAGTGGTTCCCAAAGACAGGATCCCAGACAATAGATAATTTATTCATGATTTAGCAGTGTTCTTGTTTGCATTTTATCAATTGGATTGGGTTTGTGGTTTAGGGAGAAATTAAACCTGATTTTCCTTAAACCTAGAGAGTTTCAGGGTTCCCTCATAACAATGGCATTTGATACTCCAGTCCAACAAAGTTTCCCATGCCTAAGGGTTCTTTCTTTTTTTCTTTATTTTGAGACTGCTCATGCAACTCAGGCTGGCCTCAAATCCACCATACAGTCAAGGCTCACCTTGAACTTCTAAATTTTCTGCCTCTATCTGGGAAGTGCTAGGATTATAGACTTGTGGTACCAAACCTGACTTTTTTGTAATTTGCCCAAGTTTTTCTACAGTGTGCATGGCATCAACACAGTTGATAACTGACTACATTTTTATAATAATTGAAAAATTAACCCAAATATGTTCTAGTTTCCAAGTTCATTTGATATGTAAATATGTTTTATTGTATCATTTACTATAAAGATTTCTTTCTTATTTATTTATTTGAGTTTTTTGAGACAGGGTTTCATTGTCTATCTCTGGCTGTCCTGGAACTAGGTCTCTTTAGACTAGGATGGCCTCTAATTCATAGAGATCGTCTTGCCTCTGCCTCCCAAGTGCTGGAATTAAAGGCGTGTGCCACCACCTCCTGGCACTACAAAGATTTCTAAGATTACTGCCTTCTATCTTAATCTTTGTAAATGATGGAGATTTTGTTTGCAATTGTAGATCTTTATAGTATTAGATGTTTTTGTTCCGAATGCATCTTAATATAATTATACAGAAGATAAAACCAGCTTCCATATCTGCATTATGCGTGTTATAGTATGCTCTTCTGTTTTTTTTTTCCTTCAGTAGAATATACACAAATCAGTCAGGACCAATAGTACATGATATAATGCCAGGACTCGGGAAGCAGAAACAGGGGGATTGTTGTAAGTTCAAGGCCAGCATAGATCACATAGTGAGATCTGTACACACACACACACACACGTCATCTTCAATCTTCCAGTTTTCTGCTGATTTGTAATCCAGAGACTGTGGTAAAATACTCTCTCCCTCCCTGGATTTCTTCTCTCTCTCTCTCTCTCTCTCTCTCTCTCTCTCTGAATTTCTTAAGCTTACAAGAGTAATATTTTATTTTCGTTGACATTTCATAACAATTTATTCTAGAATATTATTATTTGGGTTTGTGTGTGTGTGCACATGTGAGATGTCATGGTCCTTAATGGTGTTTGAGACCAAATTATTTTCTAAGAATCTACACTGTAAATTCTGATTTGAAATCAAAACATCAGCTGTATATGTAGTTTTGGTAAATTACTGCTAGTATATAAAATTGCCATAAAGGCATCTTACCAATTCACCAAAGGCCAGAGAACACTTTAACATTTCTCTGAGATTATTGCTTATTGTTTCTTTTATGAACAGGATGAGAATTAGGGCATAAAAATCACATGATCGCAAAATTTCATACACATCAATAAACAACCTGGTTAAAACTTTCAAACAGAAAGTCTCTTATGGTCTGTAGAAAAATCTGAATTGTAGAAAAAACTAAAGAGGAAGATTAATTTGTCGTTCAGAGGCTTCAAGAAAAAAAAAACATGGTGGTGTCCTTACTGGGTTAAAAATAGAAGTTGTAAGGAATCTGAATGGAATTTCCCCCAGATAGTTACAAAGGCTAACCGTGTGTATTCTTGTTGTTGTGTTGGGGATTGATCATAGGACCTCATGCATGCCCTTAATAACAAATACATAAAAACTGTTTTAAAAATCTGCCACACTGTACAGATCCTAAGATTTCTGTCATTCCTATATCAGGCTTTGAAATCATCCCAAGTGTGAGCGAGCCAGGGAGGGACCAAATTTTCAGGTAGTGCTACTCACAAAGCCTATCACAAGAGTGCTTAGAGCCGGAGATCGGATTGGCTTTGTGGAGCACCTGGGTTCAAGGAGGATTCAAGTCCCATTCCCTATCATTTGCTGCTACTGAAGCAGAGTCAAGACAGTTCAGGAGGCTTCTGAGAAGATCACCAAGATGAGAGTGGCCGGAGTTCCAAGCTCTAGTTAGCTGTTGATTTTCTTCCTGATCTTAAGCAGTTTTCTTCAAGAGGTAAGTTTCTTGAGCAGTGAGATGGAGAGCGAGTGCAGTATCTATCACCCTCACCCCCTTTAAAGGCAAATGATGGGGTTGAAGATGTCTGTCACCAAACCTGGCTCCCTTTTAAATTCTTTGTCCTGTTTTAGGTCTGTCCCTTTGTTTATGCCGAGAGATCGAGGTACTGAAAATGAAAAAGAAATGTTATACTTCTGAAAAGCAATCAGAAAAAAAAAAAAAAACCTAGTGATGTGACTGATTGCAAATCTTAGTTTTTGCAACCATGCAACCATCTTCATAAGAGCCCAACAACTACTCCCTTTTTGTATAATTTATCCCAGAAAAATAATTTGGTTTTTTTTTTTCTCAAGGTGTTAAATGCAAGTATTAAAAGAGCTGATGCATCTCAAGCCAACTTAACAAGGTTGGCACATCTGTACTCATGAAATATTCTTAGTGTATTTTTCCTGTGGATTCTTTTGAATCTGGGATCTCCAATCTGCAACCATTTGATTGCTTGATCTAAAGACTCACACTTAGAGGTCTCTGTAGCTGAACATGCAGCCATTGTTCCATGTGGAATTCTGTGACTGGTTCAGACTAGTCTGTTTGCTGGGCAAGTTGTAAATTAGCATTTCTGCCCTTAAACATTTCCACTTCGCTTTGAGTGTCGTTTTTTAGGCCCATGGCATATTTTGATTCTCTAACCTGCCTTTTAAGGAGGTTTCCCATGGGCAGGGGAGAGCACTAGCTGCTCTTCCAGAGGATCCAGGTTCAATTCCTAGTACCCACAGGCTGGTTTATAATTGAATGTAACTCTAGTCCTAAGGAGTTCTTCTGGCCTTTACAGGCACTATACACATATGGTGCCCATATATATGTGCAGGCAAAACACCCACACACAAAAGTAATAAACAAATACATTTGTTAAAAAAAGAAAGAAGAAAAGAAAAGAAAGGAGGTTTCCCATCCTTTGGTCCCATCTCCCAACTGTTGGTCTCCTTATTTTATTGTTACACCTAAAATATTGGTTCTCAACCTTCCCAATGCCATGACCCTTTAATACAGTTCCTCATGTTGTAGTAACCCCAAACCATAAAATTATTTTGTTACTGTTATGCAAAGCTACTGTTGTAAATTGTAATGTGAATATCTGTGTTTTCCGATGGTCTTAGTCCTCTGTGCAAGGATGGTTCTACTGCCCCACCCTCCACCTCCAAAGAGGTTGGGACCCACAGAATGGGAACCACTGACTTAGACGCATATTCTTGGGCACTCATTGGAAAAGTTTGGCCTTTATGACAGGAGTGCCCGTTCTGTATTCAGAGGAGGTAATGACAGAAGGTCAGGCAGGAGTCTGAAGTTTTGCCTATTTAAAATTACTGACTACATCATATATTTTCTGTACTGAATTCCTAACTTCTCAGTTAATCTCCTTTCTTGATGGATAGGGCTATAAAGCATGTGATACTTCAAAACTAGATAATTAAATTCATACAACCTCATTATTAGGCACCTATTTTCTTCTCCGAATCCTTTGGCAGATGAAGCATGGTTCTGGCTTACAAGTTCCTATTTTTAGCACCATTCTCTACAACTCTTAGGATTGTGTAGAATTCTCAGGCCTTGTAACTGATGCCAGATGCCAAACCTTGGAGTCACAGTACCAGAAATGGTGATATACTTTTACGTTGCTACAAGATCCCTGGCATATCAGTTTTATACCGTGTTTATTTGGATCCCACTCATACATTTTAAAAATTTCCAACCATTAATGTCTTCTTTTATATATAAACTTTATTTCTTTTACTTATCTCCAGTTTCTTTGCAAATATCCCACAAAAAAGACACAGAGTTCATACTCTAGGGTAGCAGAGACTAAAATGGTCAATTTAGTACACAGTTACTTCCTGCAACCATAATGGCAGTGTAGAACGTGTGCTTGATTTTACAGCCTAGAACACTGTTTTGAGTTCACTGAAATACCTACCCTAAGTTTGTAACACCTAGGTCTTACATTAAGGGTTGTAGATAGTACCGTGTGAGATGATATTCACTCTTAACAATAACCATCTTCATCAGTTCCTGCTACTCCAAGACACAACTCCTTCAGGACATGTGAAAATGAGTTTTGAAAAATATGGTTTTTGGTCAGTTTTGGTAACTGAAAAGAATAAATTTAGGAAAATGTTGTGTGTATGCAAACCACCTTGTCTTAAAGATGGAGAGAGCATAGGTTCCATTGTAAGGTTACGTGGCCATGACTACTTATTTATTTATTTGTCTGTTTGCTTAATTTATTTATTTTCAAGATAGGGTTTCTTTATGTATCCCTAGTTGCGCTGTAGACCAGGTCGATCTCGAAATCACAGCGATCTGCTTGCCTATGCTTCTTGAGTTCAGGGATTAAAGAAGTGCCTCTTTAAATGAATGAACATACAGGATGCTCCACGCTTACAAATTTGCCAGTGTCCTCAATTCTATGACTTTGCATTAAGCCAGATAATTTGAAAAGATCTCTAATTTTTTTTGAAAGTGTCTCTAATTCTGTATCCCGTATGTAACTTGTCAGCCATGACGATTTTACGTTGCTCTTAAATATATGGTTTATAAATAGAAGCAATGTTGACAGACTTGTTTGACTCCCTTCTAGAAATAAATGACTCATTTTGGATTGTATGTGAGAGCTTCAAGCTGCTCAAAGCAAAAATCCACGACAATGAGAAAGTCATTAAACTGTCTGTCCAGACAGGGAGGGAGAGGAGGGAAGAAAGGGTGGGTGTGTGGGTGGGTGTGTGGGTGGGTGTGTGGGTGGGTGGAAGGAAGGAATGAAGGAAGGAAGGCCTAGCCTGTGATAACTGGGACTCTTTCTATCCCACATATCACCAATGGTGAACTTTATCCTTCCCTCATTTGTAAACCTGGCCCAAGCAATGAGCTCTGTCCTGAGCACCTCACCTTCACTTTTCTATCTAGACACGCCCCTTTTCTCTGCTAGTCGGCTCTGTATAGTTTAACACAGTAAGCAAAAAGCCCTATGACCTTATGGCGATTCGAACAGAATATCTTTGAACTGTTCTCCTGGTGATTTCTTATTTACCCAAAATGTATAGGTTTACTTTAGAAAGGGGGATTTTGGAAAGAATCCTCCTGGTGGGGGGGGGAGACACACCTTTAGGGTTTTTTTTTTTTTTTCAATTCAAGAAGCCAGCTCGAGCTCTGGCAGTGTGTCATTCTTTATCCCATGACCCAGTAAAGTGGAGGAAGCCTGCCTTGGACAGTCTGTGGAAACTTAGCTTTTGAGTTGGAAGCCTACTGCTGCTTCTATCGTTTTGAAACTGAGGAGACCATTGGGGGGGGGGGGATGGAGGAAGGAAAGCGGGGCTCTAACGCCGAAATTGCTTAGACATGAAAAGTTTGTTTCCCAGTATTAAAAGGCTTTGTTAGGAGAGGCTGCCCAGATCACATGATGCAACCTTTTGACAACCCACTGTCTGCTGGGGACGCTGTGAGAGATGACCTTTTGACCTAGGAAGGAATGCTGTGAAGGTGGGAATGTGCACTCAGCCCTGGCCCAGGAGAGAACATGGAAAACAGCCCAGCCGCTCAGAGCTCACAGAAAGCTTGGCTTTAGCTTTGAATTTAGAATCAGATGCTAGAAATGTAAGGGAATTTCCTAAAAATATTCCAGATCTTTCCCATTACCCCCACTGTCTGAAACAGAACTTACGGGAAACAAATGAGCTCTCTTGCAAATGCGTGCTGTTCCTTCCCACTAGCTCGTGGATGGGAACCTGTGTCTTTGAGCTGTTTTCATGCAGGGAATTAAGCCTGTGCACACGATTTGGTGGCCTTAGGTGGGTCTGGGGAAGTGGGGGTAGGGCAAGAAAATGAGTCCATTGCTCTAAAAGCATTCCCAGTAGCGATGATCTTGGCGGAAACAAAACTCCATTGTGCAGGGCTGAAACCTGAGAACCCCCCTGTTTCCCTGCTTGTTTTACTCTCTAGCATTGATCCTGGTACATGTGACCCTTTGAGAGGGAGCACCCTCGGCGACTCCTCCTATTACCAAATACCATTGTGTTTATAATGGCCATTTATATATGGTTACACTCCACGCCTGTGTGCTTACTAGGCGTCCTCAGACTCTGATGCCACCTGACCAGCTCAGGACACAGGCCTTGCCTGGCCTCTTGAGCACACTCTTTTTACCCTGTCTTGTGTCAATGCTTGCTACCCCCTGTGAAAACCAAGGAGGAAGCTTATCGTGGCTGTACAAAGGGCAGTCTGGATTCTGTGAGAGGTAGGGGGTGGATGTAGAGGGAAAAAAAAAAAAAAAGAAGAAGACTGGCAAAGCCTTGAAGAAAATAGGTTACTTTATTATTTTTTTTTCCAGTTCTACAATGTGTCTGCATGCTTTAGGACTGACTTCTCAGCTAGTTGGGTCCCAGGAGGCCCCATGGAGCCCGGTGCAGCTCAGGGAATTGCATCTGTATAAAATGGGGGTGGGGGGGGAGTGTAGTTTGTAGAGATGGTTCTTTACCTCGGCTTGGGTTCAGAATGGCAGCTGCACTCCGACTTTGTGTGTCACAGCACAAAGGCCAGCAGAACTGAAAAGCAAGTCAGCAACTGGAGAGACAAAAGCAACCATCAGCGAATACAGCTCCACATGGCCTGACTAATTTATGAGAAAAAAACTGTTCTGTTCATTGGATCAGCACTCTGAGGAGGCAGGTGGAACGGTAGGAAGTTTTCATTGACTCTCCTGAGCAACTAAGGACGCCACGAGAGATCCTTCTCAGTTTGAACTTTATCAGGGTCTACGCTTAATCAATAGGGTATTGGAAAAAGAATTAATTACTAAAGCAGAATAAAACAGCTGCATTTTAAACTAAGGATCCATCAATTCAGTAATCTTCCAGTTACAGGCTAGGTGCCGCGAGGATTTCAGTCTATGTAATGAGGAACCCGGGGAGTTTGCTCCTGAACAGGCTGGGAATTCACTTTATCCCGTTTCAGCGATTTGTCATTAATACAACTCATTTCTCCTGTCCTGCACCACAGCTTGTATTTTATGTACTGTGGAACCCAGGAAGTTCCCACATTCAGGGGAGGGCGGGTGTGAAGGTGGAAATCATTGTCACCCTGAGAAAGAGTCTTAACCTAGCTGGGCCTCATTATTGTGGAAGCTGCCACAGGAGCAGGTCGGGACTGTACCCTCAACTCCATTGTGCGCTGGCTGGGGGTCGGGACACACAGGCTGGACCCCAGCCTGGAAATGTTTCATCTATGATTTCCGTAATGGTGGATTGCAAGAAGGGCTGAGGAGGGTTATGGGAGATGAATTAGGTTTTTAGTGAGCTCATTAGGAAGGCAAACTGAGTTGAGACGGGCAGGCGGGGAGAGGGCCTATAATCAGTTCTGCTCTCTTTGTTCCCTGCCTTGGGGGACATGTTTCGAAAAACTTCGTTGCAGGGGCTGCCCAGCCTGACTGAGCCGGGGCTGCCATCCTGGTGGCTGACTTGTTGATTTCTAAACCTCTTAATTCATTTTTTTTTGTTCAATTTAATCTTTTCTTTCTGAAGGAAAATTAGTTGACTGTTAGCCCTCTCTGCACTATTCACCTCTTAAATTATGCTCAATTTGAAGAGCTTGTTATGCCTGAATAAACATGAAATGGCTTGGCGGTTTCCCATCCGAGGCACACCCATTTTAACACCATGTATTTACCATTCCTGGAAATGTCTCATTAACTTCTGAAAATCTGCGAGCGTGATATTTTGGGCTACTGTAACACACCTCTTGGCAGCCGCAGAAGGCAGTTTGGTTAATGCCTCGTAATATCCATTTTTATTCTCAACATGAAGAAAGACTCTCTATAGAAAATTGATGCAGTTTGCTCTGCTAATTTTCATGCTCATTCCAATTAATTTAACATGACCCAGATTTTCTTCCTCGGGCTCATCCTGACTAATTAGTAAAGCAACACCTAGAACAAGTTATGTTTAATAACATTGAGGAACACTAGTTGTGAGTGATTTTTGATGCTAATAAAGATATTCACTGATGGGGCAGATATTTTATGGCAATTACGGTATGTGATTTGGAAGTCCCAATGTGCTGGTTGGGATAGAGAACAGCTAGGAAATCACGAGAGGAGGTAATAGTGTTTTGAAGGTTTCCACAGCACCTGAACGAAACCCCGGGACCAGTTTGTTTGTTTGTTTGTTCATCTTTTGCCAGAATGGCCAGAGCTGTTGAGTGATTCCTTGGTAATGGGAGGGGTGGAGCGATGGTGTTGCAAACCTGACCCATGTTCACTAGGCCAGGCTTTCAGGGCTTACTGAACCTTGGCGAGAAGAAAGGCCATCCATCGGACATCCGAGGCCTGCACTGGTCGGAGGGGAAGGAGGGGGGCACTCCCCCCCCCCCCCCGTGGATGCAGTTCTTTTATCACATTTTTGTCAGTGAGATGAATCAATTCTATGGCTACAAGGCTGGAGTGGGAGTGACCGTGGCCGAGATAGAAGGCTGCTAAAGTTGAGTGATGTTGTTTAACCTGGGAGCGGTTGAGAACTTTTCTGCTTTCTCTCAGTTGAGGGTAAGGGCCTAGGATCCCCCTACACACACACACACACACACACACACACGTGGAGAATTATATCAGAGCGGTAGTATATCTCGGAGGATGCATGCCTAGCATACATGCCGTGGATTCAATATTCAGCAGTGAGTGCACAGGTATGTAGTAGCTTACACACACACACACACACACACACAATATCATATTTGAAACACATACCTTTTTCAGTGTCAACAATATGCATGGCACATTGTATCTGTTAGGAGTATGAAATATACGAAGGCCCAGAGCCTGACTTTATCACATCTACATATGTATGTTCACAGTCAAGTGTCAGCTTCCAGTTGTCTTCCATAGGTCAGCCACAGGCTGTCCTGTAAGCTTCAGGAATCTGTCTGTCATTCTCTCCCAACACTAGGGTTTCAGATGCAACTTTCTGTGCTTGCTGAGGGTCTGAAGTCTGGGTCTGTTTGCATGATAGGCCCTTAATGGACTGAGCCATCTTCCCAGCCCCGCTGGAACACTTTTAAGGAGGTCTTTGTGATCCCTTTCTCAGCCACTTGTTACTCCAGCAACTTGCTTACCCTCCTAAGGTCCTTCCTGTGTATAACAAAAGCCAACCTTGCTGGAATGGGTTGAAAAAAACTATGGTCATTTGTGTGATATGCTTGCAGAGTGTCTGAAATAGGGTAAATGTTCAATAAATATCATTTTGCCCTTAAACTGTTTTTACCATAGAAAATACTTAAGCAGAAATTTCTCGAGAGCCTCACGATGAAATCTATGCTTATTTCTCAGTACTAATTACGATTGTTAATGTCTGAAATTTGAATTCACAAGGATGCTTCCTTTTACTGAATGTTACGAGCAAGTTCGTTTTCACATCCCTGTCTCCACCTCCTAACTGCTCATTGGTAACTTTCCTCTGTGTCCAGCCATTGATTGCTTCCTTCTAGGTGAGGGCTTCCATTGTTGGAATTTAGTTCCACCTGACCCTTTATTTGTTTGATATGGAAAAAGAAAATAGTTTCAAGTCATCTCAGTGAGGGTAGGCACAGTAATCCTAATGAACAAATTGAAAATTTGACAAAGCAGCTGGGTTTGGTGACCCATGCTTATAAGCTTAGTACTTTGAAAGCTGGGGTGAGAGGGTTGCCAGGAGTTTGAGGCTGGGCTGGGCAGCATAGAGACACTCTGTCTCAAAAGTAGAGAACCGTATTGTAATTGACAGTGGAGCTAAAGATACTGCTTTGCGAAATCACTGTTTGAATAGACCAAAAATCATCAAATAATCACCCGTTTCAGATAATTAACCCAATAATATTCATAGACCATAAATCATAAATTTAAAAAGTGCTTCATGTAGGACAAGATGTCAAAACAGCATTCTCCTCGGTTTCCATCTCTGCCAAAATGGGTGTCATGATCTGTGGTTCTTATCTTGGTTATGGCAATCAGTTATTCAATATATATATATATATATATATATATGTGTGTGTGTGTGTGTGTGTGTGTGTGTGTGTGTGTATGAGAGAGAGAGAGAGAGAGAAAGAGAATTGTTACCCAAGAGTTGCATTATGAGCCCCACAGTAGAGAATCTCCTAATTATTTTCTAATATCAGATAGGTGATGTACAGCAATTGTCAAGTCCACTTCCTTCCAGAGTGGCACATCAAACTATTACACAAGATGAAAATTTTTATGTAAAACTCTTGTAGATGTAAAATATTTTTCTAAAGTGAAATAATATTTTAGGTTTTACAGCCCTTTTTATATTTTGGGTCATTTCAATTGTACAGCACTTTTGAGGATCTTAAATTTACTTTAAAATCTTTCAATTATCACACATAGTAAGACTTAGAATATAAATAATCGAGGAAGTCATTACTAGTGTAAGCGTTATCGTGGGACGTATATTGGACGGTTGTCATTTAGCCCAGGGAAGACCCTCCATCATGAAGAGTTTTGCTGCATGAAGTGAAGCTGGCGGCTCTTCCGTGGTTACTGGCTGGTGGCAGGAATTGTGTTGTACTGGGTCAGCAGTGAATTCCTCACTCAAGTGATGTTGAGTCAGCTGGTTTTAAATTTGTTATCTTCTCAAGAGTACATTCACCGACTTTATCACTGAAAAGAATGACTCCCTAGCCTGTGTGATCAAGACCCGGAAATGCGCTGGCTCAGCGCCGGAAGGCGGGACCTCCGCTTGATTGGTGGCTCTTGGATCTCTCTGATCTCGCGGCAGGAATGTGTGCCCTCTCATAGGCTGGTTTCCTCAGGTGTATGAGAGGACCTACCGAGAGAGCAAAGCCCTTCTTTCCTTCCCGGGCAATGGCTGAGGAGCCTTCCCTTTCAGGCGTTAACAGTGACCAGCGTTGTCTTTCTTTAAGTCTCAGTGGCACAGTATGGGCATATAACACAGCAAACTCAGTTCTATCCCTTGTGCCTTTTAATATACAAATGAGGCAAGAATTTTGTTTGTTTGCTTTTTCCTTAAGTAAAGGCTCCCCCCCCCCCTCACGTGAATGGGACTTTAAAGCAAATGACATAAGGACGGAAAGAGAGAAGAGTCTACTTTTTATTTGGTGGCACAAGGTAACCATCACACATCTCAAAAGCCACGAGGAGGTATTTGGACATCATTGGACATCAGTAGACAGCTACACTGCCCAGGCTAAAGCCACAGGTCACTTTTTCCAACTTATTGATTCTAATTTTGTAGGGGGGGGGGGTAGAGGCCTTGTGGCGCATGACAGCACAGACCTGATCTAGCTGTGCTAAGAGCAGCGTATGTGACTTTATAAAGGTTTCTTGTACGGAGCACAGCGTCACACTGTCCCGAGGATGGTGGACTCGCACAATTTATACCAGGTCCATGCTAGGCTGGCTCCTTCCATCTGTAACTTGTGACCCTCAGGAATTATCTGAAGACATGGGGTAGGTTTTTGTGTGCTTGGGAAGAGTGAGATAATATCGAAGTCCCCCGAAGGATTGCAAAGAAAATACTCCGTGAAGAATCATTTTGTTACCTTGGAAACTATATCTAATATGTTTTAATACGAGTAGTTGGTTTTAGATAATGTGTCCCACAATGTGATTTGGCTAATAGAGAAAAGTAGTTTTTTTTTTTATCAAAATCTGCAAAGTATTTTCTGATTACCAGATTTAAATCTTTATGAATTAAATCAGCTTGTAAATGCACCAGTAGGTTTGTGGGCGTCATGCTGGGGCCCTCTGAAGCATCTTTCAAACTTTCCGAACATTGCTTCAATAACCGCAACTCTTCCCAGTCCCACTCCTACACACCCCACTGAAGTCTATATTGTCCCAAACAACATGTTTTTGACTATAATTTGCTTAACATTTTTTTTTTGTCAACGTTACATGGGGGTAAAATTCCCATACCGAAATTTCCTCAACAGTGAATTTAAGCCTCTGTGTATACTTGATGGACCAGTTCCATCATGTCCCAAAAGTTTTCTTGTGTCCCTTCATAGTCTGTCTTCCCTTTGTATGTGTCCTAGGGCCACTACTGACATGCTTTTGGTCTTAGGTATTTGTTCATATTTTCTATAATTTAATATATTTGGTATTATACAGGGGTCTTAAGCTCCTTTGTGTTTGGTGTCTTCCACCTAGCATAATGACCCTGAGATGCACTACCCAGCATGCTTCAGTGGTTTATTCCTGTGTGCTGCTAAATAGTATTTCAGCATATGGATATGGCACATTTTATTTACTTATATTATTTCATGTTAAGGAGATAATCAGATAAGCAGGCCCTTGTTCCAAATGCTGGACTCATCTACCCTATTATTTTTAAATTATGTGAGTGTGTCTATGTGTAGAGGGTATATGTGCAGGTGAGTGAAGGTGTCCATGGAGCCCTGAAGAGGAAGTCAGGTGCCCTGGAGCTGTAGTTACAGGCTGTTGTGAGCTGCCTGACCAGGGTGCTGGGAACTGAACTTGGATCCTTTGTAAGAGCAGAATCTGCTTTCAACTGGTGAGCCATATTCCCAGCTTCCCCTTATTCTTTACAGTTTATTTCCAGAAAGTCACTTTTCCTGTAGAAAGTATTCTATCAAATAATGTCTTTGAATTTATGACATACCAACACCATGGACAATTTTGAAGTTTTAGAGGCCCATAGTCTAGAGAGTTTCTGTTACCAAATTTTAAATATTAGCCTGAAAAGTTCACAGCCATATTCCAATGAGACAGTCATCTGATTAGTCATTAAAAGCTTAGGCAAAAGCTATGCTGAAACCATTACGCAAAGTTCTAATAAGTATAGAGGGAAAAGGAAAGATATGGTCCATGACTTGAAGGTCCTTATTGCAAATTCAGCAATAAGGTTCCAAATATAGGAGTGGTGTGTGTGTGCGTGTGTGTGTGTGTGTGTGTGTGTGTGTGTGTGTGAGAGAGAGAGAGAGAGAGAGAGAGAGAGAGAGAGAGAGAGAGAGAGAGAGAGAGAGAGAGAGAGAGAGAGAGAGAGAGAGAGAAATTCTTCTGGGATTATTTTTAGTCTAAGTTTTGGAAAAGGAATGGAAAAGGAAATAACTTACTCTAGAATTCTGCTAGGATGTGATACAATTGAGCATAAGAAAGATTAATTTTAGCAATAAACTCCATCTATTTTTAGTAATGCATATCTTTAGTGGCAAACAGTATACCCCATCCCAAGTGCTTCAAGTACTTATGCTTGTCCATATGTAAGATGCTATGATGTCGTTAGTAAAGGACATTAAAATCACATTTTTGTGAACCAGTTTGGGGCAATAAGATGGATATGTCATAATTCGGCTTGTGTATGCCTTTCAGCGTGTTTCATGACATTGGGAGGGATTAGTCACCCATTTTTATCATCTGTTAACTTTTTTGAGATGTACTTCTCATAGTAACGAATCACCCATGATAGGCATACAATCTGTTATTACTTAGTGTATTCCTAGGATATACGCAGCCATCAACATGATTAATTTTAGGATATTTTACCACTCCGGCACGAATTCCACCCCAATAAGAAGCAATTTCTCTTTTAAAGTACTTTCAGGAGGTCTGGTGTCTGAGGTTCTTTAGTACACAGGCTCCGTGCAGATTAACCAACTTGTGACATCCTATTCCTAATAAGAAGATACATTATTTATTTCCCCAGAGTTATTACATATATACCATATATATCTGCTTGCATTACATTATAAAGACATATCTGCTTGTTCCCAAATCATAGCCCTGGACTCTTTAACACACCAAGCCTAACTGGGATGTCTAAATGCATTATTACTTCTTTTAAAATGTTAATGATTTAACTTAGATATTTCTTAAACAAAGAGTCAAGAGTTCTACTGGGAAACTCCGGTGTGAAAATGTTCTTGGAAAAAAAAAAGATGCAGGCTATAATTTTCTAATAAGTAATGAATAGGCTTTAGGTCTGGCATTATATTAAAAAAAAAACCTTATCAGTTATCAAGGGTGGTGTATCAGGCCTGTGCTCCCAGCACTTAGCCAACTGAGGCAGATCACAAGCTTGAGGCTGTCCTAGGATACACTAGGAGACGCCGTCATAAATGGAGACGCCGTCATAAATATAACTAAGTTATATTTATAGAGGAGATGGGTCAGTGGGTAAAAGGATTTGTTGTTGTTCCTCTGGACCCATGTTTGGTTCCCAGCACCTACGTTCGGCAGCTCACTGCTACCTGTAACTCCAGCTTTCAAGGATTTAACACCTTATTCTGGCCTCTGTGAACCCTCAAACACACACACACACACACACACACACACACACACACACAAATAGAATGAAAACCAAACAAATATGTAACAGTATTCACCCAAACTAGTTATATTTTTATAATGCCATTTTTCTCCTCTGTGCAGTCATGATGGGGCTGCTGACAGGTATCTCAGTGTAACTGTCTTAGGCTTTGCTCTTGACACAAGGATCTGTTGTAGAAATTTAGGGGTATGACTTAACTATATTGATTTCAAGGTCTTGGCTATTCTTACAGGTGCAAGACGGAATCTCATTTTAGTTTTGATTTACATTTCTCTGATGACTAAGGATGTTGGCCATTTCCTTATGTGTCTTTCCACCATTTTAGATTCCTATGTTGAGAGTTCTCTGTCTAGGTCTATACTCCATTTTTTCTTACTGGATTATTTGTTTTTTTCATGATCAATTTCTTGAGTTCTTTGTATATTTTGGAGATCAGTCCTCTGTCTGATGTGGGGTTGGTGAAGATCTTTTCTCATTCTGTAGGCTGCCGTTTTGTTTTGTTGACCATGTCCTTTAATTTCAAGGCTATGTTCTTAAGAAAATGGTCTATTATTTGCATTTTGCAGTAACTAACTGGTGAGGTAGGTGCAATATTTATCAAAGTCTTTTATAGGTCTCCCTGAACTGATATCTGCTGTTATATGCTCATAGAAAATAGAAACTTAAGGATTCAAACTCATCAACTGTCTTATATTATAAAATACTGTCCCAATTATTATTTTTCTTCTGTAACAAATACAACACTAAAGTGCAGACTCTAAAAGGGAAATGTAATAACTCCTGCTATGATTAAACTTTGCTTTTAAGTTATTTTAACAAATTTCATTATGGATTGATAATTAATGTGTAATTAAGTATCATAATGTGCTAAAAATGGCAATAAGAGTCAAAATTCTATAGTTGTACTGTAACGTGTTCTTTTGGTATAGTTAATACGTTCCGGGAGCAGAGTGATGGTAGCCTAGTGCCAGTAAGAAGATGCTTAAACTGCCTTGGTGGATTTTCTTAGGTAGGAAATGCTTTTTGTAAATATAAAGGCTGTATCTTCTCACGAAAGACCTGTTGATTCCACGATGTTAGCCAGCTATCTTTACTAAAACACTTCAGGATGCTAAATATAGTCCACTTCAGTTAAATATGGATGTTTTAAAAAAGAAAATCCCAGCTAGTCTGCAACAGAAGGACATTTTGTGTGACAATATTTTGCATGATTAAAAATTTAAACAGAATAACAGCTATTTATATTTACAGCTACATGAGAGTAATTACTAAAGCAGACAAAATACTTAGAGCATCATTTAATAATGTTTTCCTTTAGCAAAGGTGCCAAAATGGTTATTTGCATAATTTTCACAATTTGTACTGAAACAGCTAAGGGAAATTGGGAAGCCATGCCTCCCCAAACACCTTTTTTTTCTTCTTTGGGAAATAAGGGGAAGAGAGACTCATAGATCATAACACTTCATTTTTGTATAATTTTCCATAAATGCAAAAGCCCTCATGTCAAAGCCATCAGGTGAAGGAGACAAAACCCATTCATACTTTCTCTTTTGGAGTCTTTATTTTAATGGTCAGCCCAGCCCAACTTCAAGGCCCCTAATTATAACATTTACCAGTTCAAAGACTAACCTTGGAGAGGGGCATTCTGGGCTGTTGGTAACCTGATCAGCTTGGTCTTCAGTGGGTCCCTTGCTCTGGTTCTTTGTATCCCAGGAGGGAGATGGTATCTGGCACATTCCTAGGATGACTGGAAGATAGCAGCCTCTGCATTGCAGGGCCCAAAGATTGTGAACTCTGTTAGCTGAAATGCCACGCTAGGGGAAGCTGGGTCTACATTAAACCAGCTTCAGCTGGAGGGAGTGCCGTGCAAGTACAGTTGGAATTTGAGAGGTGGGACCCGAGTGGACATTTGTCCCTGCTTCCCACCTCAATAAAAGCGGAGTGTTAACTGTGGAAAAGGGCATTTGAGAGGTCAGTAAAAATGAATCATTAGAGTGCCCAGAAGGGCTTTATTATGATGGACCATGAATAACTCCAGAAGGTACCCTGTGCATGCCTATGTGCTTATCAGGTAACAGAGGACCACGTACAGGCTTTTATCCTGTACCACAGAGAGCCAGCAATGTGCTGAGTTATAATGGCAGAGGGGTATGCATCCCACTGGATTCAGGCAGTACTCTCTAGAGCATTCTGTGGGAGACTTAGGAGCATAGATATCCTTTCTTAAAATATTCTAAAATTCCTAACTGAACTCTGTATGTATACACACACACACACACACACACACACACACACACACACACACACTACATCTATATTTTTCAGAGGAGAATGAATGAAATCCATATACTTCAAAGGAGAATAACCAAATGAAGTGGAGAATAGACCTAACATCTTGCCAGCCCCCCTTCACTTCTGCTATAAAGGATTAGCAAGTTCCAGTCAATAAACAAAGCCCTTTTACGGCTCCTAGCGGGTAAATTGAGGGGACTGATTTGGTCAAGGACCAGTATGAGGATGTTTCTGTTCAACAGCTAACAGGATTCAACATGCTATGGAAAATACAGGCATGCAAAACTATACTCCGACACTCACGTTGCCAGCTAAAGCCTAAAACACAGCCACACTTACATATGTGTCCATCTGTCTGTTTTTACACTTTATTTTTCCAACCAGTGGGTGAAGTGGTTTTCATCCAAGCTGCGGTCTGATTTTTTTTCCCTCACCCACCATTTCCCATTCTATCCTATAGATGCATATTTTAAAGGGTATGCTATTCGTCCCCTGACAAGCATTAGCATAGCCTGTGCAGGGACCTGCCCCTTCCCTGGAAAGTGGAGCCATCTCTGTAGATCTGCCCACTCCAAAGCTGCCCATACCAGCTAGAGTATCTCGGATGTCTCCTGAACAGTCGGGAGTCCCAGGGGTCTCATCCTGTGCCCCCATGTCTGGCCTGGTCCATGCTGCCACAGTCACAATCCAGGGCGAGCCAGCGGGGAGAATGGAAGTGCTTTGGCTCTCTTCAGTGGAGAGCCTTCGTAAATCCCGTGTAAATAGAAAGAGGACAACAAAGAATGAGCCCCTGCAGCTCTGAGCTTCTGGAGCCATTTGGGGCTGAATTCGCTAAATGCTGCTTATACCGCCTGAGAAGTTGAAGAGAAAGGACCATAAAATCCCCTCTCTTTCTTTCCCTTTCTGTTTGTCCCCCCCTTTGGGGGGGGGGAGGGTGTTCAGGACCAGGGAAGCTGAGGTAAAGCCTATGAAGACTTGTTTGCCAGTGCTCTTTTGAGTGTGAAAAAGGTGGCCTGGGTCACTGTCCCCTCTTTAATGTCGGAAGACCCACACAGCTAGTAAATGTTGCATGTAAACGAAAGCCTTCATCCCTTCTGTTTCCTTCCTTGCTTGTGGGCTGTGAACCCGTCTCTTGGAAAAAAAAATCACAGAAAAATTTTGCTTGACCGTGTCCGGACGGTTAAGCCCAGCAGGAGAGTAAGAGAGACGAGTGATTGGCACAACGCATTGCTGCCCTGCCTTCCCCTGAATTTCTTGGTGTACTCACCACCTCCCAACTATCCTGATGTGAAAATAAACAAATTAATTTAAAAAAAATAATAATAATTTCTTGTGGAAAAGCATTGACTTTCCTGATGGTTCTTGGAAAGTAGCTTTTGCAAGGCTATATTCTGAAACAGACCCAGACCGAAGCTTCCCTTCCGCTCTCTTTCTTACTTGCAATCTTGGTACAGTTTTCTCAGTGGGAGGCCCTAAATTAAACTCCTGGAAGGACCCCCTGACAACCAGCAAGAAAATATCTTTTGACTGTTGGTGTATTTTAACCCTGTTTTCTAAGTACTGTTTTAAGAGGGAAAAGGAACCAAGAAAGGAAAGAACGTTAGTTCCCAAAATACTGTGTGGCCTTCAGATGGCTTCAGGAGGGTACGCTTTCTTTTTAACTGCAATGCTTCTACTGTCTCAGAGTGTGTGAGCAGTGTGTGCCTCCCTCTCTGCCAGCACCCCTCCTTCTAAGAGAAAAGGGAAGGTTTGAGATGGGGGTATCATCTTCTCCACAGATAATCCATGGTCCACGTCCTGGTGCAGGCTCTCTGGGGACAACCAAACCATATCCCCACACTATGAAGTGCAGAGCCTAGCTAGGCCCAGTACCCCTCAGGGAAGGGAGAGTGGAAGGAGGAGGAGCCCTAGGCAACACTGAATGACCCCCCCACACACACACACACACTGGGTATTTTTCTTCAAAACAGGGCACATTCTTCTCCGATCTAAACTCTGTCTAGTGGCTTTTCCTACCAGTACACTCATTCCGTTAACGTTTGATTGTTGGCCTTATGCTCACGGGTGGGTAACCTCTGAGACCCGCACCGTCATAAGAACAAGAAAATTAAAAACAAAGGAATAAGCCACTGAGGAAGCCAAGAACACAGCACCCCAACTCTCAGACAGGACCTAGGAACAAACCGCAAAACCGACATTTTCACTAGGACCCGAGGGCTGAATCGGAGCTTGCTAGCAAAGAGTATTAGAGAGAGGGAAAGAAATGGAGAGAACGGGTACAGCAGACCAACAGGATGGAGTAAAGGTCTGGACTCTTCAAAGGCTCCTTGACTCAGTCTTTGAAAATTTTTCTGTTTCAAACTCATTTAATGCAAATCTTAGATCTTTAAGAGAGAGATGACCTTATATAGATAATAGGTACTTTTTTTAAAAAAAAATTTATTCCTATTTTATGTGTATTGGTGTTTTGCCTGCTTGTATGTCTGTCTAAGGGTGTCCAGTCCTCTGAAACCGGAGTCACAGACAGTTGTGAACTGCCATGTGGGTGCTGAGACTTGAACCCGGGTTCTGTGGAAGAGCAGCTAGTGCTCTCAACTGCTCAGCCATCTCTCTAGCCTCCTAGATACTCTTGGTTCTGTAAAAAAAATGCTCCTAGTGATTTTTTTTGGCACATATTTCTTTTTGTGTTTGTATTAAAGAGTTATTTGTATTGCCTCTGTTGAGAGAGGCGCGTGGCCAAGCCATAGTGTTCTTGTAGAGGCCAGGCTTGTAGGAGTCACTTTTCTCCTTATCATGTGAGTGTCATGGATCAAACATTGGTCGTCAGGCTTAGTGCCAGGTGTCTTTGGCTAATGAGCTACCTGCCAGCTCTCGTGTTTATGTCTAAATGCATTGTCACACCATCTCTCCTGGTGGCATACAGATAAATGAGTGTCCCGGGCCTGTCTCCTGGGATTTAATTCTTCAGGGTTGAGGGGTAATTCAGAATCTGGCTCCGCCATACTGTCTTCATGCCATTCCAGCCTAGCACAAGGGAGAAGATGGAGGATGGAGCATGGGTTTTGAAGGCCAAGTGCCTGTCTCAGTCACTTGTGATTCTGACAAATGACTTTGCACCTCAGTTTTCCTCACTGTAAAATGGAATAGATAATAATAATGTCTTAATCTCTTTCTTTCTTTCTTTCTTTCTTTCTTTCTTTCTTTCTTTCTTTCTTTCTTTCTTCCTTCCTTCCTTCCTTCCTTCCTTCCTTCCTTCCTTCTTTCTTTTTTTTTCTTCTTTATCTTCTTCTTTTTGGTGAAGACCGACTATGATTACAACATTCCAAGTACAAATAAAGATAAATTTGGCGGGGAGGGGGGAATGAAGATAATGAAAGTGAGAAGTGTTGAAGAGAGGGTGGGGCACTGCGTGCCACAGGAGTACCAACATAAAAAAAAATGCATGTTGAATAGAAATGTTTAAGGACTGGGTAAACGTGTGCGTGCGCCCCTACAAGGGTCTGTGCTTACCCCAAAACAGTTCATCTTTTCTACAAACTGCATTGCTTTATAAGTATGTTATAAAGCCACACACACACACACACACACACACACGCCTATATACCTGTTTATAATCACAGATTCATACACCAGCACCTGCATGTTCATGAACATATCTAAGTGCTAGAAGTGAGCCGGTTGGAAAGTATTGTTTTCTATTTATCTGTCTTTCTATCTATATTATCCATCAACCATTTATCAGTGGGTCGTGTCTCTGGCTACCAGATCGTTGTCGGGTCTCCACTTGGCTCTGAAAGATTTAATCACAAAAATTCCAGTTCTTCACTGATTGTATGTGAAGCCCTCTCATGCCCTGGCAGACTTGTGAAGAAAAGTGTGCCCATTTCTATTTTTGGCCGACCTGGACCAGCGCTCACAAAGTTCTTGATGTTGACCCTAAAATTAATGCTTTCCCAGGATTTAGGCCTTTTCTTGTAGCCTTGGGCCTTCTTCAATGTGGACTGATAAGAGGGTTCACACAAAATAATGTTTAGGGAAGTAAAGGTTAGTTCATGGGCTTCTGAAGGAGCCTGTGGTAGCTGAGTGGCCTTGGAGAAGCTACGCCTGGATTCTGGTTCATCCTTGAAGGCAGAGAGCTTGGGCAATGAGACAGCCTCAGGTTTTCAGTGTCCTCTGAAAATAAGTTTGTTTCTTAAGGCACAGGGAAAGGAGGCAAGAAGAATTCTCCGTCCCTGTGCTGTTGGACACATTCTAACACATCATCACCGTTTTTATTATATCTTTACTCCAAATTTTTCAACGGATGTCTAAGTAGGTACTGACTTTGAGCTAAAAGGGACAGCACAATATGCAAATGAGGAAAGTGTGTCCTTTGCTTGAGTGGTTTTTATGGCCAAGGGTTTTAGGGATGGCATTTTCGTATGTAGGGTCATCTGAGGGTCCTCTCATAATGTGCTCGTGTCTGGCTTGATTTGTTGAATACATATCTATGGATAGGGACTTTTGCTTTTCCAGAATATTCCGGGCGCCTTGGGGTTCCGCATCCTGCCACTCAGCGGCCAGCATCACTTGCCGAGACAGGTGCCTTTGTAGCTACCCATCAGAGCAGTGCCTGTGCCCTGAGACTGCTCGGCTCAGCCCAGGAAAGAATGCGGGATTTCCGTTAGAGCGTGAATGTAAATCCAGTCAGAGAGTTCTCACAATACTTCAGAGTCTTAAAACAGCAGAAGGATGCAGAGATTAGAGCAGGCCTCCAGACAACAACAAGGATAGCAGCCTAAGGGGATATTCTCAGAGCTGTGCTGCTGAAGTGGGCATCAGAACCACCTGCATGGCTTATTAGTGCTGAGACTGATGGGCCCCACACTTAGCCTTGCCTAGTCACTAGGTCTTCGGTGGATCTGAGATTCTGCCTGTTTCTTAGCTGAACTTTATTTCAGGAGCCAATATTCCAGTCTTATTTATCGTGAACATGAGACAATCATGGGAATGGCCAGGACCCCGGAGCAGTCTAGGGACCTGCTCTAATCTCTCCAGAAGGCCCAGATAGGGCAATCCTAGTCACTCATCAGGCCACTCCCCTAATCATGGGATAGTAGAGTACTCTTCCTAGGGTACATTTAATTTCAAGTCAGGTTATTGAAGTAAAGGACTGGTGTCACTGAGGTGAGGAGGTTTCTCTCAGCCAAGCGCCTGCTGGACTAAGATGAAGACTTGAGTTTGTATTCCTAGTGCACACATAAAAAAGATGAACACATACCTGCATCTCACTGCTGGGGAAGTAGAAAGCAGAGACACTGTGTCCCCGGGGCTTGTTGGCCAGCCAGTCACCAATTTGGTGAGCTCCAGATGCCATGAATGGCCCTGTCTTAGAAATGAGGGCGGAAGGCTGGTAAGATGGCTCAGTGAGCAGGAACGCCTGCTGGGCATGCATGTGAACCTCAGTGAGGATTTGGAGCAGCCACAGAAAAGCTGGGCGTGGCCGTGAGTGCCTGGGCCGCTGCACTGTGGAGGGCAGAAGCAGGAGGGTTAGTGGGACTTGTTTGCCATCGGACTAGCTTCAGGTTCCGTGGGACACCTCGTCTTAAGAGTTAAATGAGGCAGAGAGTAATAGAAGAGGACATCTAAAGTCCTCCTCTGCTCCGCGTGTACCCTCGTGTATGCATACCCTTGTACACATACACACACACACACACACACACACACACACACACACACACTGAAGTGATTAAATTGATTTTAAGAAAACGCATTGGGCCTTTGAGATGGCTCAGTCGGTAAAGGAAGTTACCAGCTAGGCCAACAACCTGAGTTTGATACCTAGAGACCATGTGGGTAGAAGGAGAGCTCTGACTCCCATAAGTAGTCCTCTGGCCTCTACACACACACACACACACACACACACACACACACACACACACACACACAAAGAACCAATGCCAATCTTTGTGCATAAGCAAATCCCCAAAACTCGTTTAAAATGCATAGTGCTGGGCCCTGGATATTTTGGTGTACTGAGTCTGGGATGAAGCCTTGAAGCCTACGCCTTCCTCAGTCTCCCCATGCTTTAGCATACCTGCTGTCTATGTGCTCACTGGCCTTGAGACCGTCTTCTTATGTTTACACGTGTCACGTATCACTGACATACACATACTTTGAATATCTTGTCCAAAACGTAGATCTGTACCTTGGTCAAAGGATTAGCAATCTTCAAAAGGAAACAAACTCCGCATTTCTTTATTGTCAGAGATAAGAATCTGGTAGTAGTATGGTCACCTACATAGGCCCTGGGAGCACTAAGGTCTCTCTCTCTCTCGAGGAACGCCATTACTGACATGGTTGGAAGTGAGTGTGTACTTGCAAGCAATCTACCAGCCACCAAGAAGAGTCTTTAGATACGCTGTGGGTGCAGCTCCCCAGTGTGACCATGGTCAGAAAGAGGACAAAGCCTTTGAATCAGCCCTTCGGTAATTGACCCTTCCAACAAACAGTCATGTTTTTGAGGTTATGAATATAAGTCGGGCACAAATAAGAGAGAAACAATTCTTTTTCTCAAGGCTTCTCCAGTACTGAGTCATAACTTCAGGGATTGATGTCTGTACTATCGGTGTTGCTGCCCCCTTTAGTACACACATGGTGCTAGTGTCTGCACCCCCTCTAGCACGTTAACTCAATTACTCTACATGCTAACACCAACAACCTTGTTCCACACAGCCCAGAAAACAATATCCAGTGTCACCAGCAGCTTAGTTCCAACAGCGCCTGTGGAAGTTTTGTTTACGTTCAGAAAACACAGTTGCCTTTTAGACATTTTCTTTATGTTGTTGTTAGAAGTTGGTGCTAGACTTGGTTCATAGTTCACTGAAAAAAAAAAAAAGATGGCATTTATTGTTGTATTTGGGAAAGAAAAAATCCCTCTTTTCATAGAGATATAAGCACTAGTATTAAAAGTCTATTATCCATATACATGGATGAAATTGTCAAACTTAATTTAAAAATCCTATTGAGTATCTAGCTATTAATATAAAGTCAGACATGTTTTTGTTTATAATTATTTATGATACCATTCTAAATTCAAATATTTCATAACATTTTTACAAAATGGACTGCTTTCCATTAAAATTCATGCAATGCTTCTCTTTATCCAATTTAAGTCAGTCATCAAAGGATGCTCATGCTAGCTACATTTTTTTTTCTGGAGCTAAACATAGTGAATCATATAGTCTGAGAGTGTTATCAGCCCCCTTTCATTTCAAACAAGAGAAAATGCACCATGGAGCCACTGCCTCTTTTTTTTTAAGGTCATTGATTGGGTTCAAAAGGCAAATGCCTTTTTTCGTTGAACTTCCTTCAATTAAGCCATTAACCTCTTGCAATAAGTGTATTCAAAAATCTATCAAAGAAAGCTAAATGAGATTTTAACAAAATCCTGACAATTTTAGCTTAAACATATACACAGAAACCATATGTGCTTAGGAAGAAATATATACACACAGGCATTGTTTACAGAGCATGTTTTTCTATTTGGAAGACAGTGAAGGAAGACTTATTCCATACATAATCTGAAACGTTCGTTCCGAGAGCTACAGAGATCCCACAGCAAGAGACAAAGATATCTCTATCCACAGTGTGGAGACAGACAGACTGACTGACTTCAAACTTGGACTTGCAATGTGAATTTTTTCCCCCCTCATTTCTGGGTACTGCTTTTCAAAATTGCCTCAGGCTACAGAACAGCACCTCAGATCCCCAAGGCCCACTGCCTGCCTCCTAATAGCCACTCTCCATCTGTGTCACATGAGCAGCTGATGACATCGCCACAGTGTCTGTATTTCGGAGAGCACTTCCACCCAGGTGAAAATGCTGGGGTTGCCAGGGAGCAGTCAGAAGCCATTAGTGTGGGTGAGAATTTGCCTTGCAGCAGTTCCTTGGCACGGTGGAAACTGTGTGCACACGTTCCCATGCAGGCTTGGGTGTGCGCGTGTGTGCGTGTGCATATGCAGGTGCGTGCATGTGCGTGCGTGCGTGTATATGTGCGTGTGTGTTTGTGTGTGTGCGCATGCGTGAGCACATGCGAGTATATATGCGACTCCCGGATAGATGTACATGTGTGTGCAGGGAAGGTCAGCAGATATAGACTAGATTCAATATATCCAGTATTCAAAAACCAAAGGATTTTTCTTTCCCTGCCCACCTATTCTTTCTTTGACTATTGGACTGTGTGTGTGTGTGTGTGTGTGTGTGTGTGTTGTATCCCCACCCCCATCTCTCTGTCTCTGTTTCTATTTCTGTGTGTTATGTATGTGGTGTGTGTGTGTGTGTGTGTGTGTGTATGTGTCTGTCTCTCTCTCTCTCTTTTATCATAACAGAAGGCAAAGAAAAAGAGAACAGCAACTTTGGGGTCATGCTCTAGTGTTTGGGCAGATGGAAGGGAGCTGCTTTGCCTTGGGGCAGGGTGGCTGTAACGAAGTAGCCTGTCAGTCTGTAAATAGTGAGGGTCATCCCTTCCATGTGATGGAGGGGATCGCATTGCAGTGAAAATGGAAATGTCAATAAAATTAATCTGCCAGCTCTTTGCTGTGGTTTTTCTGCTTCTCTGGTCAAAGAAGGTTGAGATTTCTTTTCTTTTCTTATTTTTTTTTCCATGAGAGAGCTAAAGGAACAGGTACCAGAAAGGCCATAGGCAGACCCTGAAGTTCTAAGGCCAATGCCCCAGTGGGCAGGAAGTCTGGGGAAAACACCATTTGGGAGGAGGGAGTGGGGCTGGGGATTTGCTGGTGGATCCGCTGCATTCCTTGGGCAGCTACAGAGTGCCCAGCTCAGGCTACATTGAGCACAGTTTATTGTTTTAGGCTTTCTTGGACAAGGTTTTTACTTAGCGTGGGATTTATGGCATTTACTGCTAATGAATGTCTATTCTTAAATTACAAAAAAACCCATCTCAGCGCAATTCCCAGATGTCCTTCCAGGACCCCAGCTTCTTAAACACCAGCAGGGAGCATAAACTCTCCGCTTCTCTGTTTTCCTCTTTCGTGTGGCTCCAGGCTAATGATGTGCAAGGGAAACACAGCCATCTCTAAAGCCCCACTGCTGTCCCCATATTCTTCATTTATTTTGCATTTGATTATGCCACAAGTCGGATCTTGTTTCTTTCCTTTTTTTTAAAGTTATTAGTTCAAATATTAATGTAGGGATATGGCATATATTGCTACCCTTGATTGATGCCTTCCCAAAAACAGGAAGACGTGCTCGTATGAATTTTAAGAAAGTAGGGGTCCTGCAATGCCTTGCCAGAAGAGTTTTTCAGATACATAATTTAGATGCCCTCCAGGCAGGCTTTCAAGGCATTTTTGCCGGAGGGCAAGAAAAAATAACTCTGACTGTTAAAAGTAAATGATTTTTGCTAATGCACAATTAATGCCAGAGAAAAGCACAGAAGAGAAAGATGTGGCTTAGGAAGTTCTGAGTCAGTGAGCACCCTACCTTGATGTGTGTCTTTTTGTCTACCCCCTTCACGATAATGATCAGCAGCGCCGAGAGCTTAAAAGTTTTCATGTCATGCAAATGTGGCGCTCTGGGTCACGGGAGGCGCGCGCGTGCAGGGTGCGCGAGTTTGGGAGGTGACAGTTCTGGGAGGGGCCCAACAGGCAGTGCCTTATGTGCGATCAACAGTGACACCCCGCTGCTGTCACCTGTGCGGGCAGCCCAGGATATATAGACTACAGAACATTTAACTTGATTACCCGGCAGTCTGTGCTCACTATGGGCACGGGGATGTATTTCCACCAAATGGGCTTTCTCGTAGCGGTTTGCCCACACTGGGTTCCATAATTGACAAAGAGCTACTGCGCTGTGTCAAGTACACAATTATAATTGAATTAATGATATGGGCGAGAGGGAGACACACAAAATTAACATTTGAAGAGGCCTGGCTTAATTTTGTCTTTTACATATTTGTGTCTCCAATTATACTTTAATGAAAGGGAATATACCCCCTTAATGGATTTCTTTCAGCGAGCTTAGCTGAGCTCGTCATTAGCCTGGCACTGTTGTTGGCACCCTCGCTCTGTTTGCTCTAATGGATCTTCATTTCTTCCTGTTAGGTGATGGGTTAGACAACAGTGTAGCTTCACCTGGCACAGGTGATGATGACGATCCAGACAAGGACAAAAAACGCCAGAAGAAAAGAGGCATCTTCCCTAAAGTCGCGACAAATATCATGAGAGCGTGGCTGTTCCAGCATCTCACAGTAAGTTAAGACACAAGATATTTAAAATAACGAAAACTTTATTTGTCATCTTGCGGAGTTTTTGCACACCACACGGTCTCGCACACACGGTTGGTTTTGGTTTCAGTTTGAGTTCTGTCCTTCTGTTTCATTTTTTAAAACAAGGTTCCCTGCTTTCTGTTCCTTGGACTCTGGTGACTCGTAGCCGTCACAATTATGTCAATCATCACCATCCAAACAGCCTCCTCTAGAAAGGAACAGCGATTTGTCTTAAGAGGTCAGCAATGGACCTCTTGTTCAAAATGGCCTGAGACTTTCAATAACATATGTCAATGTTTGCTGTACTACAAGATATGAGCAACTTCAGACGATGCAGCTCAACCGAAGGAGAGAGCTGTGAGGAGCTCATGAATCTGTTAGCATTGCTGATTCTCCTGCTAACCAACGCGGTCTCCTCCATGAGCAAAGCCAGTATCTTGCCACATGCATGTCCAGGCTCATCTCATGGAGGTGGTCTGATAGTATGGCGTGTGTATGTGCATGCATGTGTGTGTGTGTGTGTGTGTGTGCATGTGTGTGTGACCAATACAGCAAAGGGTTATAGGTACTCTAGTGCCTTTGTTTGTAAGGTTGAAATGAAAGATTCTGTTTTAGCGGTTCAAGTCCATTATCTTAAAAGCTAACCCTTTTCACTTGTGGGTAAGATTAATATGGGCAATGGCCTTAAAGCGACAATTTATATGCCCGTGTTTGCAGCCAGTTTTATGTGTCAGTATATACTGTTGACTCAAAGGCTCTCATGACGAAAAGTGACAAGATATTTTTTTTACAGAGGAACCATGCATGCTTATATTTTACTATCTGTTTGGAAACTTTCCGAGGATGCGTCTTGTCCTACATCGTTTTCCAGGCCATTCTATGCACCCTGTAGCTTAAGAACAGAGTTAAGTAGCTCACTGAAAGCTGAAGGTCTTCTGCACGGACCCAGCTTGTGTGTAGTCATGCTGAAGGAATTAGCCACAGTGCTGTGAGTCCAGGACAAGTTTCCACTCTTATTTATGATGCTGGCTGTTGGTCTGCCCTTCTCACAGAGGGATGGAGGGCAAGGGGTGGGATATGGCGGCAGGGAGGGAGAAGTGGTGGATTCCTGCTTCTAAATCGGACATTGGGATGTAAGAACGTGAGGGCCAAGCTGAGGTGAATCGACCTGGCCTGCGGTGTCCGGATCAGCTGGAGGTACCAATGAGGCTGCCTTGGTAGTGCTTATTCTTGCCTTGCAGCTATGGCCATTTCAAAGGTCAGGGCCCTACACTGACTTGGCTCAGAGGAATTAGACGGAACATGCGTCTCTGGGCTGATTACTTAACCAAAGACAAAATAATGAGTCCTAAGCAAATACTGACTAATTGAAAGGGCTGTAAATCCATTACATATTGGTCAGGGATAATCAGGAGTATTTAATCACTTTTATCTATTCAGGAGCACTGAAGCTGCAACGGCAAAGCCCTCAACCTTGCCATGTGCTTATTATTCTCGTCATTACCAAAATGACTTCACAGCTGTTCATTGCTACATCACCTCAGCTGGAGACTGGCTAACCTGTAAAATGGTTTTAATTTGGAAGTCGAGTGAGTGTGAGGGGAGGGTTTCCTTGTTTTTACCCCGAGGTTTTGTGGTTTAAGTAGCTAGAGATGCTCAACAGGCAAACTGCTTCCTCCTGACCAGTTCGACTAGTTGGTTTGCTTCCTCTGGATTCTCTTACGGTGATAGTGTTCTCCGTTGAAATGGTTGCCTTGCAACCAAGCATCTGTGTGCATGCATTTTCAGCCATTGCCATGAAAAGCAAGGTGCCAGAATGCTCACACCTTGGAGACTGTGGCTACTTTGAACTCAGACTGAGAAGCAGAATGTAGATGGTCAAACCCAGCTTTCTGAGTCACCAGCTCCATGTTCTTTCTACCTGTGAAGGAGGTGATTGTTGAGGGAACTGCTGGTTGCATTCCTGCCGCCCCAGCTCCTGGTTGCCTGGCTAGCTTATGCCCCGAAATAACAACACTTGTTTTTCATTTAAACACTGCTTGGCCCATTATATCTAGCCTCTTCTCGCCTAACTCTTGCACCTGGACTAGCCAATTTCTAATAATGTGTGTAGCACCCCAAGGTGTGCTTACGGGGAGGATTCTAGCCTAAGTCCATCCTGGGTCGGAGCTTCATCGCGTCTGCTCCAGAGAGCAGAGCTATCGAGTCTGAGCTCACTTCCTCTTCCTCCCAGCATTCTGTTCTTTTACTCCACCCACCTATGTTCTAACCTATAAAATGGGCCAAGGCAGTTTCTTCATTAGCCAATGACCTTCCTCCATCAGGTGACTTTGCTCAGGTCTTATCTTTAGTAGAGACCTCAGAATGTTTGCCATTGGTTCCCTGTCCCTCTCAAAGTCAAAGTGGTGATGGCAGGGATGGGGCTAGGGAGAAGCCAAAGGCTGCCTTGCTCCCCTGTCTGGAAAGCCACCAGCTCTCCCAGCCTTTCTGAATACGAAAGGGTCTCTGCTCCAGCTCTGAACAAACATCATGGTGAGCCATCAAGAGCTCTCTTTGGATTTCTTGCCTTGACCTGTCATGGATCCATCGTTGCACCATACACTGCAGTCACCTGCTCATGATTCCTTGGCACCTGTCCGTCAACGGTGCTACAAACTCACCGCCCTTGCTGCACGAGAATGTTTGCCTAGTTAAATACACACAGGACTTTGTGCAGAATTCTCTACACCACTAATAATTTCACTGAATGATTAGAAAGAGAGAGAGAGAGAGACTTGCATAACTTCTCAAGTCTTGGAATCAGGAGTACTTCATTTCAACTTCCCTTTTCCCCTCCACTGTCTGATGGCCAGCTTAGCCCATCAAGTTGCCTGGATTCTTCTTTGGTCCATTTCTCAAATGAGAGAGCTATGACACAGCATCCACAGGTCCCTCGTCCGTACCTCTGCATCTGCGTTCTGCCCAAGGCCTTTAGGCAGAGCCCCAGCCCACAGGCATCTTGCCATTTCCTTCCTCTTCTCACTTGTGCCGAGTGCTTGCTTTTTCGTCTCTCCATGGCCTTCTCTCAGAAATTGCCCTTTTTTCATGGCTTCCTCCCACTGGCTTTGTCTCCCATCTCTCTTTCCTTTCCCTTCCAGGCCTTTTCTACACCTCCCTGGTGTAGATCTCAGAGAAATTCTCTCTGCCTTTCGTTTTGAAAATGTTTTCTCTCTCCATCCACACGCCACCCCCACTGTAGCGAAGAGGCCTGGTAACTTTGATGAGGATGGTCCTTGTAAAACTTTTACTTCCCGATCTTAATGAGCTGAAAGATTTACTCCGCTGTAATTCTGAGCTCAGAAAACAAGAATAGAGCCCCCTAACTAGCGACATGTTAATTTAGACCTCTTTTCTTACATACACTAACAGGCATGAGGGAGTTCTTGCAAATAGGGATGTCCTGGTATATTTCTCTGTCTTTTAATGAATTTCAACATTCAAAGTGAAATGTCGGCTGGGACTCACTGCAAATCGATGTGGCCTAAATTATTATTTCATGTAAATTTCTTTCCATGTGTGGGATTCAATGCACATTCTTCCATTATCAGTCTCTTTAACATTATTTCAGACTGGCCTGTCCCCTTTTGTGTGGTGTGACCTGTTCTTGTAGTACAATAATCCCTGATGTACCCTTTTTTTTCTTTCTTTCTTAAAAAAGAAGCTAATTGAATTATCTCATTATTTTAATTTGTTAAGCAAATGTATTTTGCATCTCAGGATGTGTTCTTATAGAAGGGGGCTGCAAAGGCTTTGCCCCCTGAATGGGCCATTGGCCCATTTTGACATTCATGCATTCATTAACTATCAGAACATAAAAGAACTCTGGGTGTATTTTTTTTCCAAACACCCAACCAGCATGAAGCAACTGTCCCCAATAAGCCACAGGGGTCTCCCTACATATGTTCTCAACTGCAAGCTATTGTCACCTATTCTGAATACCTCAAAAGGCCGAGAGGAGGGAAAAAACCCAACTCAACAAAGGCCAACTGTAGCAATTGGGAAGTCTTAGTCTCAATATGACAAAAATCATTAACCTTCCATTTTCTACGAAGAACAAATTCCAAGACAGTTGTAAGAGTTGAAACAGTCTCTCAGATTCCTATGAACCACGGTTAAGGGAAAGGATAATCAATTTGTTAATAATTGATTACTTTGGAAAAAAAATGTTTAAACTAGAACCAAAGTAGAATTTTGAAAACTGAGCTGTTTGTTGAGTCTGTTTCCACGCTCAGAGCCCAGCTCTTTGAATTTGTTTAATCTGATGTTAAAGGATTACTCTCCAGCTTTCTAGCTAGCAGTTTTCATGGTGTCCTTTAAAACAACATCCTCTAGAATGTGCAATACTTTTACATAAATAAATCTATTTCTTCTTAGAAATTCAGTTAGCAAAACTGTTGAATGCCCATTATTCTCTTCTATTCATGCATGACCCTGTCTGGTTTATTCACCCTACAAAATCTAGAGGAGGTGGAAGGAAAAAAAAATCTGTTGGAAATACACTTGCATTTGCCAGAAAGTAGACAAGGACCAAAACAAATAAACAAGCAAACAGCAATAGAGCTATCTCGGCAAACTGTTATTCTCTTTGTTAACACTTGGAGATTATAAAATTCTAAAAGTAAGCCTGCCATTACAACTGTTTTTATTCTACTGCAAAGATACTTTAAAAAGAAATGTCAAGAAATAATCTCCAGGCTGGTGGTTTATAACCATCCTCCAGGCCCTTCGTGCTCACGCCAGCCTGCAAGCGCCTTTGCTCCCCTGGGGAGAGCTCCCTGAGTTGCCCATCATGGGGGAGACAGAGAAGTTCCTCACACCCAAGGTCTTGACTTGCTCACGCCAGTTTCTGACCCAGGAGAGTCAGAATTTCTTTGCATTAGAAATGCTATAACCCTACCCTTTAATAGGTGTGGCACTTCCTTCAGAGATATCCATACTGCCTCAGAAGCAAGCAACAGTACATTGTGCAATCTCCTTGAAATGGCAAGTTTTGATGCTCTGTCACTGTCTGTGGCAAGCAATGCTTACTCGCTCCGTGTCTGTGGGTGTGTGAAAAGGGGCTGTGGTCTGTGGCTTGGTGACGCCTCATCTACTGGCAGTCATTTTATGGGACTACGTAAAAGCCTAGCTTGGTATTGACCTACAGAGAAGATGAAGCCTAGTTATGTCTACTTACAGGTTACATTAGAGAAGTATGTCATGAACATCCGTCAGTCGATTCACAGAGATTTGTTGATAGGAAACAAAGTCATCTTAAGTTTCCTGTTATCCTACACCCTCACCCACACACACACACACACACACAAAGAGAGAGAGGGAGGGGGAGGAAGGAAATAGATAGACAAACTTTCATTATTTTGTCTATTAACTAGTTTTCTGGTTCTCTTTCATTTTGGGCTGGTCTAGATTGCTTTGTTCTTTTTTTCTTTTCCGTCTTTTTTGGTTTTTGGTTTTTCAAGATATGGTTTCTCTGTGTACCAGCCTGGCTGTCCTGGAACTTGCTTTGTGGACCAGGCTGGCCTCGAACTCACAGAGATCCACCTGCCTCTGTCTTCCAAGTGCTGGGATTAAAGGCACGCACCACCACCACCTGGCTCTAGATGGCTTTCTTAAGTGAGGGAATAAAAGTCTAAATTCAGTGCACAGGACTACAAATACATAACACAGTACATATTTTATCTTAAATATCACCTCCACGTCTCATTTTCCATGGCTGTCGAATGGGGATGATTCTGGATTTTCCTAATACTACAGGGATTTAATGAGACACATGTGTGAAAGCTCTCAAATTTGTACCTGGTTCTTCTAACAGATACTTAATATAAAGGAGCAGCCAGACATAGTGGCGCACGCCATTAATCCCAGCACTCAGGAAGCAGAAGCGGGCAGATCTCTGTGAGTTCCAGGCCAGCCTGGTCTCCAGAGTGAGTTCCTTTATATCCAGAGTTACAGAGCAGCCTAATAGAGAGGCCTTGTTTCAAAAAGTCTGTCTCTGTGTGTGGGGGTGTGTGTATATTATGATTCTTATTTGAATCTAGTTGCGTGCAAGAGGTCCTGATCAGTGGGTGGACCTAGTCATCCGATGTTATCATATCCTGTCCTGGTACTGTGTGAGACAAAGAGATTGGATTTTCATACATAAAGCCCAGATGGGCCCAGTAAGAGAGAACATGTCTCACCAAACCGTTTAAAAGCTGTGACCACATTTAATGGCCTTTCATGAATGCTAACTGGTAGATAGCATCAGAGGCGGAGAGCAATAATGCCAGCTGGGGTCCACTGTACCATGGTGCTGCTGGGCCTGGTAACATGCCCCTGCAATCCCAACACTTGGGAGACAGAGGTCAGAAAAGTCCTAGGCCCAAGGCTGTACAGGAAAGCCTTCTCTGAGGGGAAAAGGCAAAACAAAAGCAGGAATATTTGATGGTCCATCTGGCACAGTGAGGGGAGAAGAACTTTGGTTGGGACAGTTCAGAAAGCCTCCATGATTTTCAAGAGAGGTTCCCCTGTACACTCTGCATCCTAACTGTATGGGATTGGAACTTGCCTGGCTTGTCTCAGTTTTGAGCAGAGCTTTCTGACCTTCACCGGGGTATGGTTTTTCTATAGGCGTCGGTTCACATAAAGCGCTTCGATCTGAGTTTGAGCTCCATGATGGAGGGAAAGCTGTGCAGCCACTTTCAATCTTTGCTTTTCACCTTCAGTAGGAAGCTAGTGAGCGTACGATCTCCGTGACGCCCGCTCGCATTGCTGTGCGGCGCAGACAACGTAGTCAGCGTGCACATTCATGCGCATTGCGTGGATTCGGGCGTTTTGATCTTCTGGTTGCGTGCTGTGGTCTCCAACTGCTGGAGGCCTTTGCCACCTCACAGCCTCATCAGGATTACTTACCCGCCGTGCCCCTCTTCACCAAAGTGCCTCTCCTTGTTCTTCTTGCACACCTGTGTCCGTGAAGATGCCACGACAGCCTCTCTCACTGCCCATCTCTTTAAGAACCTAGAGTGCTCAGTAGAAGCAAAAGTCCATGGACATAAGTTCTTTCTACTTGGAAAGTTAGCCACTTGACGATTCTGAGACCGGTCTACTTAATACGAACAGCCGTGTGCCAAATTAATTCCAAATATGAAATGTTGGCCTTGCTTACGGAGAGGGAGATGAGACCGTCTCTCTCGTAATCGGGGAGGCAAATGCGCACCGAGTGCAAGCGGAGCTCCCTGGCAAAATGTTCGGGGAGAGAGGTGTGTGCAGAAAGCGCAGCCGAAGGGCACCAGTAGACAGTGAGGTGCTCCCCAACCTGCCGGCGAGTGACGGCTGCCCCTTGCCTTTGCCTCGGCATTGTTTTTTTTTTTTTTGTTTTTGTTTTTTTTTTTTTTTTGCTTGCCAGGAGAAAAACATCTGTGAGTTATTTGAATGGAACCTTATACTGGAGATCGCCTGAATTGGTGTCATCTCTGTTTAATTTCAGGAAATGATGTCACAATGCATTAAATAACAGTGCTGGGTGATTTATTTTCCCGTGGACATGCTGTCCTAAGCATTCCTCTTCCCTTGCAGTGTTTCCAATTAACTGTAAGCTTGAACGTTCTTCCTATTTTATAATGATTTTGAGGGGTGGGGGCGGGAGACCGGGGGTGGAAAGAGAGGAGTCGTTTCAGGGGTTGCCGAGGTTCAGAGCTAATAACACATCTATCGTGTCCTTATCGGGACTGGAGGGGACTGAGCGCCAGGGGTATGGTCACCAGTGGCAAGCTGGAACACTGTTGCTTGGTTTCAAAGAATTTCTGGAAAAGAAAGCCCGAAGGCTCCGGTATTAGCTGTTCCAAGAGCCTCTAGATAATTCTATTAACAACTCGCACACTATAGCTTCTCCCGCTCGAGGTCTCCGTGCTCTGCCTTCTTCAGAAAAGAATAGAGGACACAAGTCAATTGTGTCTGCCATCTGTCGTCGCTTTTACAATTTCTCAAATTAAAGAGACAGGCCAAAAATTTAATGTTGTGTTAAATCTTAGAAACTCCTCTGGAAGAAAAGACGGCTGCAGCTGAATTGTCTGTGCTTTTCTTGATGCGGCGATTGCGCGTTGTCGCAACTCGGCCTTGTAGTTGTCCTGATTCGGTGTTTAGAATAAGGTGATCCGGCGGCGTTCTGTATGGAGAAACCCGTGTGTTGCTGTGGATGTAGCCACCATGCCTCTGTTCATGTGCTCTTCCTGGATGGTTCTTAGGTCGATGACAACATGAGCCGTCTCCCCGCCAAATGACAACATGGTTTCCCCGTGGCTGTTGGTTTTGTTTGTTGTTTGTTTGTTTTGAGCCAAGATTTCTGTATATAGCCCTGGATGTTGTGGAACTCACTCTGTAGACCAGGATTCCCTGGCATTCAGAGATCTGCCTGCTTCTGCCTCCAGAGTGACGGAACTGAAGGTGTAAGCCATCATGCCTGACAATGACAAGACAGATTTAAGTATAGCTGATGATACCATTTTAAAAGAACGTTCACCTAAGAAAGATAGTACCCTATTTATGAGATACTAACTGACATAAAAACATTTACAGGCAGGACATAAAGGATTTTAGGACACTGTGAGAGATGGTTCTTTCATGGAGGGTACATGCTGCTAGTATACATGTGTTGAAACTCAGAACATCCGGTGGCCCGAGGCTAAGGTTCTCTGTTAGCTCAGAGGTTAAGCGTTTTCTTTGCACACGGGCCTAGGTTCGATCCTCAGCACAGCAGAAAAAAAGGGTGAACCTACCTACCATAAACTGTGAGCCCCAGATGATGGTGCTGTGGGTGAGATCCAGCAAACAGGGACCGAAGGACTGTGTGGTGGAGGACCTGGATTAGGGATCATCTTCTGGAGAAGGCTGCGTGTGTACGGGAGGCAGGGTTAGAGGAAGTAATCGAGGCTTGGTCCTTGCTTCTGCTACGACTCTAAAACGAACAAAAAATTAGCCTATTTTTCAAAAATAGATAATTGAGGAAATTGGCAAATGAAATGCTTATTAAATTACCATAAAAAAGAAACTAAAATAATTGCACCTCAAAGTTTAGCACCCAGTTTTATAAAATATCACTTGAAGCATCATTGTTTAAAAATACGCTGAAGAATTCAAGGAGACGGGAATTGAGGACCCTTGAATAAAGGAAAATAGAAGGCATGTGCGTATTTGAATATTCAGCTATTTCAAAACTCCAAGAATAGAGTGCCATTACATGCTGCTTAGTGAGAACCCTGAATATTCATTCAAATCACACGAAAAAAGATTCCATTTCCTTCCACATGACCACAGCGCAATTGTAGTGTGGGCAGAAGTGGAGTTCTCAGAAGCTGAGGATCAAGGTGACAGGACCTAGCTGCAGGACGGTCGCCAGTGACCTTAGACAGTGTGACTGCACAGACTTCAAGAGCCGTCTGGAAATTCTGCCTCGCCTGCGCTGCGGTCTGTTTTTGTGATTTGGGAGATGGTTATGAAGTGTGAAGATGATCCCAGGCTCACTGTTCCTGCGATGAGATGGTGGCTTGGGCAGGAAGCGTTAGGTTGGGTGAGTGGAATTTGACTGTTGCATTTATGGGACACATCCCAACGTCTAAATTGATTAGCAGCAGTTGTTTCGGGATGGAAAGTAATGGCTGACACCCTTTAGAGGTCTATTATCCCCTTAAGATGTAAGCGCGGTTCCGTTTTCACGCTGCTGCACTTGTTCTTCATGGCTTGAACTGCCAAGACCCAAAGCCGCCAGGACTGATTTCAGTTGTTTTTATCTGATAGTAGATGAGTTGTCAAGTCACAGTACCATGGCAGATAATTTTTTTCTTAAACTGTGCTTTTACTTCTCTCTTATAACAGACAGCATGAACATTTGCTGAATGACTTTAATGTCCACACACGCACAAAATTATAACTCAAGAGATGAGAGCTGTGAGACTCGGAGGGGACGAGCCACGAAGAGATGCTGTTAGCTTGGATTCTCAGCATCATAGGAACTAACATGGGCCAGTAACCAGCCCTCTTCAGCCACCCCCCTCGGCTTGTTTGCATCAGATAGCGAAGGTCCACTCTTGCAGTCCTTAAAGAAGCTCTTGCTGCCCTTCGCTTCACAGTGTAGCTTTCACTTCTTTATCCATCCCCTGCCATCACAAATATCCTAAGGATACATTTTGGCTTAAAAATACAGTTTTACATTAAAACGTGTATTAATTGACAAAAGGATAGTTTCATGATTGGCCACGCTCCAATGGCGACCCAGAATCCATGTGGTAAACATAAGCAGACAATAAACACCCCAAGTATCCTGAGGGTGCTACAGGAGTCCTTGTAAAAAGAAAAACGCTCTTATCAATAAAGGAGATGAATTCTGGATTATTCCCTGCAGGTTGGTGGCAGGCTGGAACTCTCTATAAAAGCAATCTTATTTTTTTCCCCCCATGGTGAAAAGTTATAGGTTCCATTTCAGTGTTTCAGGATACCTGCAGGCAGCCCATGAGCTGATCCACTTGTTTTAAACCCTGTCTTGCAGTGAATTAAAAAAAAAAAAGGTGGTTTGAGAGCATGGGAATATGGGGTCATTATTGGTCAATTATAGGCTCAGTTTTTGCATTAAGTTTCTGCAAAGCCGTAGGTGAAGGCCTGTGTGGCAAAATCCCACTGATGACTGGGTGACACTTTGCTAAAAGCCCCTCTTATGGCTTAATCCTGAAGCCTTTTGTTCTTTTGCACACTGCTTAAGTGATTATCAAATATGATTATATGGAAAGGTATAGATTTTTAATGTTTTCTGCTGCCAGTCTGAGAATTGTATGTGTGTCTGTGTATGTGTGTGTGTACATGTGTGTGTATGTATGTGTTTGAGGAGGAACACAATGTAATGTTCCAGTTTTTCTGGGCTCCTTGGTGAATGGTTACCCCCAATACCCCATGCTTATATGGGTGGCTTACACAACCAGTTAAATGAAAAGGGCCATCTTCAATCCTGGTGAATCTCTGGCTGGATTCTTTTGGAATTTAAATAATGGAAATGTTTATAATTTATTTAAAAAGCAGCGGTTTTCTTCCTTTAGATAGGGAGTGGGGACAATCTATTAACTTTTTGTGTTCACAAAAGCCAAGATTTCAGGACACAGTAAACCCTTGATGTATAGAAGGCCACATACCAGAGGCAGCAGAGTTAGTAATAACTGGAAACTATTAGACCCAATCTGCCGCTTAGCTCAACCCCTGCCTGTCCTTAATGCCGTAGCCAAGTAATTTAACTTTCCTGAGTGCTGCTTTCTCACCGCATCAATTTTGTAGTTTCTGTTTTGTTAGTGGGAGGTTTTGCTGCTGTTGTGGTTGTTTTGTATTTTTTTTTTTGTTCTTTGTTTTGACAATGACTCTTTCTGTAGAATTTATTATGTACAACATCAGGCTGGCCTCGAATTCGTAGAGGTCTGCTTGCCTCTGCTCCCCAAAACAAGGAATTATCTGGCCCTTACTTTATTGTTTTAAAAGTTAGTTGAGATTAGAAATAGTTCAAAATGAAAAAGGACAAAAATACGATAAAATATAAAGTGATATCCATTCATACCCTTTTATGATCTATGTCAGTTCTTTTTGTCTCAACTTCATGGAAACCAAACTTCATGGAAACCCATCAAAGAAAAGTATTATATCATCTTTTAACCTGAGTCTCAAAGGAAACTCACATCTACCAACAACACGCAATGAACAGCAAAGGGTCAAAGGCTTTACACGTCTTGCACTAAGACACAGGTACAGTGGTCTTACCTGTGCTCATCTTTAAAAGAAAGAGATGAGTGAGGACCAGCTGCATCACTACAAACTTGCATCAGAGAGTTAAGGGGACTTGAGCCTCCTTTTGTAAACAATTCAGCCAGAGAGTTAACTGGTCTACCATCCTGCTAGTTTTCATCCTGCCTGAACTGCCTCTCTGAAATAGTGATCCCATGTCCCCACACTAAGAAAGCTAAAGGAAGCTCATGTCAGATGTAAAAATCACCTCACTGATTCAAACATAATTTCAGTCTGAAAGCTAAATCGGGCTTCCTTTGATTTGCCATTCAGAAGTTTGCAAGTGTTACAGCCCTTTAGAGAGAATTCACAGTGGCAAAATCACGGAACATGAATGGAGATAGCAAAAGCAGCTTTGGGAGGCCCACAGCATCCCGGTGATAGGGGCTGCACACCTTTAATCCCAGCATTTGGGAGGTGGATCTCTGAGTTTGAGGCCAGCGTGGTCTACAGAGCGAGTTCCAGGACAGCCAGAGCTAGGCAGAGAAACACTGTCTTAAAAACAAACGAAACAAAATAACAACCGAAGGCTTTTGGAGGCCTTGGCCTTAAAAACACTAGCCACATATCTCCTGGGAGACTCTCTGTGGAAGACTCATGGTTGGAGAATTGGGGTTGATCTTTGTGGAAGTAATATTTGCATGTAATCTTTGTATTAGATAAAGGTCACCAAGAGAGTGGCGGGGAGAGAGCGAAGAGGGTCAGCAAGCTTTTGAACATGATGTGCAGGGGTGGGAGGAAAGAGAAATGCGCAGAAATAGACATCAGACCCAAGGAGACATAATGAAATCGTGTGATTGAGGGAAGGCGTTTCAAAGTAGGGGAAGTAGATTCCGAAGAAAGATCAAGGACAATGATGACTAAAAATAAGCCTTTCAATGTGGCACTTTGGGGTCACGGTCTACCTTTGAATTCTGCGGGCTGATGAGTGAGCAGGTGGGGTGGGAGGGAACAAAGGAAGCCTGGAAGGCAGGGCGTGGGGGTGGCTAGGTTTCCAAGCGCAGGTGAGTCAGGGGGGCTGGAGAGAGGCAGAAGTAGAGGAGCAGGGCTGGAGGAAAGGACAGTGGATAATTCACGGTCTGTGAGGAGGAGGTAGAGGTCCGAGCCCAGGGGCAGTGATGCAGTCGTGACAGACACATTCTGCAAAGGTAGGAAAAGATGTGACAAGATCCGGGTATCTCTAGTGACAAGATGAAGAGCAATGAGGGTGGGATGGAGAGTTGGTTAGGAAGGGATGAAAGTGTGGCTTCCGAACAGAGGCCCCTGACTGGAAGGGACTTCCTGAGAAACCCTTTCTGATGAAGCAAGACTCAGGATCACAGAAGAGAGGCAGAAGCAGACCACAGCTCAACCCCAGACTGTTTGGCCAGACAAGGGAAGGATGGGGGTAGAGAGATCTTGAAATCGAGGCCAGTAAGGCAGCATTCCAGTGATGTAATCTTTCCTGGAATCATGACCGAAGACGACTTCTGTCCTTCATCTGCATAATGGAATGACTAAGAAAAGTCCGAAAAATGTTGAGGAAGACCCTGCATGGAAACGTGTTGCAACTGAACAGAGCGTGTCACTGCTCAACACCCGAGACAGGATGAGCAGCCGAAACATAAAAATCCACTGTCCGACCCAAATCCACGGAGAAGTTTATTAATTTAAAGGCACCACTTTTAAATCGTTGGGTGGAAAAAAGAATAACTCAATAAATGGATTTGGTATAATAGTTTAACTATTTTTTTAAATCAATATTCTCCATGAAAATAAGTTCCATATTTAAGAGTTCTTTGAAGTGATGTGGCTATTTCTCTTTCCTTTGTTTAGTGGAATCCTTTCAGAGGATAAAAACAAAGGGATTATAAAGAAATATGGTGATTGATTAAATTAGATTAAAATTAAGGGTCTTTGAATGTCAGGAAAACACCATAAACAAAATAAAAGAAAATATTAAAACTTGCAAAAAAAAACCATGTGCAACATCATTTACCAGGCAAAGAATTAGTGTTCCACATTAATGAAGCATTGTGCACACCAAGAGGGAGAAAATGAAATGGACGAGAACTCACAGATGAGCAGAGCCAGCACTACGAATGGCCAGCAGGCATTGTCAAAATGCTCAGTGCCTTTAGTAACCACAAGCCTTTTTAAAAGACAGCATCAGGTTTTATTTGACAGAAATTAAGAAAGGATGAAGCTGGGTGTGGTGACACCTACCTGCACTCCCCTTGCTAGGAGGCTGAGGCCTGAGAATCCTAAGTTCAAGGCCAGACACAGCTACAAAAACACTGAGAAAAATGATAATGTCCTCTGCTATCCAAGGTAGAAGGTTATACCCACCATAATAAGGACAATAAAATCAGAGTCTTTCTGTCATATAAATTGTTATGATTAAAAAGCTAAAACGCGCAGTGTGTGGTGGTGCACACCCTTAATCCCAGGCGGAGACAAATGGATCTCTGTGAGCTTAAGACCAGCCTGACCCACTACATAGTGACAGTCTGTCTAAAACAGAAACCCAAACAAACAAAACCCCACTTAAGTAAAACATATTTTTACTATTTGATGCAATAATTTACTTTCTAAGTTTTCCCATAAGCACATGAGAAATTAACGCAAACATTATGCAAAGTTGTGCCTAAAGATATTATCGATAACAATAAAGATTGAAAACTACCTGTATTGCCAACTATAGGAGACTGCTCAAGACTGTTGTGGACAATAGCCAACCCTTAAAAATTTTTATTATCTGAGTTTCTTGAGCTATGGGGAAACCTCAATATATTACTCACTAAATACTATTGGTAAAATGCTGTATAAACTAAATTCTGATCTTATAAACTAAAATACACATAAAAACAGGCACAGAAAACATTAATAATTATCTTTGGGTAGTATGATCTTAGTGACTTTTTTTTTCTTTGTATCAGAATATTTCCATAAAATGTAAAAAAAAAAAGTAATCGAGAGGCTAAGGCAGGTGGTTATGAGTTCATGGCCAACACTATCTCAGATAAAGACGTGTAGCACATTTGTAATATAAGACAATGCTTTTTTATTTTAATGAGCTGGGGATGGACAAAGTAAAGCCTGGTAGTTTCCTGGGATTACCAGAGTCCACAGTCCAGTTCAGGCTAAGAGGCCTGGACGATGGACCAGAAGCAAGAAAGTATTGTCAGGTTTTTGGTCCTGGAAATGCAGCCTCTCTTCTCGAATGAATCAGAGGGCTGGTAGGGATGGATGACGGTAAAATTAAGAGAAGAAAGGTATTAACAAGTCTGTGTCATAAATATGGGACGCTTCATCAGTGAGACGAGGGATGGCGTAGAGCCGAATGTTCCTGCAGGTACAGAAGTCGTAAGTCTTCTGCTCGCAGCAGCTGGAAAGGCAACAACTCTTCTTCCCGAGGACAGTGATGAAGGATGGGAGAGGAAAAGGAAAAGAGAGAGTGGTTTGGCCTCTTGTCTCTGATCTGAGGGAAACCACGAAGGAGAAAGCAGATGTGGCTTCAAGGGAAGAGAGTCTTAACACGGTTGACATCACAAAATTGCACAGACTAGAGGACTTGGTGGGAAATGCTGGGCTGCAGAGGTGGGTCGTGGTTCAGAGTATGTACCGCTCTCAAAGAAGCACTCTCTGAATCCCAACATCCATGAAGGGTGACTCACCATCTTCTCTAACTCTAGCTCCAGGGGACCTGGCGTCTTTGGCCTCTATAAGCACCTACAGTCATGTGCACATACATAACTATACGTGTGTACATGCACATAATTATTTTTTAATGTTTTAAATGCTAAAACAAACTAGCAACCCCTCCCCTCAGAAACCTTTTCTCACAACTCAGCAGGAAAGAAACTCCCCCAGCCATGGGGCTGTGTGTTCAGTGTCTGGTGATGGCTCTCTCCTGGACTGTGCACAGAGGATCGCTATCCTTCTGTGCTCCAACGGGGCCTTTTCTCTGTGCCTGATACAGAGGAAGAGAGGGAGGCCATCCTCACCTACTCTCCTAAGGTCACCAGTCCTCTTAAATAAGGGCCCCACCAAGATGGCCTCATGGAATCTTAATTACGTCATAGATGCCCTCGCTCCAAGCACAGGTGCCCCTTTGACAGATGACGAGGCTGCATCCCAACGTGTTTTATCTTAAGTTTTTTCATATTAACATTTTATCTATTGCTATCAACCCATCATAAGTTAAAAATATAGTAGGTCAAAAATGCAACTAATCCATGGGTCCTGCAATTATCAAGGCTTAGCATCACACTACAGAGTACTAGCTGCGTGCCCTCAATGGCCCAGGACTGGGAGGTCGGCTCACCCGCAGCAGCATGGCTGGACTGCGTCCTACGCATATGCCAGTGAAGAATTCAAAATTCAGGGCACAGTTTTGTTGAGCCGTGTGCCCCTTTCACACCACCACAAAACCAAAACATCTCGAGTGGAAGGATCCTGAATTAAGGACCAACTCTGCAAACCTTCTTGGGGGGGTCAGCCCTTCAGTGCAGTAAGTTGGGGTGAGCGGGTTGGGTACAGTTCACTCCGTAGATCGGAACTTTCCTAGAAGCCATATTTCAGGGCAGACATTCGTTTCAAGTCAAGGACAGGGAGCCGTGCACGTGGAAGAGATCAAAGTTCTCTCGTTCTTGTTTTGTTTTGCTTTGTTTTCCATGGCCTTGGGAGTGAGGATGAGGCCAGAGGAGCAGGTTAACTTCAGATGTGGTAACAAAGCGGAGCCAAGAAAGCCAGCCGTGCTGTGCTGAAAGGCGCAGGCTTGTGCTACCATGATGCAGAACTGACGGAAGTCTCTAGAAAACCTCGGGTGGGGGGAATTTGGGGGAGAGGAGAGAGGGAGCTTTCCCCCAAAGCATCTGGACTGAGGGAGCACAGAGGCGAAAAGAGGGGTGGGGAGGGTCCCCGGGCACTAAGGCCCTGTCTTATTTGGATTAGGTGGAAGCCTTGTTTGATCTAGCTGATTTTCCTTAGAGTTCAGCTTTGCGTGTGTTAGCACTCAACCAGTTTGTGTACTTTCAGAATCCCCCCCCCCCACCTCCTCTCTTCATCTCTTCTCTCTCTCCACACCTCCTCCCCCTCCAGGGGAGAGACTTAGGAATAGAGGTTAGCTGAGGCCCTCTCCTGCTCTGTCGTGTACTCTTGACCCTTCCCTGGGATCTGCGGTTAATACACGCTTTGTAGAGGCGACTTGGCAAACCCTACTCTCCGCAGGACTCAATTCATAATTCGCTGCTAGCAGGCGGAGCAGGGCTCTGTAGTGGCTTGTTTGCTCAGCGCCACACAAAAGCAACGTGTTGTGACCTTCGCTGTTATCAAATCAGGAAGTAGACGGTCTCCGCGTGGAGTCGTGGAGTCGCGCGTCTTCCTATGGCTCTCCGCAAGTGTAGTTTATGCTCCAACCTTCCCATCTAGAGCGTGTCACACTTTACATTACTATTGTGTATCTTAAAATAAACAGCATCGCAAGCTGTTTATTTTGGTGTTACTATGTATGCATTTTAAAACAGTGGTTACTTAAACAAATGTCCCTGTTCCCACAGCACTTGAAAGCCAGTGTTTGCCCCTGTGGTTTTGGATTTTGTCACTTCTGTTTGGATTATGTCTGAAACCCACACTGGGAGCAGTTGGAAGGAACCTGGCAGCGTCTAAGACTGGGACCTGTAGTTGGTCCTGACTCTCAGCAATGAGTAGCTGTCCGGCCCTCCCTATGCCCTCCCTGCCCTCCACAGCCTTGCCCTCCTCTACTAACCTGGTATTCCAGCTTCTCTTTCAAGCTGTAACTTCGTCATATTCAGTGATAGAGTTGTTAATTTTATGTTCCTGAATGCTATGCAGTTTAGTTGGGCAACTGGTCCCCTGCCTCAATAACAAAATAGTTCTCCCAAATACTCATTCAAGATTGTCACCTGCAACCTAAAGATACAGGTGACATTCCATTGACCCAGCCTTGCTAAGTTCAGTGAGGATGGAGGACCATAATAAGCCAACTGTTTGTTTTATTTTATTTTATTTTTAACACTGCACAGTCTTCATCTTGAAATAGGTGGGAGAGAGGCTTGGTACCCAATACTGAGCCTTTTGTACCTCCTCTTTGGCCTTCACCCCATGACATAAATTACAAATGTGGATGGTCTGTGCTGAGTCTTGTTGACTGCAAGCAGGAGTTAATGTAGTGTGGGAGACCCTCAGAACCTGGCCTGGCCTGATGGTGGCATTTGCGATAGTCATTACCCAGAGTCTTCTGAGCCTTGGGGAGGGGTGTAGGGAGGGGCACAGCACCCCAGGGTGCCTTCTCCATCCCTGATCTGCTTTTCAGAAGAGAAGCAAGGCTGGTTTGAAGCTATGCATCATGTCACCCTCTTCCTCTTCCCTTTTGTGAGTGGCAGCATCAGACTGTACCATCTTGCCCATCTCACTTGTACTGGCACATTATAAAGGAAGATTCTAGATCATCGGCTGGTAAATGAATGAATGAATGAGTAAAATCCTGCTTGGGTTTTAGGCATCTCAAAAAGTCTAACTTACTGTTGAATAGTTCATTGCCTTCTTAAAAGATTGTGGACACAGGGGTAATTTTTATTCTCATATCTTGGTTGTGTGAAGGAAATAGGAATATCGGTCCTGATTATGTTTACCACAAAATCAGTTGAAAAAAAATTAGGTTAGATTTTTTTATGAGATTAGAGCTGCATCACAGCTCTATTACACAATATTAATGAGGCAACCCAATTATTAGTGAGATAGACACATTTCTTACCTTTGTACAGTGAGTATCCAAAGCCTTATGCTGAGAAGACATTAAAGACCATTTATTGGACCATTTAGATGCAGGTGAGATGCAGTAATTGTTTCCCATTCCTTGAAAAGAGTCACATAGGAGATTTTGAGTATATGGACATTTTACTCCAAATATGATGAAAATACAGTGACCATGTATAACTGAGAGCTTTGACAAGGCTTCGTTGCCTCATCCATTGAAGGCAAGTTTCAACTGCTTTGGTTTCTTCCGGTGTCTAGTAGAGGTAATAAAGCCTGAGGCCTGGGTGTTGGGATGAGCAAGGCGGAGGTACTGGGATGGAGCAAGGCAGAATGTTCCAGCAAAGCCTTTATCATGCTACCTGCACTAAGAATCGAGGGGGCGTGGCTTCGTAAATAGGAATCTACGGTTTAATTTCCGTACTAATTTTGGAATTATCCAAAAATTCTTGCTGTGGTTGACTCATTGCTGGTCCAAGCACTTGGAATTCTACTGTTCCTGACAGACAGAACCACAAAGCAGAGGAAGGGGTGATGATCTAGAATTAGCTGTAGAGTTACACAAGGACTTAAACTGAAACCAAGCAATTCCTATGTTTACCCTCAGAGCTGAAGAGCCGTGCTGTCGTCTTTCTGTGCCGGGCCTGCCTTGTCACAGAATGGTCACAGTGCTTTCTTGAAAGTCTAGAAGTCAACCAGGCAATCGTGGTGCACGCCTTTAATTCTCGCACTCAGGAGGCAGAGATGGGCAGATCTCTGAGTTCCAGGCCAGCCTGGTCTGCAGAACAAGTTCTAGAACAACCAGCACGATGCAGGGAAACCTAGTCTCAGAAAAGAAAAGAAAATCTAAAAATCCCCTTGTTAACAAGTAGTTATTGCCGTGTGTGTGTGTGTGTGTGTGTGTGTGTGTGTGAGAGAGAGAGAGAGAGAGAGAGAGAGAGAGAGAGAGAGAGAGAGAGAGAGTCCTTATTTGTTGAGACATGGTACTTTATTGCATTAGTTTCCAGATGGCCCACGCACTTCTCAGAATTCTCCTATTTCTACCCTTACTGTTGAGATTAAAAGATGCATACCTCCACCCTGACTTTCTTATGTTGGCTTGGGGTGTTTAAGGTTAGGTCATCTGTTTAGACAGCAAACACTTTACCCCCTGAGCCATCTTCCCAGGCCAACTGGACATAACCTGACAGGATTTTTGTAAGTCTGTCTTATTGTCCCAAGTTTTGGCCACTTTCCCTCCTTTGCCACGCCCTGTTTGAGTGTGGCTTGACTATTTCTATTTGCACCTTTCATCCCTTCTTCACTCTGCTGCGTGTTACTTGCATGCGGTAGTCAAACAACCGCAGCAGTTTTCACTGATTTGCCTCATGGGAAATGGGTCAACAGTTCTTATTGTGAAGCGAGGGGGATGGGGGCGCACGTTTTTGCCCCAATAAAAATTAGATAGCATAGTGGCAACTGTGTGTTTGTTAAAAAGCAGTTAGTACAAATTCGAAATACTTCACAACAGATGTGTTTTGTGAAAGGAGATGCTAAAAAATTAAACAGAGAATACTTTCCGGTTGTAATTTTAGAAAAATATTGTGCAATGCAGCAAATTTACAATTCATTTAAATCAACCTTTTTATAGAGTGTGTGCCTTCATGATAAAATTTTGACAATTTTGCAATTTGTTTCAGTGTTTCATTGAGGGGGTGGGAATCCATCTGCTAGTTATTTTGGGGGACACCATTACATCAATAAAAATGATTCCCAAGTTGTACATAGACTTCACTTTAAATTAACGTGTGGCTGTTTTTAGTATAAACGACTTAAAGACAAAAGTTCCCGTGCTGTATGTAGAGGGCAGGGCGCCTCCTTTTCCTACTCTCTCAACCACAGTCCCAGTGAACTCCATTCTCCAGGAACCTCTTCAACCTTGGATTCTCACTAATCCTGCTTGTTCTTACTTCACTGACCCCTTTTTGAGCTTCTAGAAGAACATTTTTGTGGGTGGTATTTGAGCCGATACCTTTGATACAGTTGCTATTAATCACTGTCTGCCCCGTTATGACGCAGGTTTAATGATATACCAGTGTGTGGCTTTTGTTAGCTGGAAGCTAACCAACAGCTCCAGCCTTTGATATTCAACTCACACCGGGATGGGGGTGGAGGTGGTGGGGGAGAAATGGAGAGAAAGAAAAAGAAGCTGCAAGCCAGAAAAAAGAACAAAAAGAACTCAAGTATGCAGACCAGTCTGCCATTGAGTTGAGCATCGAGAAATCTCAGCAGCGCTCTTTGAAACCTGAACACAAGGATGCTAAATTTGCCATTCATTCTTTGGTATTTAGGAATGGAAAACGCTAGTTGGCTTGGCTAACTTTGGTTCCTGCCTCTGCGTCAATCAATACTATGTTAGCCCTCTCAAAATCTCTCTGTTTCCTGAATCAGGAATGTGAGCGGCAGCAGGCAAAGAGGAGGAGATGGACATGTGTCACTGTGTGGAGTGCCTGAGTGTTGATGGCTTCCCCTCCATGGATATGGGCCCGGGGAGGTTTCCTTTCTCTATAGTAGGAAAAAGTGTCTCCTGCTACATACATTAAAACTGTTTAATCCCTGTGTAGAATTTTTAGAGTATAGACAAAGTTCAGCCCTCTGCCATGGAGTCAGAGGAGGTAGCAGGCTTGCCTCCTTTTGTTTGTTTGCCTACGTTTCTACATCGGACTGCCCCGGAAAAAAAAAAAAAAAGTAGAAACCAAGCTGCTACAGATGCGACTAACTATGAATATTCATGAGCTCCATCGCTCTTCCTCTCCTCCAGCATCCAGGCCCTTTCTGATCTTCAACTCCCAGATGCTCCCCCTGTCTCCTGCCTTGTGCCTCCACAACCTTAAATCTGCCCTCCCAGGCCAACCCTCAGACAAGACAGCAGTCCTCCACACAGACTGGCGTGAAACAGTCAGCAGTCGCCTCAGAAACTGTGTGGGTCTTGTGGTGTGTGTGTGTGTGTGTAACATGCACACTTGCATCAAAACAAAGGAGGATGAAGGAAAAAAAATGTTATCCACAGTTTTATGAATCCAACTCCCCTTAATGTTCATTATTTAAACCAGCAGCAATTACAAGTTCAAAGGGGTTTAGAAGGCCAGCAACCCGCATAATCACTGCCAAATTAACCGCGACTCATTCGTCACAGGAGAGTACACCCTGAGCACTGAATCATGCATGCCGTGACAGGCTCTGCTTTCCAGAAAGCAGAAAGCAGTGCCCCCTAGGCTGTGTGTTACCTCATCTCCGTCGTCCTGTGATACGTGCATTTGCTTTTGGTCTCGGGAAGCTGACCCTGCCCTCCGCATGGCAAAACCTTCCACTCTGTGGACAGTACTTACGCCTTGGGAACGTACGAAAGCTAAGATCACATGAAGAACTTTGCATAATGTAAGCAACATTGTGATGATGAAAAAAAAACTGTTTCTCTAAACGTCTCGGATTAAACATTTGGGAGGTGGGGGTGTTCCAAAGAATGCACATTTTGGTACAGCTGCAGTTTCTTTTATTCTCAGCCTGTTCGAGGAGCCTGTAGTTCAGATGGAGGGTGCTGATAAGCCAGCAAACACCTCTGACCAGAGACCTCCGTGGCCTAAGGAAGAAATAAATACTCCCCAAGGGCCCAGTCCTCTTTGGCATTTACGGAACTGTTGATTGCTACCTAGTGAGAGTTGGGGGCAATAACTGAAGTAACCTGTTTCTTGTAGCTGGTTTCGTATTACCAAACTTGATGGAGAACTTCTGGTTGGCTAGTCTAAGAAACCCGCTTGAGGCCTGTCATCGACCTGGAAATCTCTTAAGTCTGAAGATGAAAATTCCAGAATTGAGTTCAGATGGCAGTGTCGTCGGGATGGTACCGTCAGATACCAGAACAACCTCTGCAGATTTATGTTTCGTCTTCTTGGGTCTTGCTTGTCTTTTAGGCACAATTCCAAGGCTGCTTTGTCCTGTATCTTCTGTCTTTTGGAAGAGAGCTCATCTTTCATTCCTAGCTAAATCATCTTGATGCCATGGTACCTTTCCCTACACAGGCTTTATCTCCTCCCCTTTTCGCACACACCCAACTGTGTCTACCCGTAGGACTTGAAGAGCTTGGGCTCTGAGAATTAGCTTGCAATTTGGAAGATTACCTATACTTACACTTTCCTGAGGACTTTGAAGTACAGATAAAGGTCTTGTGGTTTCTGCCTCTTGTAACTGAGTCTACACTACATGCATATCAAAGCAATGTGGTTTTAAAAGGTTCTTTGAAGCAGATCACAGTTGCTTTTGAAGCAACGTGACAAAACGGACCCCCAGACACCCGCAGGCTTCCTGGGGCTCAGTTAGTGGTGACACTTCACCACCACCACTCAAAGCCTTCTGGGAATTCACTTGCTCTTTGGCCTCTGAGTCCCCTTTTGGGAACACCTTTGCCTTTTAGAGCCTTTCGGTGGGTAGGGATGTGGGCCCCCAGGTGTTAAGTTACAGAAATGCCATGTCTACTGTTACAAGGCAATTCCACCCAACTTCAGGTTTATATGGTAAAGGTGAGTCTGTTGGGACTCAGGCCCAACTTACTCAAGTAAGCCAGCAGGAGCCCGCTGGAAGACACAACTCACCCAGCCTCTGGATCTTTCCTCCGCTCCTTGGCTGTTCTCATTTCTATTTGGTTTAACCCATGACTGTGGTTGTTTATCCCATTGCCCTGAACCTTGAGCACTGAGGTCATAGAGGTTGAAATGCGTGTTTAGTGGACAAATTTATATTTTGGTTGGGACTGTAGCGCCATGGTTGAGCATTTACCAAGCATGTGCAAAGCACTGGATTTGATTCTCAGAATTATAAAATGAAAATTACGTACCACATTTCCCGTGATTTTTACAGGAAGTGTAGCCCACCCCAAGGCAGCCCCTGATTTGAGCTCCAGTCAGCTCTTGAGAGCCGGAGCAAGACGAATGGCATAGTTTGAGACTAGCCTGGACTGTGTAGTGAGTTCCAGTCCAGCCTGGACTGCACAGTGAGTCTCTGGCTCAAACAACAACAACAAAGATTGTGTACTGTCATCATATAGCCCAGAAGTGCTTGCTGAAAGGGCACTGGACAGTAGGATAATCTATATTATTCTAAACTTTCATATATGAATATTATTATAAACTTTATTCTTCTATATTATTCTATTCATATATTAGTCTATAAACTTTTCATATATGAAAAATAAATCAGTAGTTTGCAAATACAGATAGGGTTTATGTATTTCCTAGTTAAAGACATCCCAACAAAGAAGTAATGTATTTGGATCTGTAGACACCAGGGCAACTGTAGTTGGGGTGCCAACAACAATAGCTAACGAGTATTAGCTTGGGCAGCTTGTCCATACGAATGCACATGAAACAGACAGCACGTGGATGTATACACGTGTGCTCTCTCACACACACAGGCATGCAGCAAGGCACAAATGATGACATGCTAAAGGTGCCAGTCCTTGCTCGATGAATTGCATGGGGACATTTTTGTGAGCCCCACTTCACCTGTGGACTATTTCATGTCTGGCCTACAAATCCCACATGGAATTAGATTCGGAAGTTCAGTTAGGGATAGAAACTTAAGCATACTTCTCTTGCAAGCAACGTGTGTATATGTCCTTTCACGGCTTTCTTAGCAGTGTGTGCTTTCTGACATGCCTGCACCGGGGGGAAGGACTAAGAATGGAGACATATTTTAATGATCAGGTTTCACCTTCTTTGGCCCAGCCTCTATAAAATCTTGCTGCTATATTGAGCCAAAGTACCCATCAATGTTCCTTTTATTGGCCATGCTTCATATATTGTGATGAGGTTATATGCATCCGTAGAGGTTGTTAGGAAGAAGTGAACACACCACTGATGTGCACTGAAGGCAAGTTAATTGTGTAGATGCCACAAAACAGCATCCGTGAGTAGAGCCCTCTGTCAGGAGTATTAATCTGCCTGGAATAAAAACTGCTAAACAGGCTTGTAACCAATAGCCTAAGGTAAAATCTGGCATTAATAAACCGATGGCCATGAATCAAACCGCAACTATCTTTATGCACATAGGGATCTGTAGCCGATAAAACCGCTGATAGATGCTGGTCTGTAAACGTAATCCTTATTCATATTGCTCACAGAATTTACGCCAACTACAGCCGTTGAAAGTGCACACGTCTCCTTTTCAGTCTCTCCCAGAATAGCAGCATCAGATATTTTCATTAACCAAGAAAACAAATTCTTTTGAGATCTGTCTGTCTACATTTGTATCTCAGGCAAAATTTCTATTTGAAATGCCCAAGGGGGAATTGTCCAAGGTAACGTCTATTCTGAAAACTTTGAATATAACAGACTAATATCCAAAGCAGCTTCTGCATAATCCAGCTGCATGTGAAATGAGCCCTTGTTTGTGTGACAGGACGGTGTGAAGATGAACAATAGCAACCCTAAACAGTGCGTCTTCCAGCTTCATGTCCGCACCCTGTGTGATGCAGTAAATATTTCCACCCCTGGTACACACACATGCACATAATTTACATACCTGGAGCTCTGTGTACTTATTTTTATCTGGAAAACAGGTTCTAGACAGGGACACATCCAGTGCAGTCTGATCCGGTAAATCTGTTCTCCTGTGATGTCTTCATGGAGCAGTCGACTGTCACCCTGTTCCATTTTCACAATAGTGACAAAACCCAAAGGCAAGCCCAGAGACATGTAAGTCAAGAGACGCATGTTGGGGGCCGGGAAAGAGTGGAAATGCCTACACTGTGAGCTTGGGACAGACTTCTGCCCAGTCGTAGGTCATTTCGAACAGTCAATATTGCTAACCACTTTGCTTTCTGGAATGAGAGTGCAGCTGCATGAGTGTGAGTATGAAAGGAGCAAGAGAGGAAGCCAGGTCTGCTCTAAACCCCTAGCCAATTAGAAAAGTTCATTTTCAACAGTGAGTCTGAAGACTTTAGGGGGTTGCTTTCCCCCTACTTTATAAGTCATAGAAAACATGGATGAAGAGATATGGAAAATGAGAACTACCTTTCTAATCCCTTGGTCATTCAGTGTCCTTATTGGTTCATTCATTTTCTTATTCTGAACAGCCATTGGATGAGGTTTAACCCACAAGTGCATACATTCTATATCTGTATATATATGATGTGGGTACACGTTATTAATATAAATACTCATGCACTCCTGTACACCCATTGAGTTTTCGCAGACCCTGAGTAGCAGACTGAAAGGTGAGGACAGCTATGCACTGGCAAGGATAACTTCAGGAAGCATCAGGGTCAGTAGGAAGCACATGTCCACCGCTTAACCTCAAAAGCCTTCACTATGGAAGCAGTAACCTCTTTCCTGGAAAGTTACCCTGAAGGTTGCACCGCAAAACGCCCTCATTGTCTTGATAGACAGCAGTTTTTGTCAATGTTTTCCCAGCCCTTGTTTTAACAACTAACTGCACACCGGTTAGCTATTTCAGATTGTAAATTGTAGACTGGCTGCAGCTCACCAGGCGAGCACACTCTTGAGCTGTTGATGGTATAAATATCATTAACCCCCAGGAGAACAAAGTAGAATTCTTAATGTCTTAAGGTGAAGATTAAATTAAATCTATTTATTTTATGTTCGAGCTGATGTTTGAAGGTAGTGTCTGTGGTCAGAGGTACTTTATGAATTATCTTAAGCCATTCAATCAAAAAAGATAATTGATAAGAAGGAAGAGATATCTTCAGTGGTTCTGTTTTGACTTATTCGTTGTCTGGAAATCCCATTTTCTATCTGGATGTGTGGAGTGCAGGATGCCATTTCTTGTATTTATTCCTATAATGCATTCTTGCACTTATGCGGTGCCTCACTTCAAAATACTTTAGCTCTCTCTCTCTCTTTTTTCACCCTAAATCAATAACTTTAATGCCTACTCCAAATAAGCTAAAATAGTTTTGATAATTTTCAGGCAAATGGCAAACTTTTCCCTTTTAGCAGTTAAGAACTTTCTGAAATATTAAAAAAAATCTTCTTTGACAGTATATTAAAGTGAGTGGAAGTCTTTATCTAAAGGCCCCACTCAGCTTTTCAGGTACTTAAAATATTAGAGGCTAATTGAGGAGGCAGCTTACTATAGAAACGAGACATGTAAACAAAGAAATCTCCAGAAAGAGGAGAAAGGTTTGTGAAGAAATGCTAATGACGCACCCAGTGTGTTGCTTGCCTTCTGGTTCTTAGTCACCTGTGATGTGGGACAGAGGTCACTGCGAAACTTCAGAGCAATTGCAAACTTTCCAATAGTAGGAAGCATAAAGAAGTGCATTTTTTAAAAGGTGTACTGAAATAGTTAATTTTACTGTGAGCATTCAAAAAACGAAAAAGATGCAACGGTAACTCACCTGTGTTCAATGATCAGTCAAATGATCAATCGACTGAATGATGATGGGTGGTCCTTAGATAGTTGGTGATGAAATTTAAAGCAAATCTAAGGGAAATTTTGAAATGCCCCCCCTTTTTTTCTGGGCTGGCACACACCTTTAATCACAGCACCCCGGAGGCAGAGGCAGATGGATCTCTGAGTTTGAGGCCAGCCTGGTCTTCAGAGCAAGTTCCAGGTTGCTGGTTCAGTACAGAGTGTGATTGTGATACAGAAATGAATACTTTCGGACTCTGTTTATTCTTTGAGTTTATCTAATCCCTTTAAAGGCTTGAGCACTAATAGTGAATATATTCTTCTAAACAAGTCTTTCCTCCATGAACTAAAAGTGTCAGGCTGTAAAATCATTCAGGTTTACTGGGGAGTGAAGGGCGGCTTTCAGGGAATCTTCTGTTCTCTGGGAGGCAGCATCCATGATGTGTGGATGCAGCTGATGAGTATTTACCAGGAGCTCCATCTATTTTTCCCTCAGCACAGCTGAGGGTTTGGGGCATTTCCCTTAGATGGCATTTCTAAAAAGTAAAATTTTTAAAAATCAGAGAGGGACAAGGAATTTTGTAAGTCAGTGCTTTCCCAAGGTCTTCCGGGGTAGCTGTGTTGGAATGTTCTTACCGCAGACCACAGAAATCCGTTTCTCCGAGTGCTGTGGGAGCGAGGGAAGAAGGTTAGAGTTTGGCATGGTGGATCTCAGGAGAGCTGGACATCAGTGGTTCAAGGCTGATCTCAGTCTGGGACGTTCTAGGTGTCTCTGGTCTCCCTTCCACTCAAGCAGGATTTCCGTGTTTGCAAGATGAGGATTAGAGACGACCTAAGTTGTTTTCGGATGCTCTGGCAAAGAGTGACTTTTGTCCATCTTTCTTAACACCCAGCCTCCCAAGAAGCCTCTAGTTAAAGTCTTTATTTTTATGTATGAGACAGGGATATGTGTAGATATTATAAGACAAGAGCTCACATTATAGGCCAGGCTGGCCTTGAACTCACATTAGCCTTCTTTCCTCGAGTATATAGAGCAAAACTTTAGTTCTAAAAAATGTTATTGCATCTTTATGCATTTTTTGTGTGCATGTGTTTATTTTTGTGGGTGTGTGGATGCCACAGTGCACATGTAATGGTCAGAGGACAACTTTCAGAAGTTGGTTCTCTCCTTCCAGCATGTGGGTCTCAGGAATCGAACTTGGGTCTTCAGAGTTGATAAAAGATGCCTTTATCCACTAAGCCATATTGTTGACCTGCGAAACTCTTTTCTTTCTTTCTAGACTAGACGTTGATCACAGTAATTGTGATCTTACACAATTTGAATCTACCCTTGAAGTCCAAAGGACTCTCACGGAAGGTTCCATTTCTGACATTGTTTTTCTTGTCATTTTGCCTATGAGCTGAGCAAGTGGTCCCTGAAGGGGCTGGATATATCTGCCTGCCTGGATTTTCTCAGCCTCACAGATTAATCTTTTCATGTGGATTGAACAATATTCAATTCCGTCTTTTTTGTTTTGTTTTCTTTTTTTATTTTTTGAGACAGGGTTTCTCTGTGGTTTTGGAGCCTGTCCTGGAACTATCTCTATGTAGACCAGGCTGGTCTCGAACTCACAGAGATCCGCCTGCCTCTGCCTCCCAAGTGCTCAATTCCATCTTTTTAAAGAACAAAATACATTCATATGGCGGCCCGGTCTGGAAGCCTCACATGAAGAAGTGTGTGTCTCTTCATGAACCATCTCAGAGTGGCTTTAGAAACACAGTCAAGGGGAGCTTGTGCTTATGTCTAATATAACATTTAGCATTACCATGTCTTATTTGTGAAGAAATAAACTTAAAATTTTCTCAGGAGAACAGCCGAATCATGTCACTTACGAGAAAGAATTATTTGAGGGAAAAGCTCTTGTTAGCCCTGGCCTGAAGGATACAGGGAAACATATAATTAGTAAATATCTATCTATGTGGAAAGAGGCCAAGGTGGTAATGAAAGAAAGGATGATACTATATAACTTATAAGCCAGAAGTCAGGCCAGGATGCTGACGATAAAAAGTACTCTACATGTTATGTAAGCTGGTATCCCAGTTTCTCAAGATAATAAAACTTGTAGGTATGTATAGTAGGTGAGCGAGATTTAGCTATATGGCTACAAGGACTGAAACTTGGGTGTCGTTAGAGGAAGGGACCAACAGGCTGTGCCTTAATGTGAAACTTCTTTGGAAGTATCTTCATTTTTGTCAACATTTTAACAACATGGTGGGTTGATAGGGTGAAGAAGACAGTATTGAACTCAGTGTTTGCAGCTGGAGAAATGGCTCAGTTGTTTAGAGTGCTGGTTGCTCTTCCAGAAAACCTGGGTTCACTTCCCAGCACCCACTTGGTAGCTAACGATTCTTTAAATCCAGTTCCGGAGGGTCTGAAGTGGCCTGCGTGCACATGGTACACTAACATATATGCAGAGAACATGCTCAGACACATAGAAATGAGTAAGTAAATAAGAAAATAAGCCAAAAAAACTAAACACGGAGTTCAAAAATACTAGCTAAATGGAGAAAAATTAATAGTCAAAGTAACAAAAAATATCTAATGCACAGGTAAAATTTACTTATTTAAAAATTCAAATGGAGAAAACACTCAAAACAAAGAAAGTTTATGTGTAATTGAAAAATAACATATCTCGTGGCTTCTCAAAAGACCCACAGTGCTTTAGGAAAACCTCTTTCTTTGAGAGGCATATAATAGATTCATTCATTTGTATACATAGTGAATTGCTACGCCTTTTGAAATACTATGGAATCAGGTTTGTTTGTTTGTTTGTTTGTTTCTTATCAGTTCATGGTGGCCATTATATGGTGATGTTGAGGGATTTGGGAGCACAGTGCCTGGGATGACAGAGTGAAAGGAGGAAGGGGCTGACCACAGGGACGGTTAGGGCCAAGTTCTTCCATCCATTACCCAAAGGTTCAGGCTCTTTATGAATCTCATTCTTTTGATCCACATCCTTCTAAGCCTCCTGAGACCCCTGAGGCCCCCATTGTCCACTATTCTCATTGACCGCTTTTCCTGAAAATGTCCTTGACTTTGCCGCTCAGCTTAGTACTGATTCAGACCCTACAGCAAGGACCACTTTGCCCAGTGGGGCTGGAGATAAAAACAGGAAGAGGCCTTGTATTCCTTAACAGTGTACTTGCGAACAATATGTTGAAGAGGGAAATGAAGTCCGTTTTCCACAGCTACCCTTTCGTCATGGTTTTCTTGGATATGTCCCTGAGCACCTAGTAAAATCTACCAGAGGCTATGCCGGCTTTACCTCTGCTGCAGGCAGGTTCTATCCCCGTGAGTCACACTTGGGCTCTGCAGCTTCAAACCCACCAACCTTGCGCAAGGATTCGCCTGGCTTTTTCTGATAGAATCTAGGACTTGTCTTCTCTGGGATTGTTCTCAGGCAATGGTGTCAAAGTGTTAGTGACAGCAGGCCTGGAGGCAGAGGTGTGGACACACACATAAAGAACAAGCAACTGAACGTGGAGCATGGGGTGCCCCGTGGACATGCAGACGTGCCCAAGGGAATCGTCTGCCCAGGCCATTTCTAGCTCTATTATTTGGAATCTGTGATTTTTCCCGACGTCCGACAGATCCTTTTCATCTTCCTTAGGGAATCAGCTGGTGGTGTCTAGAGCAATGAAGGCCCAGGCCTTCCTGGCCTGTTTTGTACCTGAACATCATAGCTGAGATTTACAGCTAGAATCCTCGACAGTATTCAAGACGGCAGCATGCAGGAGCTGAGGATGAGCAGGGTGGTTGCTTTCTGAGCAGTGTGAGCTTGTAATTACCCAACACTTTGATACAGATATCTTCCTCTGGCTTAAGTTCCGGGGATGGTAAGGAGAAGCTACTAGGCCTGGCCAACAAGTAAAGGGGTGCAGTAGTTCTAGAGATCCTAGGACCAGAGTAGGATTCCCAAGAGTCTCTACAAAAAAAATCTGAATTGTCTTTAGGTTCTGTCTTGGATTGTTTGTTCTTCCATACAAACACCATAGAGTGGGAAGCTTTCAAATGCTGGTGATGCTTTTATCGTGGTTTGGAGGACTGAGAAGTCTAATGTCCTAGCAGTGGGATGGTCAGTGTATTTCAGGAGTCCTCCTTCTGGTGATGGTGTCTCCCGTGACAGAAGGGTAGAAAAGTTCTCAATGGTCTTAAGAATTCAAATCCCATCCAGTCACCTGTCAAAGGCTGGCTTTCTCACACGCTCCCCTTGGTGCTTGGGATTTCAGAACAGGAGTTTGGGAGAACAAAGACTTTCAGCCTGTAGTTAAGGCTGCTGTGAGAACACTATTCCAGAAAAGAATTTGGAAAGAGGGGAGGTTTCCAAAAGTTTCTTAGGGCAGGAATTTCTTGATTGGCATTTATGGGAATCTGGTTATAGCAGATGTCACTGACGTGGAAGTGACACTTTGACCTCTAAGTGACATAAACCTTGCATTCTTTTGTTTTGTTATTGATATTGTTTGTTTTTATGTCTGCCCTCCTTCTCTTATAAATGGCAAAGAAACAAGTTTAATGAGGGAATTATATTGAAACCTAAAATTATTAACCACAAGATGGAAAATTCATCTAATGGTTTTTTCTCAGACCATTAAAATTGTTAGCATTGTATTTGAACAGAAGTGACATGCACAAAGATTTCAGCTTCCCGAGATGCATTTTCAGGGTTGGGGGCCACACAGAGTCACTGGCTCATCTAGATGAGAAGGTGCAAGAATGAAAGTCGTGGCAGAAAGAGAATAATCAGGGGGCACTCCTTTTGCCCTCAGAACACATCCCTCTGAGGGTACCATGCTGACCTCAGGGGAGCCCAGAACACGCCCACAGCTGCGGTCAGCCACTCAAGAAAGCGTCTCCCTGGAGATGTGTCAGCCCTCCAAAAGTACCATTTTATGACATTTCCATATTTTTTGTTAGCCACCAGAAGGACAGCTCAGAAAAAGTCAAATCTTGTGTTTGGTAACCCTTGCTTCTGGCACTTCCTATACATATATACATTGAAAACAAACAAACACAGAAAAGCCAAGTGAGTAAAATTCATTCGTCAGTCTCAACAGTCCCTCTTCCTCTGGGGTGATGAAAACACTTTGCTTTCTTATGAAGGTCAAGAGGTGCCACGTAAAATCAGTATTCGTCTCCGGATTCCCCGCCATCAAAGCTCAGAGGCAGTGTTAGAAAAAGATGTCTCCTAGAAATCTGCATTAACTTTTCAAGCCTCTAAATGTTACCTTGCTTGTATGTTCATTTAGTCAACCAGGATTTACTGGGCTTTGCCGCTATGAGCAAATACTCCACTCAAGGACAGGAAGATGCAAAGATAAGTGGGCACCAGAGCCTGCCCACAAAGAATTTAAACACGTGCGCAAGAAAAAACATGCTGATAAAAAATAGAAGTAGAAAATCAACGGTGTCAGAGGGAGAAAATCAACGGTGTCAGAGGGAACGCAGGGGCACAGGAGAAAGTTGGAAGATTACTTCCAGCTGAGGGAATTCGTGGAGGGTTGAGGAGGCTGCAGATGGGGAGGGGAGGGAAGAGTTTGAGGGCAGGTGATGGGGGTGGAGCACGGGGCCAGCAAGGACACGGAAGTGTGGGAAGTGGTGATGAGAAGACATTGTGGTTCCTTCCATAAAGTCTGAGATGAGGTGGACCAAGCAGCAGCAGGTGGTGCTGGGCTAGCCGGTCTATTCAGCGGAGAGGTAATGGAACATTCCTTTAATCCTAGCACTTGGGAGGCAGGCGCAGGCAGATCTCTGTGAGTTCCAGGTCAGCCTGGTCTACAGAGTGAGTTCCAGCACAGCCAAGGCTACACAGAGGGGGAAAAAAAGGGCAGTATATTACTTATATTATGTATAGTAAATTTAAGAAGTGTTTAGATTCTAGTGATAATGTAATTTTAAAAACATACTAGAAAATGTCACTTATGGAAGAGGCAGGTGGATCTCAGTGAGTTCGAGGCCAGCCTAGTCTACAAAGTGACTTCCAGGACATGCAGGACTGTTACAAGAAGTCTTGTCTTGAAAAATCAAATATATATTATATATATGTATGTATACATATATATATATCTTACATGTCAATTCTCTGATTCTATGAACTATTGGGATGGATAGGTATAGGTTAAAATAATATATTCGATTTTAAATAGTAAATCAGCAGTATAGTAGATGCTATTTGTTCATGTTGCCCAAATTGCAGAGGTTTGGGGGGAACATTTTATGTTCGTGTGAGTGCACTTGAGTGTGTGTATGTGTGTGTGTGTGTGCGTGCGCGCGCGCGTGTGTAAGCGCTTGTGTTGTTGATGTCTTACTACAGACTATGCCCAGACTTATACCTGCTAAATGAGCACTTGCTTGTTGCACTGCATCCCCTACCAATGCCAGGGAGACACGACTAAATCTCCTTCAGGGTAATCGGTAGAAATGAAGAGATGGGCATGAGAAATGGTCCTGAGGGAAAAAATAATCACAGAGCTTGGTAATCCAGGTGCAGTAAACGAGGAAGAGGAAAGTAACCCAAAATGCTACTGTCGTGAGGGACCTTCCTATGGTCACGCTGGCAGCCATTAAAAGAATGAAGAGGAATGATCTGTGAGCAAATCAGAGTTCGTTGTGCACGTTCTAGGAGGTTAGGGCTTTCTGTGACTTCTGAAATGCAGGACGGCTGTGTTGGAGGGCTGAGCCTGGAGATTCAGGACTGATCCCAGAGGTGATAACTAGAGGTTTTGGAGGTTTTGAGTTGTGAGCCAGGAGCAGGGAAAAGAGGGCTCAGCTAGATCCTTGGGACAGAGTACCTTCATAAATGATGAGTACTAGAAAGACTCAAGAAGGCAACAGAAAACTAAGAAAAGTTGAGAAAAAACATTTTCGGAGTCTCAATTCAGGCGTGATCTTGTTATTAGCATAAGGTAATTTCTAAACAGATGTTAATGAAGAAGAAATGCATAGCCAACGGTTGTTGGGGTCTACGGGAAAGGTCAAGGGTCAAATGGGAGAAAATACCAATGCATTTGGCCATGAGGAAGTCATTGGTGACCTTTGGGTCTGTGGAGTCTCATTGGAGTGACAAGGGCAGAAGCCAGATTGTAAGGAGGGAAGGGCCAAGTAGGGGGTCCGGAAGTGACCTCCTCTTTCAAGAGCTATGAAAATAGAGAGGATGCTAGCGGGGCAGGGAGATGGAACAGCGCTGAGAAAACATTCTTTTGAAGAGGTCTCTCTCGTTCAGGGTAGTGAGCATAGAGGAAAGGCGTGGAGCCCGATGACTCGGAGTCAGTGGGGGAAGTCAAATTAGGATGAGGAGGAGTCGAGAGGGGAAGGACCTACGATGAGGTTACACACCTGAAGCTGGAGTTTGCAAATGGAGGGTGAGTGGGAAGAGAAAAAAGGGAGAGTGGTTTCCATGATGCAAGCTAGACTGGGGAGGGCTCTTCAAGAAAAGTCAGGAGGTTGGAAGTTTTTAGTGGAGTAAGTTACTAGAGATGGCGTGAAGACTGCCAAGGAGGGGATCCATCCAGCCGCAGCAGAAGCTCTTTGTCGTGGACTCTGGAGAGGGGCAGCTTCGTGCTGAATTTAGACTGGCTTCTGTGCATGCCTGGTGGTAAGGAGAGCTCCATTCCTGATCAAGAGCCGAAGGAAGGACACATTTTCTGCTAGCTTACTTAGAGTGTCATCTGCAGCTAAGGTTGACCCGAAACTCACTGTTGAGGGTTAGGTGATGAGCCCTACCCAAAGATGATCCTCACCTGATTCTGCCACCTCCACAACCCATGTACCAGGGCCACAGAAATGTAACCAACACACTTAATTGTTTTGAAAATTCTATTTTTAGTTTGTGTATTAGATAATAGGTCTCATTATGAAATTTTGATCTGTGCTTATCATTAGAATTTGCCTTTTTTTTTTACACCTCCCCCATCCCCATCACTCCCTCTTGCCCACACCTTCTTCCTCCTGCTAGTCCTTCCTATCACTTTTAAGGGGTTGCTCTAGGTGTCTTCTACTAATCGAATCAAAGGAACAGCTGAAGCCTGAACAAATTGTTGGCTATGAGAGTGAGGCGACTACCTTAGGTCCCATAGCAAATTTGCTCCTTTATTTTCTCCTGACATTGAACATACGTCCTTGCTGAGTAATGAGCATTTGACAACAAAAAGAAACAAAGGTACAACCTGTTTCCGTGTGGGAGGTAGAAAGAATGAGTCAGCTGATTCGGGCCTGAGGACGCTTGAGTTGCCGGTTGAGGGACATCATTTTCTCAAGTCTTTTAATTTTTTTACAGGTACCCCCCCCAAAAATAGTTGTAAATTTTTTTTCCCAAAGGCAGCTGAAAAGTTGCCTTCTCATGGAATGACCGCTAGAACTAAATTAAACCCAAATGCTCAACACGGGGCCAGGTGCACAGGAGTTGCTCAATTGACAGAAATTATATTCCTCAGATAACTCTCAAATTTCACTTTGATGGGATTTGATTCATCTTTTGAATGAATTCTGCATATGTTTGCCTTGGTCAAGTAAGCCCGTGACTATAAAAAAGGGCAGATCCTTAATATGTGTCTGAGGAAATACAAAGCTTGACTGTGTGTTTTTGAAAGTGAGAACTTACCAGTTAGTAGCATTGGTTCACTGTAGACTGAGGTGTCTACACTTAGGGACAAATCACTGGCGTGTCCTTTCTTTCCACATTTTTCTGGCTCAATTCCCTCTTTTAAAAGAGGGAACCACTGATTGCTAAGAGTTAGCATTGGTTTGTCATGAGCAATTAAGCCAGGCCTATATTGGCTTCTGACCGTGTTGCCATAGTGACCATGTCTGGTTCCTCTCTAGATGCCCAGTGCCTGGCATACAGTAGGCACTCTATATGTGAAATAAGTGAACCAGTGAGCTATCTGTGAGCAAGGTGAAGAGGGATCATAGAATAAGATGGCTGTGTACAGGGAAAACACACGCACACGCACACGCATGCATGCACACAGAATTGCCACCCAAGCTCAGAGGGTTATTTTTAGCTTAGTTCTATACAATCACTTTTAGAAAAATGAATGGTTGAGGACAATTATGACCCTGCCTGGTTTCTGCTTAAGAAGGAGAAAGTCAATATGTTCAATGCCAAGAGCGGAATCCAAAGACATCTTGAGAACTGATAGCAAAGCTGTAATTAGACTTCTGAAATCTACATCATTTTACCACATCCCAGAAGTAGGAAAAGAAGCCACTCTCTCAGTCTCCCGGCCCTGGTGTCCTAGGTGCGCTGAAGAAGCACACACCTCCCTCACAGGGCTCTCACGTGGGTGAAATATGATGAGTTGGGATAAGGAAGAAGCCCTGAGAGCAATGCACTTTCCTCAGGCTGGAAACTACTTAGCCCTTCTCCTGCTAAAAGGTTTGTTCTAGGTTTGAAATGATGGACCACCTCTCACAAGATCAAACTGTAGATAAAATGTAAAAAATATTTCAATATGAAAAGTCAATAATACAAGCACGTAGCAAGAACTGCGTGACAGGAGGAGGGGTTTTAGCTGACAGGAAGTGCGGTAATACCTAGAGGGAATGGCTCCAAATGTCAGCAGAGAATCAGACTGATCTGGGACCAGCCAAGCTCCAGCCTCAAAAGGAGACAATGACAACCTGAAGCGACAGTGAGGAAAATGGCCAGTCAGGTGATGTTCCCCAAGGCCTATGGTGTGAGGAAGGGTATGAAGGAACAGGGATGCTCAAATTGGAGCCATCAGTAAGTGCTTGACAGGTCACCCCGCATATAAAGGGAAGTGGGCTTGCTCTGTGATGTGTCAGAGAAGGGACGAGGCTCAGTGGAGGTCAGGGCTGTGGGGTTTCAGCTTGACCCCAGTCAGCACTTTTGCAGCACAAGTTAGTTATCTGAGTGTGGAATGAGCTGTCTGCTGAGGTGATGAGTTTGCAGTCCTAGTGGTCTGAAGCCCAGTACCTGGGGGCCACAGCACCTTGGCGAGTGTGTTTAGAGACATGGCTTAAGAATCAACAGAGATTCTGGACCCTGTCACGCATGGACCCTCCTGATGCCCGCCTTGGGATCTCTTATCCTTCCTAGCATGGAGCTAGCAAAATGCCTTTGCTCCCTGGCAAAAGGCAGAGGTGCTCTTCCGCTTGAAGGCAGACAATAAAATTTAACCCAGAATGCCCCTGAGCCTCTCAGCACAGTGTGTTTATTTGCTTTATTCTCTTGTAAAGGAGCTGTTAGCTGACTTTCATTCTTAGCCTTAATCAGATTCTCTGATTAAGAATTCTTCAAACACACCACAAAGTAAGCACTCTTTCCTCTCACATCTGGCAGTTTTTGTAAAAAGAGCAACATGCTCAAGGCAGGGCTCAAAATAGAACCTATATTTTCAACTTTTGAATCCCTGAGCTATCTCTGTGAGAGCCTCTCGCTCTGAACTTCCCAGCCGTGGTGGGGATTCACTTTCCCTGCCCTCAGGCCTTCCCATTTAGACTGGCAGCTCTCTTTGGCTGTTTGGTTTTGGAAAGGTTAGGGGATGCAAGGGAAATCTCAGAGTGTGAATAGCCACTGGAGGCCAAAATGCAAAGGTGCAATCTCAGGATGATTCGATGTACATTAATCTTAGCTGAGGAGATGATGGGGAAAAAAGCAGGCAGATTAGACCTTGGCCTAAGATCAGTCTACCTGAGATGGCCAAGCAACAATGGGAGCACAGGAAAGTCAGATCACCTGCCAGGGTTCCATGCGTTCTCCCATCAATGTATCTTATTGACTGGTAAAAATTAAAGGCATGATATTTGATCAACTAGTAAGACGGAAATACGATGTTTGCCTTTTGGAGAAAATCTTGTTAAAGTTGTCCATGTTCTCTTCAGCTCCCAGAGTTTGTTCTGGAGAAGCTCATAATTAGGCTGAAGACTTCATATTGCCAAGCAGGAGGCAGGATAAGAGAATCCAGTCTGCAGCAAAGGCTCATTTACATTATTAGTTATCAAAAGGGCAGATAAAAGAAGGGTGGAGGGAGTTGGGTTTTTGGTAGCTCTGTAGATTGTCACCAAGGGACACTGGCCTCCTGGCTGATGACTGCTCTGCATTCTTCCCTGTGGACACCCAGAGCTGTTGAAAAGAATTGAGATGCTTGTCAACAGAATGGGAAGCTGGACTCCATCAAAACCATTTTAGTCTATGAGGCTAATGACCTTTCACGGCCATTTGTTTTAGTTTGGAACTAAATGAGAAAGTTGTTTTAGATAACAGTGACTAGGTCTTCCTTTCCCTAGCATTTGTTGGGAAAAGAAAAGTAGCACAATTATTAATCAGTACGTTAAACACACACATGCACACACACAGACGGAACTACATGCATACATACACATGGACACACACACACGTATACACGAACACACATAGACGTAGACTCACACACATATGCATGCACCTAGAGAGGTCAGGTTAGAAAAGGATTAACCACCCCCAGAGATCTGACACCAGCCTAGTTAACAAAAAAATTAACAAAAAGAATCATCAAAATGAGAAAAAAAATGTGTCTTTTTGTACATATGTCACAGTAATAATTATAATAATATATCTGATAAAGTATGACATTCCTAAATGCACTTGCCTCCATTTTTGTTGTTGTGATTTTTTTTTAAGAGCTGTAAATTGAACGATCTGATGAACAATCTCTAGGGACAGGCTAGGGTCATCCTTATTTCCTGTTCAGCTGGTAAAGGAGAAGAAAATCATGAAAGAAAAGAGCGTAATGGCTTTGCAAAATGAGTGAAAGGCTTAACAGAGTTCAAAGATCAATTCATCTCGATCTTGAGCACTGATGTTTTCTGTGAAGAGCCAATGAATTCTTAGCTTGGAAGTTTCAGAAATCTGCAAGTTAAAAAACCATTATTAAAGACAAAAGATGGTTAAGGGGAGAAAGTCACCCTGGAGAAGGTAAAAATCAGATGCTTGTCGTCTATCTAAGAGTCTTTTGATAGGCAGTCTGAAATGACGGACAATTAAGAAGATAAAGGTTCGTGTGGAGGACTCTATGAAAATGGCTACTTGTTTAGGCAAAATTATCCATGGATTTTCCCGAAAGCAGAGGTAATTTATAGACATTGCAGTATCGATGATTTCCCTTTGGCTGCTTGTCGGGGTGGAGAACAGAGGTGGTCACTGCATCGGCGTGGGGCAATGAAATGTCTCTAAGTTGTGATCCGCTGGCATGTAATAACTCGATCTGCTTCATGCAGACAAAATATATTAAAAGTATGGACGAGTGAAGTTTGTGCCCCAGGGAAAAGGCGAGATAATGCATTGAAATTGTTCAGAGGTAGTTAGATGCCTAATGGTCTAACATGTGAGCTATGTGAGGTCTGAGGTCTGGTTCTCATAAATTCTGGCTAGACTGATCCTGTAATTTCAAGCAAAGGATAAAAGCGTTAGCCAGAATCATCAGTGTTCAAGGTCCATAATGCTGGGTATTATTCAGAGAAAGATGTTAAAAAGAAGATACACACTTTAGAAGGAACATCGCAGAGTGTAATTGATGTTCTTGCATATACGCATGTTTGTGTTTAAAATCCACGCACCTCCATGCCCGGAATGAGCTGCGTAATGAAATAAATTAACTTGAAATTGACATAAACCTTCACATCTTTGCCACGACAAGAAAGATTTCTGATAAAATAATGTACTACCTTAAAAAAAAAAACCACGTAGGATCTAATTATTTCTACTTCAAACTGACATATCTCTGTTAAAATCGGAGTTAAAAAAATGTCGGCCATAAAAATTTACCATGGCACATGGAATAATTTAAAAGCAATTTGGGTGGATTCGGGAGTGATTGATTAGAGGGGAAAGTTCCCAAGACATTTGGTAGCCTTATAAATGATGTCACCAACTATGTGAAGATGGGCCCGCCAATCACCTGGGTGGAAGGCGGCATCATCGGCTTTCGGAACTGAGGGCAAGGGGGTTCCGAAGAGCCGTGATGAGTCCCCTTTATGCAATCTCTTTCATCGTGACGGCAGAAGTTTTGAGATTTTCATTTGCAGTTTCTTTTCTTTTTATAACCAGCTCTCTTGTGTTTGAGTCTGCAGTATATTTATACAGTTTTTCCTGCCAGAATCTTTGACAGTATTTTTAAATGCTTCCCCTCGCTGCCTAGGTTATAACCAAGCACCGCTCTTGTTAGGTTCCCCAAACTATACCACCCACATACACATCGGGAATAGAGATGTGCACGGGTTTTTTTTTTTCTTTTCTTCTTCTTCTCCTTTTGTAAAACAAAGTGTTCAAGCTAAAATTACTTTGTTGGGACCCTGAAAGATCATCTCTACCCCACACACACCTTGTGTAAGAAACTGGTAAGCGCTTGCGTTTGTCCCTGGTGACTAGACTCACATTTTAAATAGCTCTTCCAGAAGGTCCGTATTTCCATATTCAGTTGTATAATGACATTGTCTTTATTGGTATTTTCAAGCTTTCTAGTGGGTCCTACTTGAATCTTAGCAGAAGATTCTTTTGGACTCACCAAAAGGTATTTGAAGATGAGGTGTGCGGTTGATGGTGCAAATTTGACTTTTAAGCGGGCCAAAATGCTTAACCCTAGGGGCCTGCCTTTTGGAGCAGCACATAGACACAGCCATTCTCTAATAATGCTTCTAGGACATAAACATTTTTTTGGTAAGTACATAGGAGGTGGCGCTCCTCGTGCCTAAAACAAAGAAGCTAACTGGGAGATGAAGGCAATCATTGAAACTGTCAAATCTCATCATTCTGTTTGTATCTAGCCTTTTGTTTATTTTTTAATATTTATTTATTTATTTATTATGTATGCAACATTCTGCCTCCATGTATGTATGCCTGCACGCCAGAGGAAGGCGCCAGATCTCATTACAGATGGTTGTCAGCCACCATGTGGTTGCTGGGAATCGAACTCAGGACCTCTGGAAAAGCAACCAGTGCTCTTAACCACTGAGCCATCTCTCCAGCCCCCTAGCTGGAGAACATGCTTTCATTCATTTCCTTGAGGAAATACACTGGGAAATCTCTCTCTGCAGAGAAGAGCAAAAGGGAGGGATCAAGAATCCCATTCCTTACATGTTGATGTCCCAAGAGACTTTTGACAAAAACATACTTTAAAAAAAAAAGAAAAAACAAGTCAGGCAGTGGGGGGTACGTGCCTTTACTCTCAGCATTTGTGAGGCAGAGGAAGGTGGATCTCTATGAGTTCAAGGGCAGCCTAGTCTGTGCAGTGAGTTCCAGGACAGCCAGGACTACACAGAGAAATCCTGTCTCAAAACAAAACCAAACCCAAGCCTAACCTAACCAAAACAAACAAAGAAGTGAAGCCAAACATGTAAGTGAAAGTGAGCAAGAGTGTGTATGGAAATCCCAGGGCGACTCGAGGGAGCCATTTTCTCGCTGCCATGTAAGAAGCAGAGACCTAACCTGGGCCTTCAGACTTGGTGACCATCACCTTGACTCACTCACCCATCTTGCTGTCCTAGTGCATTGTCTTTAAGTAGAAGTGTATGTGTTACTTAAAGGTTTGGATCCTAGACAACAAATTTTGTCTCACTTAAATAATTGCAAAGTAGAGGAAGATTCCAGAACTGAATTCTTCCAAAGCTTTTTCTCCTTACTATTACGATGACCTTAGCAACGTCCAACTGTGGTTTTGAGTGATGTTGTTGTGTGTCAGTAGTCTTTGTTTTTGTTGGTGACCTTCAACTAAGTATTTCTGCTGACAAGATGACCCTATGGCAATCCTCCACTATAGACACTTTGTAAGGCTTGGTAGGAGAGTCAGTTTGCAAACTTGGATCACATGCTCTCTCCATTACAACAACTTGTAGATTTAGCAAGAAGGGTAGAAAGACTAGAAATTCGGAATTAGTTTACATTTTCTATCCAAAGTTAGGTAATATGATTACCTTTTGATTATTCCAATTGTAAACATCTCAAGGCAAAATTCAGAATCTGTGCTAGAAAGCCCAAGCAAATTCCTCTCACCACCCCTCCTCTCCCCCTCTTCCTCCTCTTCCAAATCTTTTCCAGATTGTTTGCAAAATGAAATTATCTAATTTCACGAGTATTTGTTCTGAGAAAGTATTACACTCTCTGGTTTAAAAGTATCCAGGAACCATTTCAAGACCTGATATCTTCAAGCAAGATCTATTTTGTCCATGAAATACTAACCTGGCTTCAATGGGAACAAGAACTTTCTGGGCCAAACACTCCAGAATATATGCGTAAAATATCCAGGAAACTGACACTTTGAACTGGATTTAAGGTTCATGACTAAGACCCACCAGTTAAATTAGTCGATGACTTTGTTCCAAACCACAGGTCAATGTATAGAATATTGTGTTTCAAGAAAATACAGAAAAAGATAGTTTGAGACCCCTTTAGCAAACAGTGTATGCTGACAATTATCTTAATTGGTTATTTTTGTTCATAAATTTATACCCCCGAATCAAACTGCAGCAGGAATTTATTGAGGACATGTTAATATCCATCGAGGCACTGTTTCAAACTGTACATCTGCTTGCTTAATTATAATATTTCGGAACTTGTAACTCCTGCCACTATTAAATTTCGTTTTTTGTTTTTTTTTTTCTTAAGAAGACTTTAGGAATCAGTGTTGAATTATTAATTTGAACATTATGAACTTTTCATGTTCTAAGTATAGAGGAAGAAATGCTGAGCTAATTAGACTAATTAATCCAGTTGATTACAGTCTATTTATCCAAGGAGAGCTAGTCAAGCAGACCCAAAAGTGGGAAGAAACTTTGCTAAAGCTGAAAGCGCAGTGCATGGGGGTTTCGGGGCAGAAGCAAGCTGGGGTTTGAGATGGACACTTTAGTGTGCGGTTTCAGCATTGCATGGGGACTTAAGCTTGACTAGTCTAAGCATTTTCATTCGTGTCTGCCTTACATCTCCAACGCCCACAAAGTGTCTTAGCCTACAGCCTGTAAACATTTTTACATGGCAAAAACAAGCTTTGTCTGGAGCGGTTTGTGTTCGCTTTCTTCAGAATCTTTCTCTCGCTGCCCTGTTTAAATGGTGCAAACTAAGCCATGTCGTGCAAGACATATGCTCTTGCTAAACGCCCCACTTAGAAGACGATGAGTGACGTCAGAGCTCGCAAAAAATGGCGTCCCTTTTTGCCTTATGACAAGACCCACATTGAATATGTTTAATTTACATGTAGTCACTGGCTCTATCCCAGGATAACAGAACAGGATGTGGAATGTTCCCAAACCAAACTTCTAAAGTTTTATGTTAAATTAAAGAGTATTTCTTTGAGTTTGTATTTAAAAAAAAATTCTTGGTGATTTAACTGCAGAATTAAGAGAAGCTATTGCTGTCTAGAGCATTCAGCACGGGGGGGGGGGGGGGGGGGCGGGGATCGACAGCATTCTGTTAAGTCTGGTACTTAGTAAACAAATCCCCCCAAGCAGGAAACACGGCTAATTTTGTTTTCTCAAAGTGCCTAATGTGGTGTTGACATACTCAAATGTTAAGTAATATATTTTAACATGAAGGGAAAGCTCCATGCTTTCCTGAAGAATGGTGATACATGCCCCCCGTTCATAGAAAAGAAAGAGGCCTCGAATTCACATTCCTGTTTTCATCCCTGCAAGCATCCAGGCCGTCTTGTGTTTAACACATGTTGCATTTCCATTTCCTGGGGTGTCAGGGCGTGCATCTCTCCGGAAGAACAGAGCTCACCCCTCAGTTCTCCACATGGGCCTCTGCTGGTTTCTGCAAAGTGCTCCTCCCTCCGCTGCTCACATCCCATATTATTGTACTAAGATTACTAAAGTTTTGTTTCCTTTTAAAAATTCTATAATATATGTAAATCGCAGAAATCATGTTCTTTAAATGAGTGTCTTGTTTGGTGCTTGATTATAATAAGTATATATTATATTTGCCAGAACACTGGCAAGCCAAACCTACAAACTGGTCATGTAGCTGCATGTTGACATACGACTTCTGATATCTTTCCTTTTCTTATCAGTTCTTCAGATAGGAAACCGTTATCCAAAATAATGATCTCAAATAAAAACAAACATACCAAAAAGAGATACATTGAGACGATTTAGGCAAATAACAGCTAGCACTCACAACTCAGGCACTGAGGAGCATTTACTTACTAGGACTTCATCTATTTCTGTACTGCTTCCATTGGCTGGTTTTCTGTTTGACAAAAGTAAATTTTGCCCCAGAGATTTCACAAAGTGTAGACTTTTTATTAAGTTGCCTGGCAGGTTTACCTTTTAATTCAAATGCTACTGCAGTGGGGATGTGTACAAAAATGAGACTTCCTATTTTCAAGTATTCTGTAGCATCTACCCCATCAGATTTGCCATAGAGTGTTCAGAAACCCCCTGCTAGCCACTGAACAAATGCACTAAACCATCAACCAAACAGCACTATGAACACAGTCCTTCAAAAAGATGATAGTGAGGACAGCCCTAGGGGGCCAGGAAAGAGCCAGGGTGGGAGGCTCCATCAACACAGTTAGGTCCATGGTGATTTTGTTTTTACTTGGAAGAATTAAGGGGGAGTGTCAGTGGTGTGGAGCAAGCAAAGAAACCTCGGGCAGAAAACATGCTTGGGCCATCAGCGTGGTACAATGAAGGTTGACCCTGTGTGACTGGAAGGCCACGGGAGCTGGGAAGAAACTGGAACTAGACCCAAGGTCCAGAAGGTAAACTCAGGAAGCCAGGTCTCCTTCAACTGTATTTTCTAAGGGGCCAATACAAATGAGTTTGTAGACGGCAAAGTAGATGACTGTGCGATGTTCCCAGCGACACTCTGCAATGGAAGAGTCTAGCTTGCTTCTGCCCCAGAGGTCTCTAACTAGCCACGGCACATCTCTAGGATTCGTTTTCCTCCATGCTGGTTTCTTAACTCTCAGTTCACGTAATTCTAAAAGCGTTTACTGATCTTTAAGGAGCAATTAAGTGGAAGAAGTATCAGTATGCAAGGTAACAAAAATTTTGGTGGTGGCTTGAACTTTGAAGGTAAAAGGATTAATCAAAGATCTCTTAACAGGAACTGTCTTTGTAGTAACTAATAATTCTAAAGTCTACAATGAAACCTAGGTTTTGTTGTTGTTCTGAGTCGTGGTATGCTTTCTTTTTCTTTCTTTCTCTCTCTTTTTTTTTTTTTACTTTCTTAAAGGTTTCACTCGTGTCTTGCTCCCTGAAGGATAGAGTGACCCAGTCATTAAAAATTCATTGTATTTTGGTTTATAAGAAATTGACCTCTTTAAGATGCTTTGGAAATCCTTAATGGATACAGATTGTTCTGGGGACCTGCCAAAGCTTAAACATCTCATTTGAAGGGACAGAAAAGAGTTGCCATCCTGTGGAGGGGTGTGGTTCTTGGCTATTAAGATATTCCTGAAGCAAACAGTTGTTTAGTGAGAATTTCTAGTCCTGCAAAACATTCTTCGCTCCCTCCCTCCTTCCTTCTGTCCCTCTCTTCCTTCCTTTCTTCTTTCCTTTCACTCTCATTCTCTCTTTCTCTTTTCTTTCCTTCCTTCCTTTCTTAGCCAGGATCTCACTATGTGGCCCTGGTTGGCCTGGAACTTGCAGCTATGAACCTGCCTCTGCCTCCCCATGTGCTGGGATTAAAGACATGTGTCCTACAGCCAGTTCCTTTTTCTTTTCTCTATAAACCCACTGTGTAATGACTTATGCAGCGTGCCTTGGGGTAGGCAGTTCCGGGCCAAGACAAATTATTTTTCTCGCAACTGTTATTTACTACATGAAAAGTCATAGCACTTGTCTGGGGATGATACTTGTAAGAATCACAATATTTCTGCTGTGTCTGAAAGGCTTTCCAAACCAAATGACAAGACTGTCAGCTGACGGCTATTGTCATGGAGCGCATATTTGCAAAATGACGAAGAAATTGATTAACTAGCAAGATTTATGTTGCTTTAGGCTCCAGATTCCCTCCCCAGAAAGAATATGTTATGACCTATTTGGAGGATAATAAATATGTGACATTTTTAAAAGCTATTTTTACTGTATAATTCAAGGTGCCTCAGTACCCAAGTACACATATGTAGTTGTTGATATGATCACTGCCATCACGCAAGTTTATCCATCACATAAGATTTCATTCCTTCCCTCTTAGCTCCATTAATTAATCAATTTGCATGCATTCATTCTTAGGGAATTTCCAACATTCAGTACTAACTGTGATCCTTATGCTCTATAGTATACCTCCAGACTTATTCATTTCATATAACTGCAACTGTATCATTTCTTAAGAGTTGAGCGTTGTTCATCACTAAGACAAGAGAGGATTTCCCAGATACAATATCCTCTTTATCAAGAGAAATTCCATTGGCTGGGGAGGTGGTTTGACGGCTCAAGTGTTGACTGCACAAACATGCAGATGTGAGTTTGGATTCCACAGCACGCATGGAGTGAGCAATGCCAAGCACAGCTGGGGTCCCAGCATTGGGAGAGGTAGAGAAAGGTGAGGTGGATCCTGGAAGCTCACTGGCCAGCTAGCCTTGCTCAATCAGGAACTTCACAGTGGAGATCCTGTCTCGAAAAGTAAGGCACCAAGCCCTCTTTCCTTGTATTGTCTGTATTTACAAATGCCTAAGAAGAACACCCTGCCTAGGAAGTCAGAACACAAACCAGTCATTTTATCAGAGAATTCAAGATAATGGTTGATCCAGAGCATGCAAAATCTACACACAGCACAGCACAGAGAAGCAAAGATCTGCAGAATGCTGCGTCCTTAGGGAGCAAGAAAGAGAGGCTGAACTCAGCGGATTTTAGGGGTCAGAGGTAGAGCCTGGTAGAGTTGGGGTGTACTTGTCTTTGAAGGTGACACTCAGCTAGTGTTGGCACTGTTACCAGGAGCCGGGTCTCAGGTCCCTGAGGACTTCTGTGTCACACTTATCCCTTAGCACTCAGTGAGCAAGGTGAAGTCGATTCTGGGAATGCTGGGGGAAGCTGCAAACTAGGTTCAACTGGAGTCAGCTGAAATTCCCCGAGTGAGGTGCTGCCCCTGGAGCAATTCAGGTGGAACATTAGAAGCCTAGGAAGAAGGAAGTTCTTTATGCTTCTCTTGTCTTGAACTTTATTCATTTTTTTTTCTGTTTGATTTTACATGGCAACCCAAGTTTCCCCTTCTTCCCAGTCCCTCCCCATCTTGTCCTATCTACTCCTCCTCCACTGTTTCTTTCCAGATACAGGCTGGCATCCCATGGATATCAGTCAGCCATATCTCAAGTTGCAGGAAAACTAGGCACTTTCTCATATACTAACACTGTATGAGGCAATCTGGTGGAAGGAATGGGTCCCAAAAGCAGTTAGCAAAGTCAGAGACAACTTCTGCTCTCATTGTTAGGAGTCTCACAGGAAGACCAAGTTACACAACTGTAACATATATACAAAGGGCCTAAGTCGGACCCATGCAAACTCCCTGGCTGTCAGTTAAGTCTCTTTGAGCCCACATGGGCCCATGTTAGTTGGTTCTGTGGGTTTTCTTGTGGTGCCCTTGACACTGGGTCTTCTAATCCTTCCTCCTGCCTCTTGCACAGGATTCCCCCAGGTCCGCCTTATGTTTGGCTGTGAGTCTTTGCACCTGCTTCCATCAGTTGTTGGGGGAAAGCCTCTCTGATGACAGTTGGACTAGGCACCAACGCCAGTCTATGAGTATAACAGAATATCATCAGGAATCATTTAACTGACGTTCTTCGCCATTCATGTTTGGTGTCTTGAACTGCTGGAGAGGTCCCTGGTGGTAGTGTCCAAGTGCAAACCAGTGGTAAAGGAGAAATGCAGTTTGTGGTGAATGCCCCAGTTTCAGAATCTTAGAGGGCAATACTGAAAAGAGTTGGAAGCCCAGAAGACTTTAAATTAATAAGGTCTACTGTGGCAACTGTAACTGGTTACTGAAGGCTGACTTGTATTAACTAGGACAGGTTTGACTCCCAGGAATGAAATAAAACAATCTCTGGCTTTTGCTAATGATTAACAAGAGTTGACTATCTCCCAAATAAAATGTAAAATCTTTGGAAAACAGAGACCCTCAACATGGATTTAATAAGTGTTTAATATGGTTACTCTCCATCTTTCTCAGACTCCAGAAAAGACAATTGATAAAGATCATAGTAGCGTTAGAAATGAGTATTCATAGCATCCGAGAATAACCCTATTAGCCTCGTATATCGAGCTCATAGTGTATGATAAAGAACCAGTACAGTGGGAGGTTAGAAGGCACCTTCTGCTCTCCACCATCCTCTGTAAATCCAGTGAACCAGGAACTGTGCCAACCAGAAACCTGCGTGCAAACCCCTGTCTAGCCCCGAGAGCTGCTCTGATAAAGTACCATTTCCCCTACACCTTTACATGACAATCAGATATTGAAGTTCTTGGGCAGCCAACAATTGTGGAAGGATGTTGCAAGGATGCAGGTTCTTCACAGGAGAAGATGCTGTCAACAGCAGAGCATGAATGGACAAATACTGGCTGTCCACGCTTGGGTTTCAGCATTAGGACCACCACAGCCACTAAGAAGATGGTGAACTGTAGATTCAGAGGTGGAAGATGATTTAAGCAAGGCCCCATGCCATGAGAATGCAAGATCACTGTAAAGTGGCAGAAGTGTGGAATAAAAGGAAAGAGGATGAGATAGAGAGAAAAGGGGAGGCAAAAATATTGAGAGGAAGCAAGAAACACACAAAAGGTTAAAATGTGTATGAAGAACAAGCGGTAAAGAACAGAATGACTCCTGTAGAAAAACAGAGTGTGACAGAGGAGAGAAAGTGTGCAAAGAAGTACAAAAGGAAGGAAGGAAGGAAGGAAAAAAGGAAAGAAGGAAGGAAGGAAGGAAAAAAGGAAGGAAGAAAGAAAGAAAGAAAGAAAGAAAGAAAGAAAGAAAGAAAGAAAGAAAGAGAAAATTTAGAAAGCAATGCCATGAGCCTAGAGAAGGGAAGGCTGTTGTGGAATATTAGTTGAGGATGTGTTACCTTTGTTTATGTTGTGGAGCATTTGTTTAATGATGCAAAGATGTGTTGCATTCTTTTATGCTGCATTTGTTGAACTCTGTGAAGCTGTGTTGCTTTGTCTGCCTAAAACACCCGATTGGTCTAATAAATAGCTGAATGACCAATAGCTAGGCAGGAGAAAGAATGGATGGGGCTGGTAGGCAGAGAGAATACATGGAGGAGAAATCAGGGAAGAAAAGTTAGGGGGATGAGAAAAGGAGAGAGGACATCAGGGGCCAGTCACCCAACTACACAGAGTAAGAAGAAAAGAAAAAAGGTATATAGAATAGAAAAGGATAAGAGCCTGGAGGCAAAAGATAGATGAGACAATTTAAGATAAGAAAAGTTTGTTAGAAACAAGCCAAGCTAAGACCAGGCATTCATAAGAAAGAATAAGACTCCACGTGATTTATTTGGGAGCTGGGTAGTAGGCCCCCAAAGAGCAAAGAGTAAGAGAAAAAAAAAAAACAGAAGGCTAATTATTAGTAATTAATTGATAAAAAAATAATTGGTGATTACAGCTAATTATTTTTTTGTTATGCTTTGTTTTGGTTTTCAAGACAGGGTTTCTTTGTGTAACCTTGGCTATTCTAGAACTTGCTGTGTAAACCAGGCTGTCCTAAAATTCATAGATCTGCCTGCCTCTGCCTCCTGAGTACTGAGATTAAATGTCTGTACCATTACCACCTGTTGAGTAATTAATTATTTTCAAGAAAAATAAATATAAATAAAAGCAATAACTAAGGTATGTGGGGGAGAATGCCATAGTTTTTTTGTGTTGAAGTAAAGCACAAGTCAATGGAATTAAGAAGGGGCTAAAAGACAAAATTAATAGTCATTTGATAGACTGACTGAGAAAAGACTCATAAAATTGTAAATGGAAAAAGAGACATCACAATAGACACTACAGATTGCTAGGCTCAACAGTTACTGTGAATGAAATTATATGACAAGAAAATCAGGCCATCTAGAAGAAATGGATGAACCCATACATATATCACTGAAAATGAGTGTTGAAGAAAGAGGAAGCAAGAATGTGTGACAAAATTAAAGTAGTAGCAACAGTAATTTTTTAAAAAGGAAAAATAAAATCTAGGACTCAGGGTTTCTTTGGTAAATTCTTCTACATATTACGTGAAGGATTTATACTGGTTCTTAAACTTCTCCAGTTTAACATGTTTGAGCTCAGTGCTATGATGCCAGCCTTGCCCCAGGGATCAAGCCAGACAGCCACACAAGGAGAGAGAATGACAGGCCAGTTAGTGGTCCCAATGATGGCAGAGAGCATAGTCCCCAAAGGGAACAGTAGCAAACCCAATCCAATGGCATATTGAGAAGGTTTCCCACAGAGCACACTGAGAAGTTTTCTCAAGGGGCAGGTGGGTCCGCCCTGGAGAGCCAAGGCTGCATGGGTCCACACGTCAGGAACTCCAACAACTTACTCTCAGGGAGACGTGTATTCAAATTTAATCATTGGATAGAAAACTGAAACAGGCCTGTTTGTTTGTTTGTTTGTTTTGCAAAAAAGACACAAGTAGCCAAGTTTCATGAAAACAATTCACAGTGTCCCTAATCTTCAGGCAAAAGCAAACTTCGGTGAGCTGTCACTGCAAGCATATTAGAATGTCCTCCACTAAAAAATAAACAGAGAGTAAACACTGGTGAGGGTGTGGGGCAAGGAAAAGTCCACTCCACCTAACCATTAACACATGTCAAAGGTTACCACAGCAATGGTGCTGACAAGGACCTGGGTTCTGAGGAAAATGCCACGCCAGTAGCCTAGCCAGAGAATTCAAGATATATATGAGCACACATATGCATGTGCACACACATGGAGACCACAGCTCAATATCAAGTGTCTTTTTTTTTAGACAGGTGTGTGTGTGTGTGTGTGTGTGTGTGTGTGTGTGTGTGTGTGTAGCTTTGGCTCTCCTGGAACTCACTCTCTAGTCCAGGTTAGCCTTGAACTAACAGAGATCCATCCACTTATCTCTGCCTCCCTGAGTGCTGGGATTAAAGGTGTCCACCACCACTGCCTGGCAAGTGTCTTCTTAGATTGAATAAAGAAGTAAATATCGGTTACAATGCTGTTTATCTCAATTATAATATTGCGCACAATCCTTCCATTTAGTATATCCTTATTATGGAATATTATGCAACCATCAAAAATGTAGTGAGTAGATATGCTTGTTGATATAGGAAAATATTTGGGCCGTCTTTACAAAGTAGTTGAGATAGTAGTCAATGCTGCAGACACCAAATGTGTGTAGATACAATTCAAACTAAAATGTTATGGAAAAAAACATTTTGAGGGATAATACAAAGTGCTAGCTATATGCTTTTTGAGTAGGAAATCATTTGAAATGTTTCTCTTAGCTTTCCTAAGTTTTCTAACTGAACCTGCTCCATGTGAGCCACTAGTAAATTTCCCTCATGACTCGAAATGAAATGATTTCCATAAGAAGCAAGAGTGCGGGAAGACACATTCCTGTGCCTGCAACACAACGCCAGTGTGGCAGAGCCATGGGCCAAGGGCCCTGGAGCCAGACGAGCTGGGATCCTCCAGACTCTGCTACTGACAGCGGAGGCAGAGGCGGGTGACCTCAGGCAGGTCATTTAGCAGCTCTGATGCTGCATCTGTAAATTGCTTTGAGGATTAGCCAGCATGTAAATCTTCTAGCCCTGTCTCCAGCACAGGCTTGCACTCAGCAAAGGGTTAATCCCATTGTCGCTGCTGTTGTCAAAGCCATGGAAATTGGCCCAGAGATGAGAGACAGATTTGGCTTGCTTAGGAGAAATGTGGATTCTTAAGAATGTTCTGTGTAGATGTCTCATCTTGCACAGCATAGATTTGATCCATGCTGTAACCCACAGAGCACAGTGTAGCACCATTATGAATGAGTAGCCCTCATGCCCTGCTGGGGCCAGGGGACGCAGGTCCTTCAACTTGCAGCGCTGGCCAGTCAGCAGATGTGCTAGGTTGCAGCTGCGCAGAAGAGGAGTGAAAGGAGGAGTTAGCGTCCTCACTCCCTGGACCTTCCAATTAGGCTTCTGACTTTAAGAAAAAGGAGTTTATATTTGAACCTGATCCCATGCAAACCCAAAACCTGTGCTGTCTGGCTTCTCTGTTTTCTATCTATCCGTTCCAACCAGGAAGACATGTTTGTGTGTATGCGTGTGTGTGTGTGTGTGTTTTCTGTGTGTCACTCATTGCTACCTATTTTATGGCTTTATTTAAACTCTCTAGACAATCTGTATGACATGAGAAACATGACTTTAGTGAACTGTAGGCAATATTTTGCAGAAGAGCACTGTCCTCAGTGGAGTCTGATTTCTTTCTCTTTTTTTTTTTTTTTTTTTTTTTTTTTTTTTTTTTTGGTTTTTCGAGACAGGGTTTCTCTGTGGCNTTTTTTTTTTTGGTTTTTCGAGACAGGGTTTCTCTGTGGCTTTGAAGCCTGTCCTGGAACTAGCTCTGTAGACCAGGCTGGTCTCGAACTCACAGGGATCCACCTGCCTCTGCTGGGATTAAAGGCGTGTGCCACCACCGCCCGGCTTCTTTCTCATTTTTTTTAAAAGATTTTTTTTTAATTTTATTTTTCATTGGTGTTTTGCCACGAGTGTTGTGTCCTTTGGAACTGGAGTTACAGAATGTTGTTAGCTGCCATGTGAGTGCTGGGAATTGAACCCCGGTCCTCTGAAAGAGCAGTCAGTGCTCTTAACCTCCAAGCCCTACGTCTGCTTTCTTAAACTGCATTATCGAGTGGGCTTCATGGGCTTCCTGAATTTCCTGTTTGCAGTGTGGGAAGGCAGGGTTGTTTCTGGGGCACACCCTGTGCCCACAGCAGGTCACCAACAAAGGTCGATAGGAATTGCCCATCCGCACTGTGTGTCCTTGAGAATGCACAAATGAAAAGGACCCCTTTCCAATCCATGAATTTTCCAATAGCAAATCTGTAAGCAGTTCAGCCTTAACCCTTACCCCTTGGCCCTGTGTAGGTTTCTAGGCACAGAGCTGTAGTGCCGCACGGGGGATGGAGACAGGTGCACCGTTACATGCATGCATCCGCATGCACACAGGACACAGCTGTGCCCACAAGCAGGGGAGTGACAGGAAGTCATTCACAGTTCCATGTGCCTTCTTTTAAAGCACTCTGCAGGGGCTGGGGATGTGGCTCAGCCGGTAGTATGGTTGCACAAGACCCTGATTTCCATCCTCAGCATAAGCCAGGAATGGTGGTGACTCCTATCTGGAATCCCAGTGCTTGGGAGCTGGAGATGGGGTGACCAGACAGTCAAGGTCATCGTCAGCTACAGAGTTCAAGGTTACATGAGAGCCTGTCTCATGGAAATAAATAAATAAAGTCATATTGCCACCATTTCTCCTGCAGTAACTATCTCTCTTGCTAGTTCATACAGTATCTGACTGGAAATTTCTTTATCTTTTAATTGGCGAAGCTACATATACTTATAGCCTGCAGCATGGTGTTCTGAAGTCCATACACCTGTGGGATGGTTAGGCATGCCCCAACTCTCCTGTGGGTTACTGTTTGTCGTGAGAACCCTTGATTTCTACCCTCTTGGCATCCTTCATGGATACAGTACATTGCCATTAACGCAGTCACTGGGTTGTACAGCTGGTCTCTTGAACTTAACTCTTGCTCTCTGCTCATTTGCTGTCGACATCATGTGACCATAGCATCACCCTGGGCCTGGCTGTGCCTCTGAACATTGCCTGTTGTGTGCTACCCAAAGCAACAAAGAGCAGGAAGGGGAAAAGAACAAAACCAGACAAAACCAAAACCTGTCGACTCTAGCTCTGGGTCATGAGCTGAGTCATTCGGCATCCACCTCCAGGAGAAAAGGTGACTGGAATCTTTCCTTAGCGCAGGCGGGCTGTCATCCAGCAAGGGAAAATGAATGCAGGAGGGGTGTGTGTGTGTGTGTGTGTGTGTGTGCACGAGTGTGCAAGCATGAGTATGTGTGCCTGTGCTTGTGCATGTACCTATGCTGGTACATACCTATGAGTGTGTGTGTGTGTGTGTGTGTGTCCCTGTGTGGGTGTATGCGTGTATGCTGCTTGTAAATGTGTGTGTGCCCACGTGTATGTGTGTGCACATGCATGCTTCTGTGTGTATACATGTCTGTGTGGGTGGACATGCCTGGGAGGGGTGGTGAATGGCTGTGTGGAAGGGTGTGCATGCTTCTGTGTGGGTGTGTGCATGACTCTGTGTGTGCACGCCTGTGTCTGTAGAGCCTATTGCCCATGGGAAACTCTGTATTTGCAAACTGCCGCCTTCCCTTATGCAGCTCCAGGATTGTACTTTAAATAAATTGAAAGAGCACTGAAAGGTGGACGTGAGATTTTCAAAGCCAGCAAGGGGGAAGCCAGCTGCTAGCCTTCGGGAGGAGCATGCACACCTGACTGCTGTTGGGAGTGCGCGTCTTCTCCCTGAAGCTCATAGCATTCTTCGCACCGGCCAGCACGTCCTGATTTACAGAGCACTTTTGGTTGCATAAATAAAACACTGAAGAAAAAAAATGCTGCTGAGTTCCTCCACAGAGGAGGTGCGTACCTGTAACGTGAGCCGGTGTTTTCATGCTGTTTTTATTCAAGGCAAAACATAAACCGGGGAAGGAAAAACAGAAAGTGATAAGTAGCATGGCTGCATTTTCCAGGAACATATGGCGGGTGTTTAAAATGAGGCATGTCAGCTATTAATTCCCCAGGTGCCTGCCTTAGCCTTGATAATAAGGTTGCTCAGCTCAGGGATTTCCCATCTCTTGATATTTTGGTCCTTTGGAAAATATGAGCGCGCCTCTTCTCCCCTGAGCACACGTCAACAGAATGTCTGAAAAGCGTTTTGCTCTGATTGGCACCGCGAAGGTTGGGAGAGCCCGTTCTGATGGGCGTGGCTGCCATCCCTCCGCTCTTCTGGCTGCCCAGTTTCCTCACTCCAATTCCCCCTCCCCCAGAAAGCCAGAGTAAGGAAGATGGTTCTGTTCTTAACCAAATGAGGCATGTCCACGAGTTTATCAGGAGGACCCGGCTTCTCACATGCCTGTCTGCTCTTGATCTGGTGAGGGCCCCACAGAACCCAAGCCACAAACTTCAAAACCCAGGAAGCGTCAGGCGAGGGGAGTGTTAGCTTCCCCTCCAATTTCAATGAGGCTAAATGCCTTCCATTTGGGAAACCACTTCTTTAGTGTCTGGTTTTCTCATTTAAATGTTTACATAGCATGTCAGAGCTCAGGGATAATTTAAGAATTGAGGGTGGACTCCTTGGGATATTGGTATTATATATACACAAACGTATTCGGTTTCAGAATATAAACAATTTGATTTTCAGAATATGACCCTTCCCCCAAAAAAGGGAACAAATGAGAAAGTTGACTTCGTTGAGGTCAGTTTCTGTGGCTGGTTGAAACGTGCAGGAAGTGAGAACAGTAAAAATTCGGAAACCAAGTTTTTAAGATTTCTGGGTGATGTTTTTTGGTGTCTAGATCTCGCTTCAGCTGACATGGTAGTCTCTGAATTTAAAAAAAAAGCAAGTATTGCACAGTGTCTAGCAATCTGACCAGAGTCCATTTTATCTGAAATTTTGGCGATAATTAAAATTTATAAAGTTGATAACAAATGTAGAAACTTTCTCACACTGTGAGGTTTGGGAAACACAGAAGAGAAAGCTGAAGTGCAATTCTGTTAAATTAGGCATCTAATCATTATAAATTCTAGTAACTAGCCCTTGGGAAAACTCAGTCAGTAGCACGCTTGCTGGCTGGGCATGGTGACATGAGCTTGTTCCCCACAATCTACACCCTGACACACACACACCATGGCACTCAGGCACACACACAAGCTGGACCCAATGATGGACATCTGTAATCCCAGTGACGGGGAGGCAGACAGCATGGAGGATCACACCAGGCAGATTTCTGGAGCTCAGTTACTAGCAGCCTTACCTTCAAGGCAAGCCCCAAGCTAGTGAGACATCACTGCTCCAAATCAAGGTGGACAGGGAGCTGGAAGGACAGAAAACTCAGTGGTCAAGAGCATCTGCTGTTCTTGCAGAGAACCTGGACTCAGTTCTAAATATCCAGATCACCCACCCTCTACGACTCCAGTTCCTACAGGATTCAAACCCTCTTCTGACCTCCTCAAACACCAGGCATATACATGGTGCACACATATATGCAGGCACATACTCATATAAATTGAATAAAAGTAAATAAACCTGAAAAGCAAATAAATACCAAGATGACAGTTCCTTAGCAACAACATCCAAGGTTGATCTCTGGCCTCTACATGAACATGCACATACATGAACGTGCACACATCTCAACACACACATGAACACGCACATATTAACACACATGTGAACATGCACTTATCAACACATACATACCAACTCACAACATATAGACACACACACATTCAATTCTGACATCCATCCGAAGACAAGACACCAGTCTTCTTTAAACATCGCAAAGTCAGCTTTGGCTTGCTTTGTTCCAGAAGTTTGTAGTCTTTTCAAATGAAAAATTTGCATTTTTTGAACAGTGGTGGAACATGAGCAGTCATTTCAATTTGCACGTTTGTGGATTCCTGGTGCAGTTAGTGATGCATTCATTCATTACCCAATCATCACCCCCATTCTTCTCTTTGTTTCTGAACGCTTACCAGGTACAAAACCCCAAATCGAACCCTTCATTGTTAGCTATAGATTATAGCTAACGTGTTAACTGATAATTTTGAATATATGGGAGCTTTGCATGTTGATATTCATGGCATTTTTAAATACATCTTTTTGGACCCCTAAGAAATCTTACAGTTAAGTGAAATTTTATGTTTACCCCTCCTCCTGTGTTTAAGCATACAGAACCACCCAGACATATTTTTTTATGAGGCAGCAAGGATGAAATATGGATCTTCATTCCTAGCAAGAGAGTGTCTTTGAACTACTGTAACATGAGTTGTACGAGGTGCCTGCCAGCCTTGTACCAGGGAAATGAAGTCCTTGAACCACAGCTTTGGCTGCTGTGGAAAGCCCCATGACCACATCCCCAAACTCTGTGGCATCATTATCCCATGTTCTACATGTAAATGCTCTGTCCCTATTAAGGGTGATCTTATATTGGCATACCTCAGCCTCCCATGGATTTGCAAGGTAGGTAGTGATCCTATTTCAGAGATGGAGAAACTGAGGCTCAGAGAGGTGTTGTGACTTCCAGTGGGTACACACAGATAAAACCTGCAAATTCATATAAATTCTAGCACACACAAGAAATTTAAAAGACAGCCTTCAAACCAACCTATAAAAGAAGCGTTTTCTTAGTTCTGGATAACAAAGACAGTCTCAACTGATGGGTGGATTTGTAGATCCGAGAAGCTGGTTCAAGCATCAGGAGTCAGGGCATGACCTCTCTGCTTTTCACATGCAGAATCAACCTAATTGTAGGCTGGGAGATGCTCAGAAGGTAAAGAGATGTGGGCTACACAGCCTGAGAACCAGAGTTCGATCCCCAGAACCTATGTGGTAGCATGCTTCTGCAATCCCAGCCCTCCTACAGTGAGATGGGAGGCAGAAGGGCTCTGAAATTCCAAGGCCAGTTCGCCTAGAGTACACAGAGCAGTTGGAACCAACACAAAGCAAAGCAAAACAAAAATAAAATGAAACACACATATGACACCGTGAGACAGAGGGAGGCAACCCACTCCTGACAGTTGCCCTCTGTAGGTAGGGGCACATCTCCATAATCACACACATGCAACACAAACACACACCTCACACACTCATAAATCACATACATAATAACACTAGAGAATAAAATTAAATTTTATAAAAGAATTAGCATAATTTTACCAATTCTCTACGATGAAGTCCTCAGCATTCTACTGTAGGAGGCCTTTTAGAATCTAGGCACTTTAAGGTGACTGAATAGCATGAGGCCTAAGAGCCCTGGAGCTCTTTAGGACAGTAAGGACAATACATGGTTGCAATGAAGGGATGGGAAAAAAAAACAGGAAAAATAAAAGCATTAAAAAAAAAAAGACACAGGGTAGCAGGTGTAGTAGCACAGGTCTTTAATCCCAGCACTTGGGAGACAGAGCCCAGCAGACAGATCTCTGTGAGTTCGAGACCAGCCTGGTCTCCATAATAACTTCCAGGAAAACCAGGGCTATATAGTGAGAGCTTGTGTCAAAAAATAAAAATAAAAAAATACATAAAACAAAATAACAAAAAATGACAGGGAACTAAACAATGGATTAAAAAGAAATAATAAAAATCACTATCTCAACGCAAATGCAGCTGGGTGAGCAGTGGTGGCGCACACCTTTAATCCCAGCACTTGGGAGGCAGAGACAGGCGGATCTCTGTGAATTCGAGGCCAGCCTGGTCTACACGAGCTAGTTCCAGGACAGGCTCCAAAGCTACACAGAGAAACCCTGTCTCGAAAAACCAAAAAAAAAAAAAAAAAAAAAAAAAGAGTCATTGGTCTGGTTTGAGACCTCTGGTTTCTATTATACTACCAATGCTGGGCCTTCAACGTGGACTAGCAGGATATCCTGCTGTTGCCCTGTGTTGTGGAGATCCTGCAGCTTTGAGTCCTTCACTTTGAGTCCTTTGAGATTCTTCACTTACTCCTGTAGATCATAGGTGAGGCAGATTTTGGGGTGGGCCAACATGTAACCCTAGTTCTGGGACGTAGGTAGTTACAGGGCCAGTCAGTCTGCCAGCTCAACCCTGTCCTCACCAGCAGGGCGAGCTCTCTAGCATTGCCCCAGCATGTTCACTCCTCACAGCACTGAGCAAGGGATGGAGTCAGTTCTCTTCTTTCACACCCTCAGGGTTGGCTCTCCCATGCCTGAAACACTGGGCTCATCTCTACTGTGTTGCCCAGAAATGGTGCAGTGGTCACTCTCCCAAATCCTGCAGCTGTTGAGGGGCAGGGATAGCTTTCCTGATCTTATGACCTCAGGGCCATCTCTCCCACCCACCACAAGTGGCGGGGGCAAGGGCAGGAGGGTATTTTTCCTTTGTCTCTACCACCACATGGTGGATGAGGGAGGTGTGGCCAGCTATCCCACTGTCACACACTTGGGACCAACTCACTTATACTTCCACCAACTGGGTCAACTCTACTGTGTTGCCCAGGTAAGGGATAGCATGGGTTTGTTCTTATATAGACTCAGCATAGTCATGATCAAATTCTCTGAGTTCATAATTGTGATGGCTGTGAATCACACAGAAAGTGGCATAGAAAGGCCCCTCCTAAGAGACATTTCCATTTGCCTTCATATGATCACTTACATTGATGACTGTATCTTTAGTATTTTTTAGTGTATGTTAGAAGACTCTAGGGCTGGATAGATGGCTCAGAGGTTAAGAGAACTGGCTTCACTTCCAAAGGTCCTGAGTTCAATTCCCAGCAACCACATGGTGGCTCACAACCATCTATAATGAAATATGCTGCCCTCTTCTGGCTTGAAGGGACCTATGCAGGCAGACCACTGTATACTTCTTAAATAAATAAATCTTTTTTTTTTTTTTTTAAAAAGAAGACTCTATAACCAGCAGGCACACATATTCATGGCTTAGCATACTTAGTATATATTTTCCAGAAGAATGATGTGAGATGTTTTTCTGTATATGTGTTGCTTTTATGGTTGATAAATAAGGCTGTTTGGGCCTGTGACTTAGCATAGTTATGCCAGGTGGGAAATAGAGGAGGTGGAGTCAGGCAGACACCAGGTAGCTGCTGAAGGAGAAAGATGCTGAAAAGCTGGAACCTTACCAGTAGGCCACAGACTTGTGGCAATACGCAGATTGATAGAAATGGGTTAACTTGAGATATAAGAGCTGGCTAGGAATACACTTGCACCATTGGCCAAAGCAGCTTTATTTGTCAACCAATAAAAGCAACACATTTACAGAAGGACATCCCGCTTTAGAAGAAAACATGTTTGTGATTATACACATAGCATCACTGGAAACTTGTGGAGGTCTTTTTTTGTGAGTTAGGAGGTTGGGTAGTTAATAGGTTTTGATGTATAATTCACAAAACAAATTAGGTTGTAGTCACAAAACTCTTTAACAGGCATTTCAAGAAATAATTGTCCAACATAAAAATTCCTCCGTTGTAAGTGTATACAGCTCAATAAGTTTTAAAATAAGGAATGCACAGCACACATGCACATCATCCTTAAACAGGACCACGCTATTCTTAACCAAATTATTCCAGTTTTCATTACAGTATTTACTGCCAAGTCAAGCACTCCTAGCATTTTAAGTTTTGGCAGGAAAATACATCTAATATTTCCCAGCAACCTAGAAAGTAGCTTATACCTTAGCATTAATTTTCAAGGCAGTTATAATGATTTCGTAGTATGCATATAGTATGCATATATTTAATTTGAAAGAATTCCATGATAATACCTACATATAAATATACAGATTTTAGTTAAAGTATACTGAATCTTTGTATTACTTTTAGAATGCTGATATTTTCCCTGTTTAATAAGTATCAAGAGCATATACTTTTGTTTTGTGATAAGGCCTCTCTTGGGTATATTCCCAAGAGTGGTATTGCTGGGTCCATGGGTAGGTAGGTTGATCCCGAATTTCCTGAGAAACCTCCACACTGCTTTCCAGAGTGGTTGCACAAGTTTGCATTCCCACCAGCAATGGATGAGTGTACNGGATCTCTGTGAATTCGAGGCCAGCCTGGTCTACACGAGCTAGTTCCAGGACAGGCTCCAAAGCTACACAGAGAAACCCTGTCTCGAAAAAAAAATTAAAAAAAAAAAAAACCAACAACAACAAACCCAGCAAATGCAGATGGAGAAATTAGACTTACTGAGGATATCCACGAACTGGTCACTTATTCCAAATGAAAAAAAAAAAAAAGTTAATTCGCTTCTGTTTAAAAGTTCAGGAAGTGAGTTAAACCGCCTAGGAGAGGCTGAGAGGCTTCCCTGTTGACCTGGCTTGGTTAAAGTCATCAAGAATTGACTTCTTAGGTGTTTTCTCCTCACAACCTCATTTAGCTGAGAAATTCTTATGTGAACTGGATATATAACTATGCAAAACAGACATACAAATCAAACATTTACTGATCATAAATCATAAAGAAATTTATTTTAAAACAAATTTGGGCATATGTATAATCTTCCCATTTATTAAAGGTGGAAGCAAATTTGTGTACTAATGAGAGAGATGTGGCCATTTTTCTGTGACGAAGTCAGTCTCGGCTGAAAATTTGATGCTGCAGGATGGAGGGCATCTTCAATGTTTTTTGGAGTTGATTGATATTTTGATTTCGCAATCATCAATCATGAGAATACCACTCTGCATAAATATGAAGTACAAAACAGCAGAGCTGCACACAGGATCATTTCAGAAGCTGTGGAGAAGTCTGTCCTACCCCAAGCCAAAACTCATTTATTGGCTTTTTTTTTTTTTTTTTTTTTTTTAAATAAAACTCAGGTCAGCAACACAAATAGTAAACTTTAGAACTGAGTACGATTAGGCCCGTAGTGATGGCGCATGCCTTTAATCCCAGTACACGGGAGGCAGGGGAAGGCAGTCTCTGTCAGTTGGAAGCCAGCCTAGACTACATAGTGAGTTCCAGGGCAGCAAGAGCTGCATAGAGAGACCTTGATTTTGTTGTTGTTGTTGTTGCTGCTGTTTTGTTTCTTTTGAAAGAAACAAATATTCTAATACAATACAATCTAAAGACGTGATAATTCGATACCCAGACAATATTTAAAACCCGCAGTTTGCCCGGATAGATGGGGAGATGTCAGATGGCATGCAGGAAGGTAGCCACAGCATGCGAGAGAGCAGGATGATGGCATTGTTCTAGAAATGCAAGCGCAAAGGGAGCCAGGAAAGGTGATGATCCTCACGATGGACCAGGAGGCCTCTGGAGCTCAACCCAGCCATCTGGTATCCCACGGTGGTGATAGTCACTTCCTTCTGCAGCTGGGAACAATAGGGGGCCACCGAAGCGTGGGCTGTAGAGAAGCTAGACCGACCACAGCATCCTCTACTGTCATCCTTTTTCACTTCCGCCTGCAGAATAGGCCGAGGGGCGGGGCCAGAAGACGCTTGTAGGACCCCAGTCCTTTGCATATGTTCCCTCACAGGTCCATCCTACAGAGGCTCAGCATATCTGATCTTTATAGGATCAACTTTTCTATACTACTGAAATGTTTTCTGGTTTTTCCAACTTTCATTGACAATGTAGTAGAACAAAGCGGGGAAAAGCCTCGTTTTCATCACACACAACCATTTGTTTCACATTTAGACACCGCCCCCCCACCGCCCCCGCCAGCCCCGTTTCTTCAGTGTTCATAGGGACGCCACACTGTCTTTAGCGTATCTCATTGAGGTCATTGAGATGTGCTAAGATTCAGCTGCTCCTTCGCTCTACAATAGGACATTTAGGTAAGTTTAACGCGGGATGGCGGAACCTGTGAAATGGCGTTTTCATTTATCATTTTGCAGCAAGGGAAGGCAGGGTAGGAGGACACGTTCTGTCACTTTCAACCCCAATTAGTTGAAAATCCCACTTCACAAAGAACAGGAAGTCTCTGAAGTGTTTGAATTAAGAGTAATGCATGTTGCTTAGGTTGTTAAAGAAATATTGATTTCTGACCCTTCCCCGGAATGCTCAGCTTTCATTTTTCGTCTTTTTTACATAAATTGTGTATATTGTGTTCCCCTCAGGGAGAACTTAAAAGCACTTTGTGTCATGAAGGCTCCAGTCTGGTATCTTATTGCTTTGAGATGAACAAATGGAAGTCTCTCTGTCACTGGAACAGACCTAACTTTTCCCCTCTTAGGAAACAGGAATACAAGTTAAAGGAGGCTGAATTTGGCCCCAAAACTTATGGAGTTCGAAGCCAGTTTCTTACAGCCAAATTTAGCTTCCAGCTTTCAGTTGATGAGGCGCGTTGGCATATAGGAAAGCTAATTTTTGTTCAGTGAGGCTTCTTAGATGTTAAGATAATTCTAGAACTTCTATTAGCAGATGTTGCCTAAGCGTGTCTTCAAGATTGGCTGCAAATTCTTGCTCAGCAAACAATGCACCCGAAAGGTCCTTCGCACCAGCCTTCCAGGCCTGGGAAGAAATGGGACAGCACCAAACATCTCAATATGTTACAGGAAAGGAAAGCTAGCAAACGGGTTTTTATGTTCTGACTGCTTTTTTTCTCTGATACTAGCCAGAATCCAGTAAGTTAACTTTACATCCCCTCACCTCATGGCCCTGGCCTTTGGATTTTAGCCCACCGCCTTGGAAATCTCTAGTTTGATTTTGGTTTAGACTTTTAGTTTTCTGTTGCTTGTTTCTTTTCTTGTTGCTTGAACACATAGGATGAGGAAACAAAACTTCTAAATGTCTCTTATCTATTTATCTGTTGATGAAAATGTTGCTTTAAACACATTTAATATTACTAATTAATTTAATCGCACATACTGTAGTTGCATTAACACATTTTCTATTATCTGCTCTAATGTGATACTGTGCCCTCCCACAGCCACCTTAACTTAAAGCTTTAATTGCTTCTCCCCAAGCCTCAGCTCATGTTTGATTTATCTGATTTCTTTGTAGAAAGATTCTCCAGTTTACGATGTGTACACAAGTCATTAAATCGGTGTTGGTGCTTCTGCAGTGAATTTGCCAACTGGCTCCAGCAGACATCCCTTTATGAATTTATGGCAGGGTAATAAAGACGAGTGTCAGAAGCCCCTTGTCTATGAGGACATCACTTTCCCTGAGCTGTGTCAGGGACGGTGAGGCTGAGGCTTCCACTAATTTGTAGAGCAAAGGACAACGCCGGCATTCAGAGTTTTCAAACTGTAGACAGTTTTTCCTGCAGGATGGTGTGTGTGTGTGTGTGTGTGTGTGTGTGTGTGTGTGTGTGTGTGTAAGACAGAGACAGGCAAGCAAAGATGGAGATAAAGTGTTTTGCAATTTGAGAGGAATCTGTATTACTGTAGTTGAAGATTTAACCAGGGGCTCATTTCCCCGGACCCGGACTGTCACAACAGTGACCCAGAATTTTTCAGTAAAGGCCAGTCCTTAAGCAGTTTGAGAACAATGGCTCTTTATCATTCCGTATCTGTATTTTATTTTGCAAAACGTAAGCCACGTAAGACAAAGATTATTCTCCGATGCTAATCATAAGATGAAGCTCACATCTTTTTAAAATTATTTGTTATTGAGAGATCTTCAGAGAGGGTATCTATGAGTCAGTATGTTCAAGGGGCAGACCTAAGTCGGCCCAAACAGGCTGCTTGAGACGCACTGAGTCCGTGTGCTGTCGTGTGCTAACAGTCCGGCTTTTTGGGCAGCTGGACGGCTCCATTGCCTTTGTCCTTTTTACTTCTCAATGACATCCGAAGTTGGAAGTCCAAAGAGTTGGTTCTTAGTATTTAACATATAGCACAGAAGACACATCTTGACTCCAGGGGTCCTTGATACCTGTACATTTTAAAAACCATTTCTTAAATGACTTATTTATTCTTATTTTATGTCCAATGATGTTTTTGCTTGCATGAATGTCTGTATGAAGGTGTCATATTTCTTGGAACTAGAGTTGCCTTGTGGGTGCTGGGAATTGAACCCAGGTCCTATGGAAGAGAAGTCAGTGAGTGCTCTTAACCACTAAGACATCTTGCCGGCTTCCTGCAAATTTGGTTTTTTGTTTGCTTGTTTTTTTTTTTTTTTTTTTTTTTTTTTTTTGAGGATAATGTGCAAATAACCTAAGAATTAAAAGGCCCAGAAACAGGGAAGAGTAAGTCAAATAAGGGAAATTTACTCCTGAGTTAGTAAAAACAGGGTAGGTGACCAGGGATGTGGGGAGAGGCGGGGAGGAAGGTACTACAGATGGTGTTGAGGTCTGTGAAAGAGAGGAAAAGATTCTCTAATGTCTTGTGGTTTTCAAACAGGACTGTGGATGACAGAGCAGACATACTGGGGGAGAGATAGTGAAACTCATTTTTATCCTCCTCGCCTCCCCAGTTCTCACCCTTTCCAGGAGCTGTTTTCCTCAGATTGAGAACATTCAGCTAATTAAACACAGTTGAGCCCAGGCTAGGAGAAGAAGAGACTGTGTGATGAGCGGGACTGTAGCCGATGAGTTCTTAAAACATTTGCCAGCCCTTATAAATCAAAATCATGAAGGCATCGTGGAAGAATCCTTAAACGCCTTTAGCATGAAAAGTTAAAGCAAAATCAGGACATTTTCGGGTGCCTGTGCTGCCTGATGTGACATATCCCTTTGGTGGCTAGTCTGCTTCTCACTATGCAGAAAGAAGCAAAAAAAAAAAAAAAAAAAGACATTTCTATTAGTCTTTGTGAAGTTCACACGTGCACACAACAAATTCCGTTTAGATTCACTCCCAGCCCTCCTCAAATCCCCAAAACGTCCCCTTCCAGCTTCCTGTCAGGAGGACTACTTTTGATTATCGGCAGCCCTCTACTCAATGGGACCCTCCACTCCAAAGTTAGGACCAAGACACAAGGTAGAATAAAGAGAGGCTTGATGGAATTCCTTTCGCTGAAGCCCTCACTCCTCTACCCCCCCCCCCAATCTGCGGTGCAAGGTAGTACAGACCCCATCTCCTCCATGAATGAAGTAAGTGAACCATTGCCTGGATGTGAGACATTTGTTTTGGTTTAGTTTGGTTTTTGCCATACCGGTGACTCTGTTTTAAACCAGAACAAACTTGACCCACACCGTCACCAACTGCACCCATTCCTTTCCTCGAGAGATTCAGTCATCTCAAGGAAGATGAATCTCCTAGAAGATTTTCAGTGCTACAGGGAGGTGTCATGTCCAACTACGCAGGCCTTTGAAGGACTCCAGTCATGCCCATCTGTATCCTTAAGCCCCATCTTAACCAGAATGTTCTCCCCTCTCCTGCAGCTACACACCTCTTCGCACAGCCTGTCAGCCTTTTAGGCTGACGCACTTCCTACATTAGCAATAAACAGGTGGCCGTTGGCAGGACAGGCCTGAAAGATTTATTTCAATCTCTATTTTCTAACCCCAGGCTTATCAGAGATCCTTCTCAGTACACCTGATTCTAACAACAAAAAGGGTTTTGTTTTGTTTTGTTTTTTATCACTATCTCAAACAATAGAAATATCTTAAAGAGAGAGAAAGAGGTCAGAGGTCAACCTCAGATGTTTTTCCTATGAGCCATCCACCTTGCTTTTTGAGATAAGGTATCTGACTTGGCCTGAAACTCACCCAGTGTTCTAAGTGAGCTAGCCCTAGGGCTATGCCTATCTGATTCTCTGGCATCAGGATTATAAGCATTCAAGTTATGCCTGGCTTTCATGGGTTCTCATATTGGCTCAGTGAGTACAGATTGAACTATTTCCACAGTCTATCATATTTCTTTAGAAATAGAGATAAAAGCTAGGCATGATGGTGCATGTCTGTAATCCCAGTTCCTTGGGGGCCAGAGACAGGAAGAGTGATGTAGGGTGCCCCTCTGTATGCTGCGAATATGTTTTATTACCATTGGTTAATACAAAAGCTGCTTTGGTCTATGACAGGGCAGAATATAGCTAGGTGAGAAAGCCAAACTGAATACAAGGAGAAAAAAGGTAGAGCCAGGGGGATGCAAGCAGCCACTGGAAGAGCAAAATATGAGGTAACAAGCCATGAGTCTTGTGGTAAAATATAAAATAATAAAATGGATTGATTTAAAAGTAAGAGCTAGTTAGTAATAAGCCTGAGCTATCAGCCAAACTTTTATAATTAATATAAGCCTCTGAGTGTTTATTTGGGAACTGGAAGGCGGAAAAGAAACTTCCAGTTACAGAGGAGTATGGGTTCAAATTCAGATTTGGCTACGTAGTCAGTTTGAGGCCAGCATGACTATGTGAGATCCTGTCTCTCCTGCCCCCCACAATGTAGATATAAATGAAATACAACTTCAAAATTTTGGTCAGGGAATCTTGATTTGAAGACTAGTATGTTGATCAGAATTGGGATTTGTTCTGATGCTCAGAAAAGTCGTCACAGAAATCCAGTGGCGTAACTCAGTAAGAGATTCCTTCCTTCCACACCTAAAGTCAATAAACAGCGAGCTTACACTGTTCTTGGCGGAGTCAGCTGTCCACCACACATAAGCCAACAGGTACGGCACCGTACCTAAACAGATCCCCAGAATGGCAGCTGAGGAGAGCGAGTCAGCAGCTTCCAATCAGCAGCAAATCCCACATACCCCTCAATCATAGTTAGTCCTCAGGAACTGCCCAGTTTGTGGAGAGGACAGCCATAGGAGGGCTGGGATCATTGTCGGCCATCTATCCAGAAAGGAGGAGAGCCAAACATAATGGGAAGTGGCGGAAAGACCTCCAAGTCGGCAGTGTGTTGATGGTGACCGCAGTGGTCATACATTGACAAAAGAAGAATGTGCTTTTGGTAATGTGATGTTGCATGTGTGCTGTTGAGTCATGGCGTGTTGCATTTGGAAATATCTCATCTGAAAAGCCTTGGGATGAAGGCGAGGACTCTTTTATTGGCGGCATGGAGACATGTAGGTTTGGGGAAAGAGTATGGAAGACTCACCTGTGTCTGGAGGAGTCGCTAATTGTGATGACGGTAGCCCACTTCTGCTAGGTGTAGAGGTATGAAGATCTTCCTCCAAATTAGCTAGCTGGGCCTTAACAACCACATTCAGGTGTCCTTGAGGAAATGCAAAGGACATAACTAATTTATTTCTCCCCCTTCACACGTCCCAGCTGAAGAACGTTTCAGTGCTCGTACTTTTTTTTTTTTTCAACTCAAATCTCTGTAGAGAACTCACCACTGATAGAAAAATAACAGGCTGAATAATCACGTAGCACAGAAAACATTTGCTGGTGGTATCCGTGAGCGTTTCCAATGTGCTAAGCTATGTTAGGATCATAGGACTGATACAGAGAACTCCAGCTAGGCGGCAGCGCAATGGAAGTGATGGATGATCCCGGTTTATGACTACATTTGCCCACTATGAATAAATAAGTAGTCACTATTTGTTATGCGATTAATTACTGTGTGTCGGGCGCCATGTCAGTGTCTAAGCCTTTCAGCATGACCCACAAGGCACAGGGCAATCTGGTGCCAGCTCCTCCGTAGCCCCATCCTTCTTAGCCCTTGTCACACTCAAGCAGGACTCCGGGCTCTTTGCCATTGCTGCCTCGCAGCTGGCTCTGACTCCACTTGAATCTGCTCAAATGTCACCTTCTCAAAACACTCTCCTTGGCCACCCTCTACAAAACAACAGCATCCCCAGTCACTTTCTCAGTAGAATGCCTGTTTTTCTTCATGAGAGTTACTGACGCCGTATAGAATCTAGTCTCTATTTTTAGCTGGCTGCTTGTGTCCCTTGCTGGAATCTAAGATCCCATGGGTCAAGGATGCATGTCTCATGGAATAGTGCCTGGCACTCAGGAACTGTTCATTCAGCTAATCAAAGGCTGGTGGAATACTGCATCAGACCGATGGAAAGCTCGGGTGTAGGGTGACCCTCGGGCTTCTTCAGTTCACAGATGCTTTACAGCAAGTCTAACTGCAATGGAGCTCCTTCCTGGGGGTGCCATGCTCTTCTGGCACCTTCCACCAAGATCTAGGCAACTGCAAGTGGATAGGAAGATCATTCCTTCAGAATACAGTTAGCATGGCCGAAATGGTGGCTCACACCTCTGATCCCAGCGCGTGGGAGGACAAGGAGGGACCACCAGGACCGCCATGAGTTCACAGCTAACCGGACTATACAGTGAACTTTTGTCCAGCCTAGGTAAAGCGTGAGATCCTATCTCAAAAAGAAACAAAGGAAAAGATTTCTTAAAAAACAAAGTCCAGAAATCAGATGTGAAAGCTTTGAGCCATTCCTTAACACCAATGTTTTTCCTTAAGAATACGATAAATATTTTTGTCTAAGGAAGTGACTACGCTGCCCCTCCCCCTCCCCTTGTGGAACTAATTGAGGGTGATCTTGAAAAGTGGATTTGCTCACATGGGCCAATGTTTCTCCTGTGGAGTGGGCTGCGTCCCAAAGAATTAGCCCTCCTCAAAATGAATTATTAACCCCAGTATCCTGGCCAAATTCCCACTTGGATAGCCTAGAAACTGTTCAAAACTTGGACTCTATTGAAATGAGCCTGGCTTGATTGCCGTCTCGGCATTAATCGTGATATAATAGAGTTTCTCTAGAGACTTGTGCATATATTATTCTAATGCATATAAGTTCATTTTGTCTCTTAATTTTTTTTGAATGTTCATCCCCTCATGGGCTATGACCTGAATTTCTTTAAAAGTTCTCAGTTTTGTTTTTGAATTTTCTCACACGAACAACGGTGAACTCTTTTTTCCCATGGCTTGCCAACCTCTTTTCCCACTTGAATGACTAGTTAGTTGCCTGGTCATTAGCACAGCATGCTGCAGACATTAGCCACAGAAGCTTCCAGATCTCTAGCTCTCGCGTATAAGTGTTGCCTGGGTTCGAAGCAAGGTGTGCACGGTGGAATGTTTGTCGTTGTCCAAGTTTCTGCAGGCTTATGTGCTAATGGGTGGTGCCTTTAGTTTCTCAAATTTAAGCTAACTGACTGCTGTTTAGGGTTCCCATGAACATCCTACAATTACAGCTGTTAAATTCTTCAGGAGCTTTACTCTTAGTTGTGGTCGAGTTGTCGTAGCCACGAGTAGGTGTGTCACAATGTTCTCAGTGTTCTTTATTAGCCCAGGACTAATCAAACTACGAAATCACTTTGCTTCGGTAAAATTAAAACAGAAAAGCACTGGCTTAGGCTGGAGAGGTAGCTCGGTGGATAAAACTCCTGCCTCACAAGCATAGCGATCTGAGTTCAGATCCTGGAAAACCATGTAAAGTTGGGTGGAGTGTTATGTAGCACACACATCTGTAATTCCAGTGTTGCACTTGTGAACTTATAGGCAGAGAGAGAGAGAGAGAGAGAGAGAGAGAGAGAGAGCTGAAATCCATTCTATTTTTTAAAGGCAACTGTAGACCTCATAACTAACTCACCAGACCCTGCCAAGATTGCCATTATTTTGTTCTGACAATTGGCCTTGCTTGCCTTGAGCTGGCACAAAACTTCAGCAGCCTTGCATTTTGCTATAATGAATAACATCAACAAATTCCGTATCCTGAATGTTCGCTCTAACCTACATTTCCATTAGAAGTAAGACTTCTGCTAAAAGTAAAATAGTTAAGATTTTTGCTAAAAGGCACAAGAAATCATGTCTAGAAAACAGTTGACATGGAGTTTTGCAGCGTAGAGAACTAGAAACTGAAACAGTTTCGTTTAATTTTGGATCACAAAGAAGTAGTAGGCTGTGAAGGTTTCCTGCCGTCAGGTCTCTTCCTCTGTGGGGGGGCAGAAGAGACAATGGCGATGAGCCGTGTGCTTGCACTGCCTCGGCAGCTAATATTAGAAAGGTGCCTGGGAAGTGATAGTGGAGAGAGAGCTATAAATGCAGCTGTTAATGGATTTATGTGTCCGTCTCGCTCCTTCCAATCTATTTCTACCAGTGTTTTCCTAAAACTTTCCCAGAATGCCACCTTAGTGTGACCTGATGACACAGAGCCCATGTGTTTCCTGAGTTGCTTGAGCGTTTCCAAACAGCATCTACACTTTATATGCAATGTTTATTTGCTAGGGTGTTAAATAATGGAAAGTCTTGCTGCCTTGGGTGACGGTCATCGGCTTCTGCCTGTCTTGCGATGAATTATGCGGGGAGTTTTACCAGCTTTCACCACCTTGTGTTCGTCAATACGGGCCTAGAAATACACGGTGCCTCCTGGAAAATCTATTTTGGATTTTTCAGTTATGTTAATAATGCTTCTAAATCAGTAACACACAGAAATTCCCTCTCACCCCTTGTAGCTGGTCTCTTGCCAACTAGGTGGCTGTAGCTACTAATGTGTAAACGTACATAAACACCTTTGCTCGGGTACCCTGGGTACCCTGTATGAAGCTGTGCCTGCCTCAGCCTCAGGGAAAGTCCTGAAAAATAGTCATTCACTTCCCAAAGATTTATCTAGCTCTTTTTACTTTCCAAGATCTCCCTTAGCATGGCCACACAGTAGGACAGGTATGAAAGGCCAAACACTTGGTTGTAAAGTCTCTGTGAGGGTGTCTCATTTTGACATTTCCTATAAACTTTGGATTTCTTCCTTAAAAGAAAAGAAAAGTCGGAAGAGTGTTGGTCCCCTGGGGAGATGGGATATAGGGATTTCTAGGCATGGTAGCTTAAAAGGGCCGGTGAGTTGGTCCAATGGGCTCAGGCCTTTATACCATGCGAGACTGGCAACTTATTTGATCCTTGGAACTCAAGGAGTTAGAGAATGTGGTATCTCCAGAAGACAGCGCCATTCTAAGGTTCCCTAATATTGCCAGTATTCTAGTCACCTAAGTCCCCACAGGAGACTGTGTTCCCAACTTAAACAAGACAAAGAGAGCATAATCTGTTAACTGCCAAAACCCCACTGTCAGGCTGTCCCTATGTGACTCCAGACCCCTAACTTGTTAAACAGCTGGGCCAGGGTGCACAGCTGTCCTTGAGCACGTAATTATGCAAATGCTATCACAATGGGGGCTGTCCAGGGGTTACCATATCGTGTATGCTCCAGCTATTTCCTGATTGGCTAGATAGGTGAGAAAAATGGCGAAGGCCTTCTGAAGTAGTGGTTTACACAGCTCTGCCCCAGTGTTCTCATTGTGTTGTGCACTGTATGGAAACTCTAACTTTCCAAATCCCCGCACTGAAAACCTCCTTTCTATAGTGTCCGCCTGGTCAGACCTGATACTGAGTAGAGATGACTCTCGGGTGGAATTGTCCAAACGAGGAAAATTCACCAATAGAGTCTCCTTGACATCAGCTAGAACTGAGTCATGATGATATATGGGAATCAGACGTGGTTGAGATGTTGACCCTACCTACACTTTCAACCTCTTTGAGATATTTTAAGTTCCCAGGGAATTAAAGAAAGTCAAGCCTCCAGGTAATACACTTCTGAGTTCTACTTCTGGGTTCTGGATGTCGGGTTCTAGGCTCTGCAATAACATCTGAGCATGTAAGATGACACGCCCTCTGATGAAATGTCCACATTTAGAAAAAGCATAATGCTTCCTTCATATATACATATGAACAGTATTTTGAATTTGTTTAATGATTTGCTGGGGCTTATTTCCTGCCATGTGGTAATCTTTAAGTGTTTGGCTAATTCAGAGAACTCAGCTTATGCTACACAGGGGTCTTCTTCCTCAAAGAGAAGGACTTAAATAATCCAGATATTTAACTAATGTGTATGATTTTTAAAAGCACATGTGTGTCACTTTTTAATGAAGAATTATTTTCTATTGTCAGAGGACCTTCCTCTTGAAAGTTTAATGGTCTTTCAATGTATTAGATATAAGTCAAGACAGACTTAGCCTTCTGTACACAGCAGGTATCAAATACTAGAGGTCTTTGTCCATTTGCACAAACGCCATGAATGGAGAACCAACTGCTTCCCAGGGACCACCACTCAAACTGCATACTCAATAACCAGAATACACACTGCCTATACCAGCTAGTTCCAGTTTAACTCAATTCTAATGAAGGTTGTTCCTTTCAAACTAAAGTTTTGTGGAGGCACCATTTTGAGAACTTCTGAAAACATTATCAGGAATATTTTCCTACAAGAATAGAAAGATTTGTTTCTAAAAGATGCCACTCAGTTCTGATATTGAAATCCGGAGGAAGAAGAGGTAGCTATTTCTTTCTATCTAGTCTTACCATTTAAACTGGAGAAAATGCAACAAATTGTCATAGACGTATATGGAAATGTCCCCCGTCATTCCTCTCCTTAACAATTCAAGTTGAATGCTTCAGTGGCAAGGGGAGGAAATGGAGGGGCTGGGGTGAGCAGAATTGGGGTGCATGATGTGAAATTTCCAAAGAATCAATAACGAATTAAGCTATAGGAAATTCAAGTTGATGAGCAAATACAAACACAGAGAAAGAATTAGAAGACTGCTTTCTCTTGAACTTACCTCGGCTACCCAACCTACAAGAATCCTTGAGTTAGTACTTTCTGTTGTTCAATTAGAGAAAAAATAACTATATACTAATATTTCAATAAACTATAAACATACTATTAACTTACCTTATTGTCTTGCCAAAAACCCTTTGAAATTTGATGTCGATATTTTCTGTTTTAATTACATTTTTATTTTGTTTATTTATTCATTCATTCACTTATCAGATGCCCTGACACCCAATCAGAGGTTAGAGTGTAATCTATGGAAATTGGTTCTCTCCCACCCGCTGGAAGCCCTGGATCAAACTCCCTTTGGCAAGCTTGGCAATAAAGGCCTTCACCTGCCAAGCCATCCCACTGGCTCCTATGTTTTCTATAAGTTCATAAATGTCTAATTTTAATTTACTCGGGCAGCATTCAGTCACGGTGCCAAAACTTAAATGCTACCAAGCTCTCCCATATTTTGGTATTTGCTCACTTTAATCTTGAATGAGTCAAAGTTTAGTTAATAGATAGCACACATGTGCACGCACGCGCGCACACACACACACACACACACATATTTTGCTGATGATATATATTGGCTAACGTATGATTTTATATTTAATAATTAGAAGAAATATATGCATAGGTACGATGAAAAGACATTTCAAAGCTATTCTATTTAGTAACTAGTTAATGGGGTCTGTATTCAACGCAGAAACTCACAAAGCAACTTTTCTTTTGTTTATCCTTCAGAAACACTTTATTTAAACAATCTGTGCATGCTGGGGCCCAGGTAAAGAAGTTACTGGGCCCATATATCTGGAATGCGTAACTGCTTCGGAGCACCTTACTTTGTCTCTGTCTTGAATTAGTTAACTTTCACTTCACAGGCTGCTCTAAAAAGAGGAAGGAAAACGAAATTGATAAGATAAAGCTCTGGGGAATTCCAAACCAAATACTGCCAACTGAGCTTTTGGATGGCCCGGTTAAGCATTTTCTGGCTGTGGTTATCAGTCTCTGCCTTTATTTACTCGTGAATGCCTAACCAGGGCAAACACCAGGCCCGCGTCTTTGTCTTGCTTTGTTGTGTTTGGGAAACTGACTGATAGCAATAATTCTTAAATGTTTAAGAAACCTTAAATGCTAAACTATATCAAAATGTAGGCTTAAAATTAATCAGGAAGAAAGTCAGTTTTTCAAACTTACTTTTTTTTTCGAAAGAGTGTTTTTCTAATAGTTATAGTCAGGCACTGCTTTTTCTGTAAAAAGAAGCTTGTTAGAAAAGTAGTCCTACATCTTTTAACTGGGTTTCGAAAGGATGGTGTCTTACACTTTGCAGGTAGGGGGTTGTCTGTTGAACTTTTGAATGTAAGCATTTCTTACCCTTAAGAAAGCGTGTTTCAAACTGGAGAGGTGTCTCAGCGATTAAGAGCACTGACCGCTCTTCCAGAAGGTCCAGGTTATATGGCAGGCAGTTCACAAGTGTCTGTAACTCTAGTTCCAGGGGATCTGACACCCTCACACAGATGTACATACAGGTAAAAACACTTATATATATAAAATTTTTTCTTTAATGCTCCCCAGTGGAAACCTGTTTCATAGTAAGATGTCACAAATGGCCATTTGCCATAGAGTTTCCTTTTTACTGTGGTTGTCCATTCGAGGAAGCAGAGTTTATATCCACAGTCTTCTTGGTTGTTTCTGTTTTTTAAAAAATGACTTTTCAACTTCCTGGTCACCCCATCTTCTTATCCTGTACTCTGATATGAACAAAGAAGATTATATCCCAACAGCCCCAATGCTTACTCTACAGATAGTAACATTTTTTTTTTAAAAAAATGATAACACTATTTAAATAACCCCTTTCTCTTCAAATCCTGTAAGCTTTCTCCTGTCAAACTTGATCTTTGGTGCATTTTTATGGAATGTCTAATGAGATTATTCATTATAGAGTTCACCCAGATAAAGCTGCAATAAGCAAACTGGAATTGCTTTACAGCTTTTAATGTTTCTTAAGAATTCCATGTTGTTTTTCCCATGTTTGTTTTTATCTAGACTTTGAGTTACTAAAGGAATATTGTCCTGGGCTAATGGATAATCCTCATTTCCTTTTCATTCGGGCTCTTGTGGCAATGCGTGTGGGTCTGTTTAGGAGGATTGTTTAGGAAGAGGATGTACGTATCTCATCACGTAACTATGTGCCTTATACTTAGGTTTGCTGTTGTGTTGAACAACTGAACCCGTTTGCCAAAAAGAAGTCAAACATTAATGAAAACCTCCATGTGTGTATTTCTCTTCCTTGCTTCTCATCGTTGTGACCGGAGCTCACCGGTGTCCTTCAGGCTTCTTTCTGTTCACACAAAGGCTTTCTCTGAAAGTAAGAGCTGAGAGTTTGACTGCCCGGTGCTGTGTACCGGGTGTGGAGCTAATATTCCCTTCCTCTTTGAGTAGCCCCTCTCCTCTCTCTCCCTTCTCATTTGCTCTCTAGCTTTTCAATTTTACTCATTTCTATTTCTCTAGCTTTGAAAGGTAGCTCTTTCTTTTTTTGGTTTTTTTTTTTTTTTTTTTTTTTTTTGTTTCTTTGTTTTTTTTTGGAGACAGGGTTTCTCTGTAGCTTTGGAGTCTGTCCTGGAACTCGTTTTGTAGACCAGGCTGGCCCTGAACTCGCAGAGATCCTCCTGCCTCTGCCTCCCAAGTGCTGGGATTTAAGGCGTGTGCCACCACAGCCTAGCTGAAAGGTAGCATTTTTTGAGCTACCAAGAATTCATGTGGAGGCTGGAGAAATGGCTCAGCAACTAAAAGCACTGACTGTTCTTCCAGAGGACCTGAGTTCAATTCCTAGCACCCACATGGCAGCTCACAACTGTCTGTACCTCCAGTTCCTCGGGATCCGACACCCTCACACCAATGCACATAAAATAAATTTTAAATAAATTTAAAAGAAAAAAGAATTCGTGTGTCTGCATTTTCAAACTTGATTAGTTTGACCCTCCTGTATTGGCTACACCAATGGGCCAGGGAGCGGCCTAGATTCTGGAAGCAAAGTGTAGTTAGCCAATTCCTGCTTTCAAAGAATAATCAAACGCCGGTACGAGCCTAACCTTAGAACGACTGGCAGGCTAGTGTGGAGACAGGGAAAGTTCAAGGAGGGCATCTGTGTTACTAAGTAGCTAACAATAAAATCCGAACATTGGTACTTGTAATTCCTAAGTAGAAATAAGATCTATAAACATGTTCTTTGGGCTTCTGTAATGCGGAATGCCTTCTTTCTGGGAGTGTCAGGAGTGTCTTAAAAGAGATGCCAATTGGGCAAGCCACTGGGCAAGCGATTCTGCATCTCCAGCCTGGGTTTCATTAGGCATAAAATGAGGAGCTCAGATTAGATGGCCCCTGATGTCCTTTCCAGTTGAGTGTGTAAGTTTTTCGCTTGCAGTTCACTGGAAGAAAATCTAAATAGCCTAAACCTGTTTTGAAATCTATTTCAACAAATGATCCATAAAATAAATAAGCACAAAATTCAATTTTTTGGAAAAGTGGTCTGGCTGGACCACAGTGTGGCCCCATAAAATATTAATTTGATCATGGGGTGGAGATGTGAAATGACTGCTAAATGAGTCAAGCTCTTATTTGGGACTTTGGGTTCATTTAGTAAGATTGCCATTAGGCATGGAGGCAGTGTCACACGCATGGCCAAGCAGCTCATGGGAGCATCCTAACAAATGTTAAATAAAAATTATCTTTCTCTGGCCCTACGAAGATATTTCCATTATGCTCAAAATAAAACTCTACTGAGCTTTTAATTCTCCATCCATGGGGAAATAATTATTTTTGCTGTGTTTAAAATGGAAATCTTCTTTGGAAACGGCTTCTTGCGATGTTTTCCTAACACACTTGGATTCTGTTTTGGAGTCGCGAGGTAAAGTGTGTGTCTGTGGTGTCTGACCATTGCATGGTCTCACTTCCCTCCTACTAGAAAGCCTGTCTGTCTGTCTGTCTGAACTGTTAGAAGATGGTCCTACAACATCCAGAGGTGTCCTCAAAATTACAGAGGTGATCCCAAGTGCCCTTTGTCTTCTGTCTTAGCTTACAGGACACCTTTTCATTTTATACTTTTACGCTCAGCATGGACTCTGCCCATGGAGATATATCTCTGGCTCTGGTTTGCCCTGGTTAGCTTTGAACCTGCAAATCTGCCTGCCTCAGCCTCCCAAGTACCTGGACTTATAGGCCACAGCCCAAGCTCCTCTTTCCCTCTTTTTTCTTTCTCTTCTTTTCCTTTTGGATGCCTCATGCTTGTTAGACCAATGCTCCACCGTGGAGGGTTCATCCCCTTCTTTGTTCTTTTGTGTTTTGTTCTCTCTCTCTCTCTCTCTCTGTGTGTGTGTGTGTGTGTGTGTGTGTTTGTGTGTGTGTGTGTGTGTGTGTGTGCATTGTTATTAAGGCAGGTTGTTTCTTTGTAACTTAGGCCAGTCTTAAACTTGAAACCTTCTGCCGCCTTCTATCCTGCAGAAATTATAAGCATGGGCCACCAAATTTAGCTCTTTGACCTTTCCACCGTGACTCCAAGTCAACCAATTATTAATATTTTAGAACCTAACCATTGTTAAAATCTCTTAAACCTTTCCTCAGTTTTAGAGGGTATAGTTGTTATAATTTAATCTATTTACTTCCATAGAAACTTAAATGAAAATGAGTCTTCCATAAATAGCCACATTTTCTTTCTCTCAAATATATATCTGGCATAAAAAAAATTTTTAGGAACTACTCATTTGAATTTGAAGCTTGTGTTTCCATGACACCGAACATCTGGATGAAGATGGGAAAACTCAGATGTTTTCAAATACCCAAATTCTGTGTTGCTAAAACAGTCAAATGACTATCTGAACCTTTCCATATTTATCTGGGGATGTATTCACTGTATATGAGTAAATACGGCAAAGAGTTCTTTCTATCAAGAAAAACTCCCAAGTTCAGGAGGAATGCATTGGCTCACAAGTATGTATCCAAGACTTACTGTACAGAAAGCCCTGTGCTAAGTACTACAAAGTTCAAGGTTAGATAAGACGTGAACGCAGCTCTCAGATGGTTTTTCAGGTTAGCGAGGGATGTTTCCCAAGTGCACATATTTATATAAAGATGAGTAGAGGACCTCGGGAGAAGAGGGATGAGGAAGGAGTTGGGAGGAAAATGATCACTTCCAACTCTGAGGGTTACCCCCACTGGTTGTTTGGAAGGTTGGGGGTGCCAGAACCATGGAAACGGTGGAGATATGAGAATCACATAAATGTGAAATTCACTTTCCCTCTGGAATTCAAGACAAATCACCCTGAATTACACTGATGATTGCAGTGGGCTCTGTCGTTTTGTACTATCACATTCCCTAGTTACTATGTGGTCTGCATTTAAGTATTTCTCAGATTTGGGCTAGCAAAATTATAGTCGTGCCCCACCTGACACGGCTGATGCTTGCTTGCCGTGGTCACTGTATGGAAACAGCATCACTATTCTACCTGACGTTTGGCTCCTCCAGTTTAGATAAGGCATCTTCACAATTCCAGATTCACTGCACATCCAGAGTACTGTCTTTCTGACTTTGTTTTCATCAGCTGGAATCACAGCCGGACAAATGGTTTAAAATCCGGAGCTGCCTGTCTGTTTTCCGCTGTGCTTGACAAAGCAGAATGATGGACCTCATTCCTCTCCTGGTCCTTTTCCTTCTTCCTCTCCCTTCTTCTGCCTCTTCATCCTGTTCCCCCAAACAAATAACAAAATAAAACAAATGTTCACTTTTAGCCATGGGGGGGGGGGAGGGAACAAACTAAGAAATCGCCTGAATTGGGTTGTGTCAGTTATGACCAACTTGGTCCAAGAGTCTGAAAGTGAGGGCAAGTCAGTTTTAGGTAAATTTATATCCAGGTATAGAAACGATACCAGAAATCTGTTGTCTACAGGAGCATTCTTAACAGTCAGGTTCCTTCTTCCCATTTGATGGTAGCAAAATTCATTCTACGCCAGGCATGCATCCTACAATGTAGGAGCTGCAGTGAATTAAGGGCCATTTGCCAGTCCCATGATAAAATTCCTTAATCTAACTTGGATGTCTTCCATGCAGACAGCATAGTTAACCATGCTGACTGACTAAACCTAGGTCACTTTATCATAGCTTAGCATATTCCCAAGGTAAAAAAAATCAAGGGACTATTCCCAAAGGAAATGGGGACGTACACTTCAGTGGAAAATGTGGACGCCAGAATGGATAAGTCTTCCATTAAATGTCAGGATGATACCAGAAGGCAGCATCTAATGGTGTGGAAACAATAGAAACAATACTAAGCCATATATTATGAAGAAGAAAGGCTGGGCTCTTTTACTGGAACTCCAGCTTGTAAGCAGAAAGGAAGCCAACAATAATCAAACAGGTGACTGGAACTGGGCAGAGTGCAGGAGGAAAGGGAATTGCCACAGGTTCGAGGCCAGCATAAGCTACAAAAGTGATTTCTGTTTAGCCTAGCAACCTGAGTTAAGCTACAGAGTAAGATGATCTCAAAAAAAAAAAAAAAATCAAAATGGAGGAAGGAAAGGAGAAAGGGGGAATGAGAGAGGGAAAAGGAAAGGAAGAAGGAAGGGAGGAAGGGAAAAGGGAGGAAGAGAAAGAGAAAGAGAGGGAGGGAAGGAGGAAGGAAGGAAGGAAGGAAGGAAGGAAGGAAGGAAGGAAGGAAGGAAGGAAGGAAGGAAGGAAGGAAGGAAAGGGAAGGGGAGCTGCTCCAGCTGCTGCGTAGTGAAAGGAGCAATAGGCTTTATTGATTTTCTGGGGTGGGCTGAACTTCTATAATTGCCAATTAGTCATGGGCACAGTTTCAAAGATGTTCTTCCCGTGTATAAACATGCTGGCCTTGTACTTGTGGACTAAAGGGCAGTCAGCCTCGCTTAGGAACTGCTGAGTTCTTCTGGTGTCATCATCTTGGGTAAATGTCCTAGCCTTGTGGTTTAGTCCAGGTCTTATGACAAGCCCCTGAACTTCAAGTGCTCGTTTGCCAAGAAAGCCCCAGGCAGGGCGGAAGAAATGCATGCCAGTTCCAATGAGCAATAGGTGAAGTTAGCCCTGCATTGAACAGGTCTCGAATGATCAGCGTGTCTACAGCCAGAGCTCGGTGGAGTCTGATCCACAGGCTGAAGCAGTGAAGATGACAGACAGGACATACCGACAGAGATGCCAAGCCTTGTAGCCCACTTAGTCACCTATTGGGTATCTGCGCATTGCAATGAAGAATCAGTATTTGGCAAAAATGATCTCCAAATTTCCACGAAACAGGTTATGCAACTGTTATCATAGCTGTTCATGAGAGGTGTCATCAGCAGCAAGCTAGTGAGATGCTAAGAATGGTTCCTCAGCCTGTGATCTCCAAAAGTAGTGTTTTTTTTTTCAAGTAAGAACAAATGCTGTGATTTTGCTCCGTCAGTTTGTCTTATATCAGAATTGATTCTGGGAAGAAGAAGAAGGGAAGATAATGAGAATTAACTGTCAAAAATGGTATTATTATGCTTACCCGGGTGCTTGCTATCTCAGGTCCAGGTCTTCGTACCCCTTTATCTTACCACCCAGACTTATATCTCAGGCTCAGGGACATGTAATAAGAGCTACTGACAAGACTTAAAAGGAGCCAATGGCCGGGCTTGCCATTCTTGCTGCAGATACACAGAGGCAGTGAGAGAGCGGCCAGGTCAGGGAGTGGATGTTTCTAATGCCAGCACTAGGGGGGGCAGAGGCAGGCAGGTTTCTTGAGGCCAGCCTGGTCTGCAAAGCAAAAGTTCCAAGTTAGTCAAAGCTACATAGTGAGACCTGCTTCTAAAAATACAAAGCAACGAGCGAGTAGAAGAGAAATACAAAAGAGAAAAAGAAAACTCACATAAATCTTCCTTGTTAGGGAGTTATACCAAGAAGAGATGTAAATAGGCAGGGCAAAAAAGACGTGAAATTCTAAGTATCTAGTAAATTTTTTTGGAAATTCAGTGGGGGAAGGTATTACCTTGAGAAACAAAGACAGGGGAGGGGCGCTTTAAAGTGTGGTTTGTGTTATTGTTTCCCATTTCTTTTTTAAAGCTGATGGGAAAAGTGTGTTTTATTCATGGTATAGGAGTTGTTGTCCACATAAGAAAAAGTTGATGAAATGAATGACAATTGACTCGACTTCCATTCATAGATGAATTTATTTACGCAAGGGCTGAGTCCTTTGTACCCAGGGAGTGTGGTCCAAGATCGCTAAAGGATGTCCTCCCAAAGCAGTTTCTTTGTTCATATTGGGAAAATATGTTCAGGGTTTCATATGTAACTAACATGAAAAAAAAAAATCAAGATCACATTGGAGGAAAGACGGCTCAGAGGCTGACAGCACAGACAGGTCTTTCAGAGGACCCGAGTTTGGTCTCCAGCATCCACATTCAGCAACCCACAACTCCCTGTAACTCCAGATCCAAAGAGAATCCAATGCCTCTGGCCTCCAAGAGCAAGAGCAGCTGAACTCACATGTACAGACAGTCCTACACACACACACACACACACACACACACACACACACAATTTAAAATAAAATCTTAAGGAACAGACATACATAAGAAAAATTATTTTCAAAAAAAATAACCAAGTAACCTGGGTTAAGTCTGCAAAGTGAGTATGTTAGGGAGAAGGGGGAAGTCATCATCCCCATAGTAACCGGAATTTATCCCATCTAGCATCCTTCACAGTAAGCAACTTAACCGTTTTTCTATTGCATTACACAAGTCATTTGACAAATTATGGAGCCTTGGCTGGCCTGGAACTCCATATGTAGCCCAGGCTGGCCGCGAGCTCACAGAGATTCACCTCTATGTACCTTCTTTAAAGAAATGAACCACCACACTCCCACCCCACCCCAACCACCCCACTCTCTCCCACTGCTGGCTTAGAAAAAACAATCACATTTCATTCCACTTTTACCCAGTTGTTAGGTGTGTAGGTGACTTACAGTGTTTTAATCTTGCAAAAAAAAAAAAAAAAAAAAAAAACCAGCTCCCTTTTCCTTACTGTGTGCTTCTAGTTTGTGGGGCAATTTGAAACATCACTTAAAATTTTAGAATATTAGCATAAATGTTTGTAGTCCAGAATGGAATCCATGATCAACCAGCGCTAGTTTGGACATTGTTGGTGAGGGTCTAGTCACAAATAATCATTATTAAATGCTTTTTTTTACCCAAATGCCCCGGGGCTGTAATGTAAGGCTGTAGCTCCTCCAGGTCCGTGCACTTGATCTACAAAATACCATGTACTTGGTCTACTATAAGAAGAAGGCGAGGAGGCCTGTTGTGGCTTGAATAAAGACATCTTTTTTTTCCAAGTGGATTTTAAACACAAGACAAAATTAAAGAACATTTTCTCTTTCATTGAATCATGAGCTATGCATGTCCTTTTCACTTTCCCAACCTTTGCTAGCTGATACTCCAAGTAAGAGGAACTTTGGGGACGTGTTTTTATTCACCGCTGGCCTTGGGATCATTTTGAGATGTGGAAATCCTTAACCTTTAGTGCTTTATTGATGAAGGGACTCATCATCATCGCTATTGTGTGACACTCTGTGCTCTTCGGAGGAAGCTGAGGTGACTCTGGGCCACAGGACCCCAGAGAGTTGGCCCCCAACAGTGAGCACTCAAAACTATAGCCTTAGGCCAAGAACATGGAGACGGACTACAAATTATTGCTTGTGGTCCACTTCCAGTTTCCAAGTGCAAACATACCGAAGTTTATTTTAAATTTGAGCCGGTCAGACATTTAGTAATATACATCAAAGAAGGAGCCAAGGCGTCCCCTGTTTATTATTTCAGCATGATGTCTGTCCCAATAAAGCATGCACTCGATAGATCACGGAGGAGAGAAGTCCTTCAGTTCCGTGGTTTGCCCTTAAATCTGAACATATACTTGTAAATTAATCCGAAACACATTGTCATGTTCCAGTCCCTCTGAAAGCCGATTGTTCTCAATCGCTCTTTTAATTCTAGAAATCCAGTGGCTGACTGCCAGGGCTCTCACCGATCAGCAGTCCACCCCATGTATAAAAGGGGCCTGGATCTGCCGTGCTCAAAACCCACAGGGTGGCATTCAAAGAACTTAAAACTCCTTCTACTCTTCCCTATTAATTAAAAAAAAAAAAAGCCATCTGTGCAAGGTGAATTTTGGTAAGGTACCAATGTTTTTAATGATTTTGGATGGAATTTGAAACTGCTTATGAAATAAAGTATAGCAAGGGATTCCCAAGATAAAAGGCACTGTTTGTAAAATTCTGCAGTCATCTGATGACATTTCTAATAAAACACTAGAAAGCATTCTTGTTATTCAATCAGAATTTAAAATCAAACTTGAAGGAATTGGCTCTGCGGTAATCTAGTAACCTCCACTTTCTACTCTTCTCCTAAACTACATTTTTCATCTAAACACATACTCTCTCTCTTTCTATCCCTCTCTCTCTCTCTCCCCCCCTCTCTCTCTCACACACACACAGACACACACACCCCTACTTCACACTTTTCAGAACTTTTTTGGACAAATGAAGAAAGCAACACACACATGGCACATGGTGGGGGAAGGGGGGGTTGGATAAAGAAGAAGCACCCTGAGGACCATTATATTTCCAGTCCCCCTTCTATACATTTGGGGGAATGCATCTTTATTTTCATTTTGATTCTGGCTGTTTGCACGCTTTCTCCCCCTGGGCTGACAGCCTATAAACCTAGACTTTCAAATTTCAGAAAATCAAAAGGGGACCACTGCCTTGAATTTGGCCAGGAAATACCTTGACAAGGAGGATTTTTCAAAAATTGTCATTTGCTCCCCAACCAGTCTTTTCAGTCAATTAAAACGTGTACTCTAGGTCTCCTCCAGTTTGAAGGCACCTCCGCGCCTCTGATGAACAATTCTTGTTTGTGAGCCATTCATTTTCTCCATTACCAAACGGAGAATAGAGGACAATTGCATTGTTTGGGCGAATCGGAGTGTTAGGAGGAGTATTTGTCACGGAGGCAGAGTGCAGTACCTGACAGGCAGCGATTGATGGCCAGGAATGAGTGTGAGTGGCCGAAGCAGCCTCATAGGATGCAAATTACTGACTGTGGATTCCAATTTACCCTGTTCATTTTTCTTGCCTGTGCTGAAGACCATTAGTGGTTTTTGAAGCAGTGAAGGGGTCATTACTAATGTGGGGAGGCTCGAGCAGGAGGGGGAAGGAGGGGCAAAGCCTTCTGTAATTACACAGCTTCAAGGAACAGGCTGCAGGCCCTAGCCAAAAAAGTGTCAACACCTCGCAATCAGAAAAATTTATTTTCATTTTATGCTTAACCCATATTAACTCAACATTATCATCTTTCTTTGTTAACATTTGCAGAATATTAAAAGCCTGGCTTCTATATTAATACAGATCTAGTTAACCCTTTGGCTATGCAGGGGATTTTGTTGAACCTGGTGGCTTGTGGGTTCTTGGATAAACAACCATGCACGTCTTGGAGAATGCATGCTATTGTAGAAGGTGGAATACCTGGGAACTGAATTCTTAGCTGATTGAAAGGCATCGCGCCCCGCCAACGCTGGGATGATTAAAACACTAGAAAGCCCTGTTTAGATTACTCAGTTGTGTGTCTGGGAAGGAGGCAGTGTGCATGTGAGTGCAGAGGCCCCAGATACCTGGGAGTTGGAATACAGGCAGCTGTGAAATGCTCAACTTGGGTTCTGGGAACTGAACTCAGGTCCTCTGCAAAAGAAGTAGGAGGCTTTAGCACTGAACCACCTCCCCAGCCCCTTGATGACACCTCAGTGATGTGGGTGAGATCACAACTCAAGGCTTTCTGGTCTATGAAGAACTGTGACATGGGGACAAAACTTTACCTTCGTGTATAAGGAAACCAGTGGATTTTGAACAGGACCTTATGTAACAGATGTGTTTCGTAATCACGCGCCCTCCAGCGCAGAACTTCTTGAAGGAAAGGCATGACTGTAAAATAGCAATTCTGGGTTTCAAGATGAGAGAGGAAAATGGAGAGGAGGATAATGGGAGGGCCGGTCATTATCAGCGTGAGTGGACTGTGGTGGAATGAAAGAATTCAAAACTGCAACCTACGGCTTTGTTCTCTTGTTGCTGTACTTGACGTTAACATGGAAAATTTCATAGGAAGCATGGCATATAACCGACTCCTTCTTCCCTGAGTTGTGAAATGTGTGCCTAGGGTGAGGAACATGTAGCCTAGGCAAGTCATGTATGTGACCTTGATAACCCAGAGAACTAACCAGTAAAAATTAAAGAATCCCAACCCATCCCCACAAAGGACTCTGCATCTAATCATTTGCCTTGGCTTTTCAAAATAGTTGTGGGATTACATATTGGCCCATGATCCAAATGTAGGTAGCCTCCTACCAACTAAGAAATAACAGTTATGTAGACCAGTCTCTCAAGATAACATAGAATTCGCACCCACTAGCGAGCGAAGGAAATGGATGTGCAATCCCCTTACACACAACAGACAGGCATAGAAACACCCAGAATTTGGATGCCGTTCCAACACACCTTCCGCTTCGAAGGATCAAAGTCGCTCTATGTGACTGAGTTACCTGGACTTTCATGGCTGGTCCTATGGAGTGTGACAGGAAGTTGGGGTGGTCCCCACTGCCTCCAGTTCACACTTGTCAGCAAGTTTGATATATTTTTCCATGTGGCGAGGAGAACCAAGCTGTAGAATAAAGAATGCACCAGTGTGGTTTCACGCTGGGAAGTATGTGCCTCTTTCTCAACTTCTGATGCATCTCTTAAAACGTTTGTCTCTTCATCAGCACCCGTACCCTTCCGAAGAGCAGAAGAAACAGTTAGCGCAAGACACAGGACTGACAATTCTCCAAGTTAACAACTGGTGAGTGACCCCAAGATCTTCCTCCCTTGACTAAAGCGGGGTTTCTAGATAATTGTTTGCTTTTTTTTGTTTTTGTTTTGTTGTTCCTGGAACAAAGGAAATCAAAGGTAATGTCTGCATTTCTTTCCCGAGGTGGGAAATCCATGCCCAGGGAGCCTAGACCAGTAGGGTTCCTAGGATTTCTTCTTCCCCACTCTTTCTTTTCTTTTGCTTCTCCCCACACTCACTTTTCTCACCCCTGGTGTTTTCAAATTCTCCAGCTGCCTCACAAAGTCTGCCTGGCTCAGTCCTGTTCGATATTGTTGTCTGTGTGTCTTTTGCACAATGCTCACACACAGCCACTTCCTCTGGGAAGATTCCTTTTGTCTGGACTCTGAGGAACAATGTAGACGCAGGGGTGTGGGATTTGGGGGCTTGTTTTGTTTTGTCTTCTATCTGTTCTTCGGTATTTGTTTACCCTAATTTTTCTTTAATGGAAGAAAAGGTTGTTTTTTTTTTTCTCTTTCCATTTTTAGCTTGTGATTTAGATTACTTGCATGGTGGTATATGGGCCATCTACCCTTTGTACATGGCTTAGAGAGTAACTGCGGAAAGAGGAGGGGTAGGGGATTAAATAAAATGATCACAGTGGCCAAGAAATGATATAGGAATTACTTATCAAAATACTGGTCCTGGTTTTATCAGCGGCTTAATTTTGTTCTGTACATTCTTGGGGTGATGTTCAGATTAATTGAACTGACAGTTCTCTTTCAAAATTCAGGGGAAGTATTTGCACGGATTTCAGGCCTTATACAAACTTAATTACATGGAACTCCACTTTATCATTCTAATTCCATGTAGCAGAGGTTGTATTTACAAATGAGAAGTCTCTGGCTTTATTCACAGCTTTCCTTAATATATTTATCAAAGCAGGTTCATTTACAAAGTGCTCTATCTGTGGGATACAGGCAGGCAGACATTAACAAAGCTTTTAGGTTTATCAGGCCCGCCGCCTGATGAGCTACCCGAGGGTCAATTGATTTTGTGGTTCTGTGATTCATTTTTTTCTCATTTTTCTAGGATCACAATGAGAGACATGCTTGGAGAATTAGCCAGTTTGTCTGCCTTATCTGTCAGGCAATTTTTTTTTTCCCAGGGAAGTCAAGCTACTTAAATTGGCCACAGGAACTGTCGTTATCTGACTTTAATGCACCCTATAGTGTGGATAGCATTTCAATTACACCAGTAACCAAAGCTTAGCTGCAGCCCTTTTCATGCCTAGTGTTGTACGGAAAGTGATGTGCCTACCTACAGAAGCAGAAAATTGAGTTGCCTTGCTTCTGTCAGGGTGATTAATGCAGAAATAAACTGCTAACCTGAAAAGAGAGGCAGAAAGAAAGGGATAGACAATACAGACTGGAATTCTCTTTAATTTTCTCCTAAAGATTGGAGCTATGTACATTTTAAAGATACCCTTTCGAGCGAAATCGTGGACTAAAGGCTATAATCTCCAGAGCAAGATGTGTCTGGACTGGCGGTGATAGGGGCCTCCTGATGTAAATAGCTAATATGTGTAAACATACAGATTCTCATTCATGTTTCCAGCACAAGCAATCAGTGGTCTGAAACAATAGACTGACTACGTTCTGGGTTAAGTTTAGGAGACTTGGTCCCGTTTATTGTCTTATATGCACCGACCTCCAGGGTAAGCTACTGCAGATTCAGTGGTGTCTGGTACAATTAGCATCCCTTTAGAAAACTGGGTTCTTTGTAAATTTGGGCACATTCAGGGAAGTGGTGATGGGGATATTTGAAAGAAATGGGATGCTTCTATGTTGATATTTGGCATTGCCATTTGACCTTTCTTTGAAAACACTGTCTCATATCATCCGTCCCCGGCATTTTTTTGATGTAGTCATTGCCCTTGAAGAGAAAAGGCATCTCAGCCCTCAGTCTAAAGACCAGCTCTCCCTCACAGACACCTGGCTGGAGCCTGGAAGAAAGAACCCTTCCTTTCTGAATTCCACAGAGCCCCAAGGCATGTGCAGGAGTTCAGCTGGTGTGATATTTTGGGTTTCTTGTTTCTCTGTCATTTGGGCCACATTTGCCGAGGGTGAGGAACGGCAGTCTGTCACGCGGCACACTTGCCTTAATACGGGATAAACGTTGACGCCTCCGTCTCTACAAAATAATTCCGCCTTTCTCATTTTCACACTTCCTTCTGAAAAATTCTGTAATCCTGCCCTCGGGTCGAATTCTTAGCTAATAGCTACCATAACTTTGATAATAAGGTGCAACTCCCAAGGATGGCTTCACGAGCACCCCGAAGCACTGCCAAGAGTGTAAGGCAGTGGCCCCCACCTGGGGATTTCAGAGATCTGAAAAGGAACGGTCCCCACCTTGGTACATTTTGAACTTGTTCCATGCCTTGACAAAGTCACCTTGGAAACAGCTCTGTCTCTCCTCTTTCAGGAGGCTTCAGAGTTGGGCTTCAGGTGCGGGACAGTGATAAGAAGAGTAAACTAGAGATGAGATTTCTAGGCCCAGAGAGCTAGCTGTCACTCTCAGGCAAAGAGGGTCAAAGTAGTTCCTGGGGTTTGGAGAGATGGCTCAGTGATTCAGATCACTTGCTGCCGCTCTTCCAGAAGACCCACGTTTGATTCTCAGCACCCAAGTTAGATGGCTCACAACCGCCTGTATCTCTAGCTCCAGGAGAACTGACGCCCTCTTCCAGTCTCAGTGATCATATGCTTCACACACACACACACACACACACACACACACACACACACACACACGGACACACGTGTAAATACACACATACATGTAAATAAAAGATAAATTTTGAATAGACTGATAAACAAATAGCTTATAAAGTTTAAACAGCCCCCCATCAGCCAGTTGCAGCCAGGTGGCCAGTCTTGCATGCCACTCTCGGCGGTGAGTTAGAGTGGCCTGGGAAACCTTCTGCTGCTCAGTTCTGCTGCTTGCCTTTAGAGCAGAAAGGCCAAGGGTCTTCAGGAGCACTGTAAAATAACAGTCACCGTAACAAGCAATAGACGTGGCCACGTGCACCTCATGAGAGCTACGAGCAGTAAAGACGGGCCAGTTAGAAGCCGTCAGTAATTGGGAACGAAGAACAAACAAGCAAAATGGAAGTGTAGGAGACAATTGAGAGACATGGAGATGTGTTAGATCTCTGCAGCCTGTGTTGGAGGTGACCCCAGATGACTTTTCTCATGTGTTATAAACACATGGGTAGGGGTGTGTCAAACAGGATAATACAACCAACCCAAAGCATGACGTCCAGAAGGACCAGCGTTTATGACACGGATGTCATTGTCTTACACTTATCTCTCAGAAGTCCACGAATAATAAACCATTCCGTTACATTATAGATTGACATTATAGATGAGGCAGTGAGTCATGGTGTCGCACACCTGTAACCTAGGACTTGAGAGGCTGAGGCAGGAGGAATACAGTGAGTGCAATACTAGCCTCGGCTATGCAGTGAATTCCAGGCCAATATGGACTACAGAGCTTTAAGCCTTGACTCAAAAGGCCAAAAGCAAGGTCAGCCATGGTAAAGCATGCCTTTAATGATTAAGAATAATTAATTACAAAAGCAGAGGAAAAATTATTCTGCAAAATTGCATAAATAAAATTTTCGTCAAATAGCTCGCAAGCTAGAATGGAGATTTCTTCCAAAAGGAAACTTACATGTTTAAGGGAAACATTTTTTAAATGCAGACAGCTTCCTATGGCATAGCTTCTCTGTTTAAACAAAGGTAGACTTTTGTGATTTATTGTATGACCTTTTTTTTAGGGTTTTTGTTGTTGTTTTATGTTTTATTTTGCCAGGAGGGAAAGATGAGGGAGCTTTAGGAGGTAAGAGTTTACAAATGACTGCCAAAGCTTAGCAGGGAGAGGGGAAATTTTAGGTTATTGACACTGGCGTTTTTCAGGAGGCATGCTCACACTGATTAAAAAAAAATTAAAAAAAATATTTTTCTAAGGAGAAAGTTGTCACTTCAGGAATTTTTTGAGTTGCATTTGTGTGTCTTTGACAACTATATCCACTGAAATATGACAACGTCACTTGGACAAAACCCCAGCTAGGGATAGGGAGATGGTAGCTCAGTAGGACAAGCGAAAGGACCCAAGTTCCAGCCCCAGAGCCCACACAAGGCAGGCAGCAGTATAACCATCTGAGATCCCAGTTTCGAGTGAGATGGGAGACACAGACAAGAGAATCCAGAGGCTCGAGGCTAGCTTAGCTCACACAACAGACAACAAAAAACCCTTTTCTCAGCCAAGGTGGAAAATGAGGACCAACTTCCAAGGTTGTCCTCCGAGTCCACAAGTCTGCCGTGGTACATGCACATTACACTAACATACACAAAACGTTCATGCGCACATCACACACACACACACACAATGCATGCATGCATGCACACAGACACATCTCATACACATAGAGAAAGAAAATGTAAAGCTCTGGCAGCTAAATCACAACACCACATCTGTTCACAGGCAACATAGTAAGTACCAGAATTACACTGCAGTTATCTCTACCTAGAATCCCCACAATAGATGAGTTTTGTTATTGCTATTTCTTTGTTTTGAGACAGGTTCTTGCTTGCCCAGAATTCTCTACATTGTCCAGGTTAGCCTTGAACTCACAATCTTCACCTATCCACCTGAGTTTTGGGAATAGAGGCACATACAACGACTTTGCTCTCAGGTTTATTATTGTTCTTTGAGACAGGGTCTCACTGTGTAACCTTGGCTTATCTGGAACTTGCTTTATCGACCAGGCTGGCCTTGAACTCACAAAGATAGGCCCGCCTCTGACTCCAGAGTTCTGGAATTAAAGGCGTGAGTCGCTGTGCCTGGCTTCCAGATTAATTTTTAAAAGAAGAAATATACTGTACTCTCAAAAATGCATGTGATTGCAGTAATTATAACCAACGACAAAAACGACATACAAAGTCCACAGGGCTGAGCTGTTGACTGAATGCAGGCAAACTAGGATTTACTGCTTCCTGTGGGCCCCAGGCCCCAAATAACAATGCACGAAACTTAAACGAAGGAACTTTTCAGATGAAGGTGGTCCAGAGAATTCCCTTGTATTACAGATAGATGCCTTGCACAACCTCTCGAACTAAGATTAACTACTAATCACCCATGTCCAGCTTGCCTATCTTCCTATCATGGGGGCCCACAATCATATTAGCTGCAACATTTCTCCATGATTGACACACTGGCATAGGACAGAAGTTTGACTTCTCCTGCTTCAGTTTGGCTCCTGGCGAATTTCCTAGATGAGACAGGAATCTGTTTCATCAGAACTGAGGGACTTTTGAGAGTCTCTTGGGCATCAGTGTACCTTCTAAGTAGGCCTCCTTTCTTTCTGCTTTAAGAAGGCACAGAGCCTTCGCAGACACCAGCACACGGGACTTAGCTCCCTTCCGTGTGAAATGGGGCAAGGCTGGTATAAAGGACACTGTGGGGAAGAGTGACGTAGCTTGTGAGCACTCTGAGAATCAAAGGTAACTCAATTAGGACTCTAAGGTCCTGGTTGACAGCAGCAAGGTGGTTGCCTGACGAAAGCAATAATATTCCCTAGGAACCCATCGTCCCAGACAAATTCAAGAGTAGAGGCCATTGTGCCAAATTCACCCGGATGCTCCCTCTTGAAGAACCGCCATCATGGTCTAGGTGGACTTGAGGAGGGACAGTCGCTTGCAGGCCTATGTCAGTGAATTTCCGAGTCCAATTTCTGCCTCCTAATTAGCAGGAGGAAGAGTAAGGGATGAAAAGGTCGTCCCTCTTCACAGCAAGGAAAAGTCATTTTCCAGGGTGTGTGCGTTGTCGTCGTCCTGCCGCCGAGAGAGAGAGCGGACACCGGGAAATAGGTTGTAATATTAGGACATGGGGAGTAAGCTGGGAATTGAGGGAGATAATTTTGCAGTAAACATATGGAATAATTTGGCCAGTGGTGCAGGAAATGTAAATGAGGAACAGAGACAGCTGGACACTTTTATCTCAAGAGAGAAAGGATTGAAGGATTGAGTGGTGAACCGGGGAGGTGGAGTTGAGAAAACCCTAGAAGGAGCAAAGCCTGCCGGACTAAACAGCCTCTCCCCACTCAGCAGTTTCCCCCCACGGCCGTTTGTTAAACGCAGAGCTGCCGTCTGCGGTGATTATTTCCGAGTAACATCTATGTTTCAGAATAAAAATCCATTTGAATCTCAAGTCCGATTTGCCAGGTGCTAGCTAGATTCATTGTCAGCATTTAATGTGCTGAGACTGTCAATGCTGAGGAATGGATACAAAAAAAAAAAAAAATAAATAAAGCATGCTTTCGAACTCCAGTGTGGAGAGCTGGAGGTAAGAGTTCTGTCTCTCTGGGTTCTCTGTGTCAGAAACACCCAGTCCCTGGAAGGGAGGTGGAGAGGCCAAGGGAACCGGATGTTTCCAGTTTGTCCCATGTGGTCTTCTGCTCACCCAAAGGATGTTCCTCCTAGCAGATACTCCCTAGGCTGTAGTAGCAATAGGAATTCCCATCTCTGTCCACCTGCACAGGACGCTAAACATTCCATCCAAGGGTCCTATTATTATTTCTCGGAGACCCACGATTATTTCTAAGAAGGAAGGAGTGAACTAGATGAGAAGTTAGAAGACAGGAAAAGAAACCAGCAACGATGAACGCTTAACCAGAGGGACTGCCCCGACAGTGAGGTGGGTTTCCGTTTGCCCTGTCTGGTCTGCAGGACATCTAACAGGGGTTAAGCTAGGAGTCTATACATGGCTTACCAATTCTGACCGAGACGGCAAGGTGGCCAGATCCCGTTTCCCATTTCATGGTGTGAAATTCTCACCTCATGGATGGGGGGCAACCAGGCCTCTCATCTATTGCCCTGTCAGATCAGTGGTTCTAGACAGCTCCTGTCCTGTATGGATGGAGGTACCATTTCCAGAAATTTCGATTCAGTCCAAACATAGGCCAGCAGCTCAGACCCAGCAAGGGCCTTTTCGAAGTGCTAAACAAAAGGAGCAGAGGGGAAATAAAGGAAGAGGGTGCCAGTGAGGGGATGCGAAGGGGAGGTTTGAGGCAGTCCCTCACATTCGATTACACCCACTGCTTTGTGCTTTCCCCTTTTTTTTCCTGTATAAAGAAAGAATGAAATATGGTTTTCATAGCAAGCTGGCGGCATTATCTCAGGATGCATATTTCTTTGCTGCGTTAGGATGCCAATAAAGAGGAGGGAAAAAAAAAGTTGCTCGTTTAAAGGAATGTACAGTGCTGGTTAGAAAACACCGCACAACAAAAAAGAGAATGCAACAAATTTTTGAAACAGTTCCAAAAAGGGGGGAAAAAAGTTCCTTAAAGAAATGTTTAAATAAGAAAACTTTGAGAGGGAAAAGCCCTGGTATTGAAAGTTATCGTTGGTCAAGTCTGTGCATTTACAGAAGGAAAATTGGCCTAAAATGTGTTTGGGGTTTTTTGTATTTCTTTGTTTTTCGTTTTTCTTTTATTTTTTTTCTTTCTCTTTTTTTAATTTTTTTTTTCGGTTTTTAGAATTAGCCTCCTCTCTTTCACTGACAAAAACAATGAGCTCCAGACAGCTCCCGCATTAGGCACAGGGCTCTATCTACCTCTGCACTTCATTACGCCAGGATTTGGAAGAGAGACAAGGCTTGCTCAAATAGGTCCTTTATCCATCGCCACTGGCATCATCCACATGGTTTCTCTAGGAATGCTGAAAGAAAAGCCTAGACCTCGGCCTGCTGCAGGATTTGAGGCTAGGATGCTATTGACGTGAGCATGTACTTCTTTTTACTGAGAGGGAAAAAAATGAAGCAACATCATTGCAATATTACAAGTATCCCGATCCTATAGCGACTGATGGAGTATTTCTAACTCCAGTTACGAAGATTAAAGTAAAAGTTGTCTTGAAAACAAAGCTTGTTTTTTTAAAAAAAAAAATCAAGAAATTGGGATTTCAAGTTACTCTTAGGTTACTTCTGGAATGTTGAACGTAGAAAGCTCGCCTGCGAATTGCTTCTAGAGACCCCAAGATTAGAAGCTGTTAAGAAGACACAAAGTAGATCAGAATGCATCAATACTACTTCTCTCAAGTTTCTTTTCTGCTCCTATGAGTCTGATGGCTGCTGCAGCAGCTGGGTTCTCCTTTTCAGTGCCGTTGGCTTTCCCCCCCTACTGTGGGGCTTTTTCCAGCAAGTTTTCCTACAGTCCTGAGGACTTGAAAAAATTCCTTCCAAAAATTTCGTTTTCTCAGAAGCCATTTCTAAGCGGTCTTCAGGCTGCCTGCGCCCAGTGCACTCCACCCGTTCATTCATGCGTTCTCCCACTGGAGAGCGGCCTTGTAAAAATTACTTAATTGAGATTCTGCGCCGTTAATGAGTAAATGTAGGTCCTATTAGCCTCGTGATCTTGAGAACTCGTTTTGTTGTTACTACGGCTTTTTTCACTGCGTTAGATTTTTCAAGGATGAGAGTGAGCAGGGGTAGGTAGCACTTCTGTGTGCCCACCCGACTTCCACTACCCCACTCCTTTAGGACACTCAGAACTATTTATTCCTATCGTGTCAAAAAGAAAACTCAGTTTATATCTGAAAAAAAATCCTTAGAGATCTGGGGAGAGGAGTACAGGGAACCTTGATTTTCTTGTCAATATTGCTTTCCTCGAGTCCCTTTCCTGGTCATTGTTTTTTTTCTAATCAGAATACCCAGCCTTGTTTCCGGTCTGGTTTTGTTTTTGTGGGTTAATCGGAACCAACACTGCTGACTGGTCATTCCCTCGAGATTAGCCGACTCCCAGCTCTCCCACAAATTCACACACATTCTGTACTGAGGTTGAAACAGGCAAGGTTCTGACAAGGTAAACACTGGAGATAGGGCATTTCCAGATACACTGTATCTTTTAGATAAATCCCAGCAGGCTGAGGTTTCAGGTTGCTTAATATGGACTTCCGGAGCTCTAAACTTCCCTCAAGCCTTTAGATGAGCAACAGAAACTTGAGCAGACCTAATTCAGGGTGCTTGGAACAGGGAATGAGTTCTCTAGATCTGAATTCAAGGCTACCTCAAAGTTCACACAGTGAAAAATTCCCCAGGGGTCTTGACTTAATGACTTCAACTCAGCTCTTGAGGAAAACAACTGGGTCTTCCTTAACCAAGGCTGTTCTCTTCTACAAAATGGATAGGATGATGTCTTTTGGGCCACAGGTTGCATACTTCATGCCGTATGATACAGTTGACAATATCAACATGAAATGGTCATATATTTTGACATTGCATTTCCGGTTTCATCTCACCGAACTCTGAAACGTGCCAGTTTTCAATAAGGAAACATTATTTCTAAAGTGTAGACTATTCTCTGGGTGGCATGGACTCCAAGTATGTGCCACAACATATAGAAGCCAGCAATGTGGCCCGCTTGTCCCTTTTTTTCTAAGTTGTGGTCTCGACTCTCAGTGTTGTGTGTGCTAGCACAGTTGAAAGGCAGCGTGGGGATTCGTGAGCAACTTTCCTCTTCTTAAAACTCTGTAGGAAGAAGCTCAGTGGAATTTGGCCCCAGCTGGTGTATTTCCTGTGTAACCTGAGGCCAGGTGAGACAGGGCAAATTCCAAATACTTCTTTCCACCATGAGGCTAGTCCTGGACCTGTGTGATTCACCGTGACTCGAGGCTGCACACGCAGGTCTCCTGTGAGCCCGAGCTCTTGTCGCACGTTCTCTGTCTGTGAGTTCGTGTTTGATGGCATAGAATGGGAAGGGGAAAAAGGAGAAATCCTCACTGTCAAGGAATAGGCCAAGTTAGGGCTTAACTTTCCTCCTATTTTTTTTTTCATAATGCTATTACAAAAGCAACGTTAGGAAACAGGAAACAGGTGATGTGTAAAATAATTAGCACCGAAGGGAACATAATAGGTGACTTATTAAAATCCATACACGGATTATTGACCCCGTCAGGTTCAGAGACCAGAGAGCACGTGACTCGGGTGTCATTTCTGAGGGGCTCGCCCCAGTGCACTTTGGCGGCTTAGTGCTTCTGACATTAAATAAGCTGCAGATATGATTGATTGAGTAGCCCTTTGACAGGAACGAGAAGTCAGAATCTCCTAGGCCTTGCTGAGCCAGGCCTCTGTTTTCATTACCTTCGCCAAGTATTACATTTAGTCAACCGCGTTATGTGTAGTTCTGGGAGAATCGCTCCTGCGTCCAGAAGTCATTGTTCGGCTCATAATAAAATTATGCTATCAATTTGCCACAAGAGAAACACTGGAGTTCACTAAATTATTGCCATGTGTTTTGCACTAAAGACAAAGTGATACCAATTAAAAAAAAAAAAAAAAAAAAAAAACCAACCACCCTGGGTTCTGTGTTTTAGCCGTGCGTGTGAGGGGAGGAGCGAGCCTAGCTCACGGGGGAGGTCATGTCTCCCTTCTCCCATGCTACAAATTTCATTTTCCTTAATTAGAAAATGGCGCTTACAGGGAATGAGCAGGGGGTTTAAGTGAGGAAGGGAGAAAGAATGAAACTTGAGCTGAGCCCTAAATAATACGTCAGAAAATGACAACTTGCCTCCCTCAAGACTATTTCATTTGAAAGATTTGCCGGGTTACATTAGGCTTGGATAGATTTTTCTGGAAATGGGGCCATAACCCACAGACTGAAGAAAATGCCCGACTTCACAGTTCTACAGATAAGTCAAACCCTTACCTTGGTCCCATCGCAATGACAAGGACATACATCTTAGCACTCACCTAGGGCACCGGTTTCAGGATGCTGTCTCCTCTGAGACTGGAGCTTTAGTTATGGTATAAGAATATCATGCTTTTCGATTATCAGCAGAATCTAATATCCTACTGTTTTAATTCATATTCTGCTAAGTTAATTAAGGAATGGCCAACGATTTGGTCTCAGGAGGAAATCTTGACTGTTCGTACCCCAAATAAATAATGTCTGCCAATTTACCATCAGATTGATGGTATAATAAATTTAAAATTGTATATGTTATATGTTATGCTTAAGTCAGCTTCCATTCTGTTATACAATAAAAGTATTTCCAGACCCAGGAAGTAGTTCACTAATTTTAAAATTCTAAAGATTCAGTTTTACTAAGTAATGGTGGAAAGCTCTTTGCAGGATATTATAATGAACTGTATCTTTTTCTGAGGACAGATATAAAAATACTTAGAGAAACTGGTACTTTACGGAGTCGATATGATTTTCCCAACTAACACCAGAAAATGGCTAACAAAGGGGGAAATAAAAGAATGAACTCCTTCGCTGCTTAAGCTTTCGCAGCCTAACGGTAGGATTTACCAAGAGACCAAAATGGACCCAACGATAAAAAATCCCTCTTTTGGACAATGCAACAGAATGCATGGTACAGGCGCGTGTGTCCTGGGTGAGAGTCTTGGCATTGGTCTGTGAGAGCGAACAAGTCGAACGTCTGAAACAAGGTCTGGATTCTTGTTCTGCCTTTGAATTGAGATCTTAGTAAGTTTTCCTAACTTG
>NW_026067902.1:22836587-22876153 GCF_014885135.2 Alexandromys fortis
CCATGTGGCGAGGAGAACCAAGCTGTAGAATAAAGAATGCACCAGTGTGGTTTCACGCTGGGAAGTATGTGCCTCTTTCTCAACTTCTGATGCATCTCTTAAAACGTTTGTCTCTTCATCAGCACCCGTACCCTTCCGAAGAGCAGAAGAAACAGTTAGCGCAAGACACAGGACTGACAATTCTCCAAGTTAACAACTGGTGAGTGACCCCAAGATCTTCCTCCCTTGACTAAAGCGGGGTTTCTAGATAATTGTTTGCTTTTTTTTGTTTTTGTTTTGTTGTTCCTGGAACAAAGGAAATCAAAGGTAATGTCTGCATTTCTTTCCCGAGGTGGGAAATCCATGCCCAGGGAGCCTAGACCAGTAGGGTTCCTAGGATTTCTTCTTCCCCACTCTTTCTTTTCTTTTGCTTCTCCCCACACTCACTTTTCTCACCCCTGGTGTTTTCAAATTCTCCAGCTGCCTCACAAAGTCTGCCTGGCTCAGTCCTGTTCGATATTGTTGTCTGTGTGTCTTTTGCACAATGCTCACACACAGCCACTTCCTCTGGGAAGATTCCTTTTGTCTGGACTCTGAGGAACAATGTAGACGCAGGGGTGTGGGATTTGGGGGCTTGTTTTGTTTTGTCTTCTATCTGTTCTTCGGTATTTGTTTACCCTAATTTTTCTTTAATGGAAGAAAAGGTTGTTTTTTTTTTTCTCTTTCCATTTTTAGCTTGTGATTTAGATTACTTGCATGGTGGTATATGGGCCATCTACCCTTTGTACATGGCTTAGAGAGTAACTGCGGAAAGAGGAGGGGTAGGGGATTAAATAAAATGATCACAGTGGCCAAGAAATGATATAGGAATTACTTATCAAAATACTGGTCCTGGTTTTATCAGCGGCTTAATTTTGTTCTGTACATTCTTGGGGTGATGTTCAGATTAATTGAACTGACAGTTCTCTTTCAAAATTCAGGGGAAGTATTTGCACGGATTTCAGGCCTTATACAAACTTAATTACATGGAACTCCACTTTATCATTCTAATTCCATGTAGCAGAGGTTGTATTTACAAATGAGAAGTCTCTGGCTTTATTCACAGCTTTCCTTAATATATTTATCAAAGCAGGTTCATTTACAAAGTGCTCTATCTGTGGGATACAGGCAGGCAGACATTAACAAAGCTTTTAGGTTTATCAGGCCCGCCGCCTGATGAGCTACCCGAGGGTCAATTGATTTTGTGGTTCTGTGATTCATTTTTTTCTCATTTTTCTAGGATCACAATGAGAGACATGCTTGGAGAATTAGCCAGTTTGTCTGCCTTATCTGTCAGGCAATTTTTTTTTTCCCAGGGAAGTCAAGCTACTTAAATTGGCCACAGGAACTGTCGTTATCTGACTTTAATGCACCCTATAGTGTGGATAGCATTTCAATTACACCAGTAACCAAAGCTTAGCTGCAGCCCTTTTCATGCCTAGTGTTGTACGGAAAGTGATGTGCCTACCTACAGAAGCAGAAAATTGAGTTGCCTTGCTTCTGTCAGGGTGATTAATGCAGAAATAAACTGCTAACCTGAAAAGAGAGGCAGAAAGAAAGGGATAGACAATACAGACTGGAATTCTCTTTAATTTTCTCCTAAAGATTGGAGCTATGTACATTTTAAAGATACCCTTTCGAGCGAAATCGTGGACTAAAGGCTATAATCTCCAGAGCAAGATGTGTCTGGACTGGCGGTGATAGGGGCCTCCTGATGTAAATAGCTAATATGTGTAAACATACAGATTCTCATTCATGTTTCCAGCACAAGCAATCAGTGGTCTGAAACAATAGACTGACTACGTTCTGGGTTAAGTTTAGGAGACTTGGTCCCGTTTATTGTCTTATATGCACCGACCTCCAGGGTAAGCTACTGCAGATTCAGTGGTGTCTGGTACAATTAGCATCCCTTTAGAAAACTGGGTTCTTTGTAAATTTGGGCACATTCAGGGAAGTGGTGATGGGGATATTTGAAAGAAATGGGATGCTTCTATGTTGATATTTGGCATTGCCATTTGACCTTTCTTTGAAAACACTGTCTCATATCATCCGTCCCCGGCATTTTTTTGATGTAGTCATTGCCCTTGAAGAGAAAAGGCATCTCAGCCCTCAGTCTAAAGACCAGCTCTCCCTCACAGACACCTGGCTGGAGCCTGGAAGAAAGAACCCTTCCTTTCTGAATTCCACAGAGCCCCAAGGCATGTGCAGGAGTTCAGCTGGTGTGATATTTTGGGTTTCTTGTTTCTCTGTCATTTGGGCCACATTTGCCGAGGGTGAGGAACGGCAGTCTGTCACGCGGCACACTTGCCTTAATACGGGATAAACGTTGACGCCTCCGTCTCTACAAAATAATTCCGCCTTTCTCATTTTCACACTTCCTTCTGAAAAATTCTGTAATCCTGCCCTCGGGTCGAATTCTTAGCTAATAGCTACCATAACTTTGATAATAAGGTGCAACTCCCAAGGATGGCTTCACGAGCACCCCGAAGCACTGCCAAGAGTGTAAGGCAGTGGCCCCCACCTGGGGATTTCAGAGATCTGAAAAGGAACGGTCCCCACCTTGGTACATTTTGAACTTGTTCCATGCCTTGACAAAGTCACCTTGGAAACAGCTCTGTCTCTCCTCTTTCAGGAGGCTTCAGAGTTGGGCTTCAGGTGCGGGACAGTGATAAGAAGAGTAAACTAGAGATGAGATTTCTAGGCCCAGAGAGCTAGCTGTCACTCTCAGGCAAAGAGGGTCAAAGTAGTTCCTGGGGTTTGGAGAGATGGCTCAGTGATTCAGATCACTTGCTGCCGCTCTTCCAGAAGACCCACGTTTGATTCTCAGCACCCAAGTTAGATGGCTCACAACCGCCTGTATCTCTAGCTCCAGGAGAACTGACGCCCTCTTCCAGTCTCAGTGATCATATGCTTCACACACACACACACACACACACACACACACACACACACACACACGGACACACGTGTAAATACACACATACATGTAAATAAAAGATAAATTTTGAATAGACTGATAAACAAATAGCTTATAAAGTTTAAACAGCCCCCCATCAGCCAGTTGCAGCCAGGTGGCCAGTCTTGCATGCCACTCTCGGCGGTGAGTTAGAGTGGCCTGGGAAACCTTCTGCTGCTCAGTTCTGCTGCTTGCCTTTAGAGCAGAAAGGCCAAGGGTCTTCAGGAGCACTGTAAAATAACAGTCACCGTAACAAGCAATAGACGTGGCCACGTGCACCTCATGAGAGCTACGAGCAGTAAAGACGGGCCAGTTAGAAGCCGTCAGTAATTGGGAACGAAGAACAAACAAGCAAAATGGAAGTGTAGGAGACAATTGAGAGACATGGAGATGTGTTAGATCTCTGCAGCCTGTGTTGGAGGTGACCCCAGATGACTTTTCTCATGTGTTATAAACACATGGGTAGGGGTGTGTCAAACAGGATAATACAACCAACCCAAAGCATGACGTCCAGAAGGACCAGCGTTTATGACACGGATGTCATTGTCTTACACTTATCTCTCAGAAGTCCACGAATAATAAACCATTCCGTTACATTATAGATTGACATTATAGATGAGGCAGTGAGTCATGGTGTCGCACACCTGTAACCTAGGACTTGAGAGGCTGAGGCAGGAGGAATACAGTGAGTGCAATACTAGCCTCGGCTATGCAGTGAATTCCAGGCCAATATGGACTACAGAGCTTTAAGCCTTGACTCAAAAGGCCAAAAGCAAGGTCAGCCATGGTAAAGCATGCCTTTAATGATTAAGAATAATTAATTACAAAAGCAGAGGAAAAATTATTCTGCAAAATTGCATAAATAAAATTTTCGTCAAATAGCTCGCAAGCTAGAATGGAGATTTCTTCCAAAAGGAAACTTACATGTTTAAGGGAAACATTTTTTAAATGCAGACAGCTTCCTATGGCATAGCTTCTCTGTTTAAACAAAGGTAGACTTTTGTGATTTATTGTATGACCTTTTTTTTAGGGTTTTTGTTGTTGTTTTATGTTTTATTTTGCCAGGAGGGAAAGATGAGGGAGCTTTAGGAGGTAAGAGTTTACAAATGACTGCCAAAGCTTAGCAGGGAGAGGGGAAATTTTAGGTTATTGACACTGGCGTTTTTCAGGAGGCATGCTCACACTGATTAAAAAAAAATTAAAAAAAATATTTTTCTAAGGAGAAAGTTGTCACTTCAGGAATTTTTTGAGTTGCATTTGTGTGTCTTTGACAACTATATCCACTGAAATATGACAACGTCACTTGGACAAAACCCCAGCTAGGGATAGGGAGATGGTAGCTCAGTAGGACAAGCGAAAGGACCCAAGTTCCAGCCCCAGAGCCCACACAAGGCAGGCAGCAGTATAACCATCTGAGATCCCAGTTTCGAGTGAGATGGGAGACACAGACAAGAGAATCCAGAGGCTCGAGGCTAGCTTAGCTCACACAACAGACAACAAAAAACCCTTTTCTCAGCCAAGGTGGAAAATGAGGACCAACTTCCAAGGTTGTCCTCCGAGTCCACAAGTCTGCCGTGGTACATGCACATTACACTAACATACACAAAACGTTCATGCGCACATCACACACACACACACACAATGCATGCATGCATGCACACAGACACATCTCATACACATAGAGAAAGAAAATGTAAAGCTCTGGCAGCTAAATCACAACACCACATCTGTTCACAGGCAACATAGTAAGTACCAGAATTACACTGCAGTTATCTCTACCTAGAATCCCCACAATAGATGAGTTTTGTTATTGCTATTTCTTTGTTTTGAGACAGGTTCTTGCTTGCCCAGAATTCTCTACATTGTCCAGGTTAGCCTTGAACTCACAATCTTCACCTATCCACCTGAGTTTTGGGAATAGAGGCACATACAACGACTTTGCTCTCAGGTTTATTATTGTTCTTTGAGACAGGGTCTCACTGTGTAACCTTGGCTTATCTGGAACTTGCTTTATCGACCAGGCTGGCCTTGAACTCACAAAGATAGGCCCGCCTCTGACTCCAGAGTTCTGGAATTAAAGGCGTGAGTCGCTGTGCCTGGCTTCCAGATTAATTTTTAAAAGAAGAAATATACTGTACTCTCAAAAATGCATGTGATTGCAGTAATTATAACCAACGACAAAAACGACATACAAAGTCCACAGGGCTGAGCTGTTGACTGAATGCAGGCAAACTAGGATTTACTGCTTCCTGTGGGCCCCAGGCCCCAAATAACAATGCACGAAACTTAAACGAAGGAACTTTTCAGATGAAGGTGGTCCAGAGAATTCCCTTGTATTACAGATAGATGCCTTGCACAACCTCTCGAACTAAGATTAACTACTAATCACCCATGTCCAGCTTGCCTATCTTCCTATCATGGGGGCCCACAATCATATTAGCTGCAACATTTCTCCATGATTGACACACTGGCATAGGACAGAAGTTTGACTTCTCCTGCTTCAGTTTGGCTCCTGGCGAATTTCCTAGATGAGACAGGAATCTGTTTCATCAGAACTGAGGGACTTTTGAGAGTCTCTTGGGCATCAGTGTACCTTCTAAGTAGGCCTCCTTTCTTTCTGCTTTAAGAAGGCACAGAGCCTTCGCAGACACCAGCACACGGGACTTAGCTCCCTTCCGTGTGAAATGGGGCAAGGCTGGTATAAAGGACACTGTGGGGAAGAGTGACGTAGCTTGTGAGCACTCTGAGAATCAAAGGTAACTCAATTAGGACTCTAAGGTCCTGGTTGACAGCAGCAAGGTGGTTGCCTGACGAAAGCAATAATATTCCCTAGGAACCCATCGTCCCAGACAAATTCAAGAGTAGAGGCCATTGTGCCAAATTCACCCGGATGCTCCCTCTTGAAGAACCGCCATCATGGTCTAGGTGGACTTGAGGAGGGACAGTCGCTTGCAGGCCTATGTCAGTGAATTTCCGAGTCCAATTTCTGCCTCCTAATTAGCAGGAGGAAGAGTAAGGGATGAAAAGGTCGTCCCTCTTCACAGCAAGGAAAAGTCATTTTCCAGGGTGTGTGCGTTGTCGTCGTCCTGCCGCCGAGAGAGAGAGCGGACACCGGGAAATAGGTTGTAATATTAGGACATGGGGAGTAAGCTGGGAATTGAGGGAGATAATTTTGCAGTAAACATATGGAATAATTTGGCCAGTGGTGCAGGAAATGTAAATGAGGAACAGAGACAGCTGGACACTTTTATCTCAAGAGAGAAAGGATTGAAGGATTGAGTGGTGAACCGGGGAGGTGGAGTTGAGAAAACCCTAGAAGGAGCAAAGCCTGCCGGACTAAACAGCCTCTCCCCACTCAGCAGTTTCCCCCCACGGCCGTTTGTTAAACGCAGAGCTGCCGTCTGCGGTGATTATTTCCGAGTAACATCTATGTTTCAGAATAAAAATCCATTTGAATCTCAAGTCCGATTTGCCAGGTGCTAGCTAGATTCATTGTCAGCATTTAATGTGCTGAGACTGTCAATGCTGAGGAATGGATACAAAAAAAAAAAAAAATAAATAAAGCATGCTTTCGAACTCCAGTGTGGAGAGCTGGAGGTAAGAGTTCTGTCTCTCTGGGTTCTCTGTGTCAGAAACACCCAGTCCCTGGAAGGGAGGTGGAGAGGCCAAGGGAACCGGATGTTTCCAGTTTGTCCCATGTGGTCTTCTGCTCACCCAAAGGATGTTCCTCCTAGCAGATACTCCCTAGGCTGTAGTAGCAATAGGAATTCCCATCTCTGTCCACCTGCACAGGACGCTAAACATTCCATCCAAGGGTCCTATTATTATTTCTCGGAGACCCACGATTATTTCTAAGAAGGAAGGAGTGAACTAGATGAGAAGTTAGAAGACAGGAAAAGAAACCAGCAACGATGAACGCTTAACCAGAGGGACTGCCCCGACAGTGAGGTGGGTTTCCGTTTGCCCTGTCTGGTCTGCAGGACATCTAACAGGGGTTAAGCTAGGAGTCTATACATGGCTTACCAATTCTGACCGAGACGGCAAGGTGGCCAGATCCCGTTTCCCATTTCATGGTGTGAAATTCTCACCTCATGGATGGGGGGCAACCAGGCCTCTCATCTATTGCCCTGTCAGATCAGTGGTTCTAGACAGCTCCTGTCCTGTATGGATGGAGGTACCATTTCCAGAAATTTCGATTCAGTCCAAACATAGGCCAGCAGCTCAGACCCAGCAAGGGCCTTTTCGAAGTGCTAAACAAAAGGAGCAGAGGGGAAATAAAGGAAGAGGGTGCCAGTGAGGGGATGCGAAGGGGAGGTTTGAGGCAGTCCCTCACATTCGATTACACCCACTGCTTTGTGCTTTCCCCTTTTTTTTCCTGTATAAAGAAAGAATGAAATATGGTTTTCATAGCAAGCTGGCGGCATTATCTCAGGATGCATATTTCTTTGCTGCGTTAGGATGCCAATAAAGAGGAGGGAAAAAAAAAGTTGCTCGTTTAAAGGAATGTACAGTGCTGGTTAGAAAACACCGCACAACAAAAAAGAGAATGCAACAAATTTTTGAAACAGTTCCAAAAAGGGGGGAAAAAAGTTCCTTAAAGAAATGTTTAAATAAGAAAACTTTGAGAGGGAAAAGCCCTGGTATTGAAAGTTATCGTTGGTCAAGTCTGTGCATTTACAGAAGGAAAATTGGCCTAAAATGTGTTTGGGGTTTTTTGTATTTCTTTGTTTTTCGTTTTTCTTTTATTTTTTTTCTTTCTCTTTTTTTAATTTTTTTTTTCGGTTTTTAGAATTAGCCTCCTCTCTTTCACTGACAAAAACAATGAGCTCCAGACAGCTCCCGCATTAGGCACAGGGCTCTATCTACCTCTGCACTTCATTACGCCAGGATTTGGAAGAGAGACAAGGCTTGCTCAAATAGGTCCTTTATCCATCGCCACTGGCATCATCCACATGGTTTCTCTAGGAATGCTGAAAGAAAAGCCTAGACCTCGGCCTGCTGCAGGATTTGAGGCTAGGATGCTATTGACGTGAGCATGTACTTCTTTTTACTGAGAGGGAAAAAAATGAAGCAACATCATTGCAATATTACAAGTATCCCGATCCTATAGCGACTGATGGAGTATTTCTAACTCCAGTTACGAAGATTAAAGTAAAAGTTGTCTTGAAAACAAAGCTTGTTTTTTTAAAAAAAAAAATCAAGAAATTGGGATTTCAAGTTACTCTTAGGTTACTTCTGGAATGTTGAACGTAGAAAGCTCGCCTGCGAATTGCTTCTAGAGACCCCAAGATTAGAAGCTGTTAAGAAGACACAAAGTAGATCAGAATGCATCAATACTACTTCTCTCAAGTTTCTTTTCTGCTCCTATGAGTCTGATGGCTGCTGCAGCAGCTGGGTTCTCCTTTTCAGTGCCGTTGGCTTTCCCCCCCTACTGTGGGGCTTTTTCCAGCAAGTTTTCCTACAGTCCTGAGGACTTGAAAAAATTCCTTCCAAAAATTTCGTTTTCTCAGAAGCCATTTCTAAGCGGTCTTCAGGCTGCCTGCGCCCAGTGCACTCCACCCGTTCATTCATGCGTTCTCCCACTGGAGAGCGGCCTTGTAAAAATTACTTAATTGAGATTCTGCGCCGTTAATGAGTAAATGTAGGTCCTATTAGCCTCGTGATCTTGAGAACTCGTTTTGTTGTTACTACGGCTTTTTTCACTGCGTTAGATTTTTCAAGGATGAGAGTGAGCAGGGGTAGGTAGCACTTCTGTGTGCCCACCCGACTTCCACTACCCCACTCCTTTAGGACACTCAGAACTATTTATTCCTATCGTGTCAAAAAGAAAACTCAGTTTATATCTGAAAAAAAATCCTTAGAGATCTGGGGAGAGGAGTACAGGGAACCTTGATTTTCTTGTCAATATTGCTTTCCTCGAGTCCCTTTCCTGGTCATTGTTTTTTTTCTAATCAGAATACCCAGCCTTGTTTCCGGTCTGGTTTTGTTTTTGTGGGTTAATCGGAACCAACACTGCTGACTGGTCATTCCCTCGAGATTAGCCGACTCCCAGCTCTCCCACAAATTCACACACATTCTGTACTGAGGTTGAAACAGGCAAGGTTCTGACAAGGTAAACACTGGAGATAGGGCATTTCCAGATACACTGTATCTTTTAGATAAATCCCAGCAGGCTGAGGTTTCAGGTTGCTTAATATGGACTTCCGGAGCTCTAAACTTCCCTCAAGCCTTTAGATGAGCAACAGAAACTTGAGCAGACCTAATTCAGGGTGCTTGGAACAGGGAATGAGTTCTCTAGATCTGAATTCAAGGCTACCTCAAAGTTCACACAGTGAAAAATTCCCCAGGGGTCTTGACTTAATGACTTCAACTCAGCTCTTGAGGAAAACAACTGGGTCTTCCTTAACCAAGGCTGTTCTCTTCTACAAAATGGATAGGATGATGTCTTTTGGGCCACAGGTTGCATACTTCATGCCGTATGATACAGTTGACAATATCAACATGAAATGGTCATATATTTTGACATTGCATTTCCGGTTTCATCTCACCGAACTCTGAAACGTGCCAGTTTTCAATAAGGAAACATTATTTCTAAAGTGTAGACTATTCTCTGGGTGGCATGGACTCCAAGTATGTGCCACAACATATAGAAGCCAGCAATGTGGCCCGCTTGTCCCTTTTTTTCTAAGTTGTGGTCTCGACTCTCAGTGTTGTGTGTGCTAGCACAGTTGAAAGGCAGCGTGGGGATTCGTGAGCAACTTTCCTCTTCTTAAAACTCTGTAGGAAGAAGCTCAGTGGAATTTGGCCCCAGCTGGTGTATTTCCTGTGTAACCTGAGGCCAGGTGAGACAGGGCAAATTCCAAATACTTCTTTCCACCATGAGGCTAGTCCTGGACCTGTGTGATTCACCGTGACTCGAGGCTGCACACGCAGGTCTCCTGTGAGCCCGAGCTCTTGTCGCACGTTCTCTGTCTGTGAGTTCGTGTTTGATGGCATAGAATGGGAAGGGGAAAAAGGAGAAATCCTCACTGTCAAGGAATAGGCCAAGTTAGGGCTTAACTTTCCTCCTATTTTTTTTTTCATAATGCTATTACAAAAGCAACGTTAGGAAACAGGAAACAGGTGATGTGTAAAATAATTAGCACCGAAGGGAACATAATAGGTGACTTATTAAAATCCATACACGGATTATTGACCCCGTCAGGTTCAGAGACCAGAGAGCACGTGACTCGGGTGTCATTTCTGAGGGGCTCGCCCCAGTGCACTTTGGCGGCTTAGTGCTTCTGACATTAAATAAGCTGCAGATATGATTGATTGAGTAGCCCTTTGACAGGAACGAGAAGTCAGAATCTCCTAGGCCTTGCTGAGCCAGGCCTCTGTTTTCATTACCTTCGCCAAGTATTACATTTAGTCAACCGCGTTATGTGTAGTTCTGGGAGAATCGCTCCTGCGTCCAGAAGTCATTGTTCGGCTCATAATAAAATTATGCTATCAATTTGCCACAAGAGAAACACTGGAGTTCACTAAATTATTGCCATGTGTTTTGCACTAAAGACAAAGTGATACCAATTAAAAAAAAAAAAAAAAAAAAAAACCAACCACCCCTGGGTTCTGTGTTTTAGCCGTGCGTGTGAGGGGAGGAGCGAGCCTAGCTCACGGGGGAGGTCATGTCTCCCTTCTCCCATGCTACAAATTTCATTTTCCTTAATTAGAAAATGGCGCTTACAGGGAATGAGCAGGGGGTTTAAGTGAGGAAGGGAGAAAGAATGAAACTTGAGCTGAGCCCTAAATAATACGTCAGAAAATGACAACTTGCCTCCCTCAAGACTATTTCATTTGAAAGATTTGCCGGGTTACATTAGGCTTGGATAGATTTTTCTGGAAATGGGGCCATAACCCACAGACTGAAGAAAATGCCCGACTTCACAGTTCTACAGATAAGTCAAACCCTTACCTTGGTCCCATCGCAATGACAAGGACATACATCTTAGCACTCACCTAGGGCACCGGTTTCAGGATGCTGTCTCCTCTGAGACTGGAGCTTTAGTTATGGTATAAGAATATCATGCTTTTCGATTATCAGCAGAATCTAATATCCTACTGTTTTAATTCATATTCTGCTAAGTTAATTAAGGAATGGCCAACGATTTGGTCTCAGGAGGAAATCTTGACTGTTCGTACCCCAAATAAATAATGTCTGCCAATTTACCATCAGATTGATGGTATAATAAATTTAAAATTGTATATGTTATATGTTATGCTTAAGTCAGCTTCCATTCTGTTATACAATAAAAGTATTTCCAGACCCAGGAAGTAGTTCACTAATTTTAAAATTCTAAAGATTCAGTTTTACTAAGTAATGGTGGAAAGCTCTTTGCAGGATATTATAATGAACTGTATCTTTTTCTGAGGACAGATATAAAAATACTTAGAGAAACTGGTACTTTACGGAGTCGATATGATTTTCCCAACTAACACCAGAAAATGGCTAACAAAGGGGGAAATAAAAGAATGAACTCCTTCGCTGCTTAAGCTTTCGCAGCCTAACGGTAGGATTTACCAAGAGACCAAAATGGACCCAACGATAAAAAATCCCTCTTTTGGACAATGCAACAGAATGCATGGTACAGGCGCGTGTGTCCTGGGTGAGAGTCTTGGCATTGGTCTGTGAGAGCGAACAAGTCGAACGTCTGAAACAAGGTCTGGATTCTTGTTCTGCCTTTGAATTGAGATCTTAGTAAGTTTTCCTAACTTGGTACTGAGCTGAATTCAAACCAGCTAGAGAGAGGCTCAGGAAGGCAACACTTGACACATCCGTTGAGGAAAGAGGGCCTCTCACTCAGCCTGCTGTTTCTTACAGGAAATTAGATTTGAAGTTCCTTTGGAATCGGAGGAAGGAACTGTCGTTCGTAGGCAGATAGAAGCAGGGTGAGACCATGAAGGAGGGAGATGCGGCCCAGGAGGAAAACAGCCTTCTCCACTTGGGGGAAATAAACCCCGCAAGTACCTACTGTGAGGGGGAGAGAGGGCCAGACCCCCCAGAACAGGGGGGAAGAGCTTTGCGCCCACACAGGCCATGCACTGTGGTCTGTGAAGGGAGTGGACCGGGACATCATCAGTAGCTTGGATCTAATTCCAACTCAGACAATGTGTGTGATCTTGGGCAATTTATCCTTTCTTAGTATCTATCCCCTCATCCATTAAAGAATGGGGACTGGGTGATTTTTTTAAGGTCCTTTCTATCCTTAAAATTCTATTATTTTATTATTCTAAGCCTGTGAACTGAAAAAAAAATCTAGTCAAAGCAAGCGAGATGAAAAATGATTTTAACCATTGTGTCTTGAATTGATTAGAGGAAGAGATAGAGAGCACAGGCATAGGAGACTACGAGGGACTTAAACAAAGCTCCGAATCAGGGACTTAGCTATTAAAATGAAGAAAAAGAAACCAATTTTTATCGCTATTGTTAAAAACCGTAGCAGGATTTAGTGACTAATTCAGCATGGGGTAAGAAGAGAATGAGAGCCACAACTCCAGGCTCTGGGCGTTAGGGAGCAAGGGCTTGGAGCTGATTTCCACCACGATGACAATGGGTTGAGGTGGCGGGGTGACTTCTCTGGGAAGATGAGCTTGTTTTCACAATAGGTCACAAAAAAATAAAGATGAGCCCTGCAGGGGAAGAGGTCAGAATAACAGGAAACGCTGTGGGACCACACAGAGGGGCAAAGGTAAGACCGAGGGTGCAGATGGCCTTCCCACCCTGACGGCAGAGGAGCCTGTCCAGGAGAGGATGTCTTGGTGACAGGGATGTGGGGAGGAAACCACACTGATCACACAGCCTGCTGGAAAGTCTGCACCCCATAGATAGCTCCACGGGAGCGTCCTCGGGGAGAACAGAGCACCAGGAAAGGTTTCGATTTGTTAAGTTACTGGCCAGTTGGATGGGGCATGTAGGGATGAGGAAAAGTTGTAAATCTCTTTTGTAAATCTCAAAGATGGTGGGGCCAGTGAGAAGGCACAGAGAGTGAGGGTACCCACTACCAAGCTGAATGGCGCGAATTCAGTCTCGGGGAACTATGTAGGAGAAGGAGAGATTCCATTCTCCCAGCTTGTCCTCCGACCTCCACATAAATACTGTGGCGCACAGGCATTTTTCTTCCCCCAAGTTTAGATGGGTTCCTAAAGGGGTACATGCTCATGTTTCATAAAACGTATGATGTAAGTAGACCACTCCCTGTTTTTCCATAGCTGTGCAGCTTGGAAATCTTGTAAGAGTGTGGGATTACATAGCCTTTTTTTTTTTTTCCTGGGCCTTGCTCTGTTGTTTTCTGTTTATGAAATTCCATTGAGGTTCTTACTCCTTCAGAGGTCAGCAATGAAACAAAAACAATCTTCTAAAATGCTGTGGGGTGAGCAGCGCTGTGTAATCACCTTCACCGGTGACCATCCACGTTCTTGTCCCTTGCCCTGACACTCTCATAACCACTCACAAGCTTAAAAAAGACAGTGCTCTTGGCGTGTTGTCGGTGGATACCTGATCTTGGTTGCTTGGATAAACTCTTCTTCCGAGGTAGATAGACTTCTGAATGATCTCAGAGTTGTCCACCGAGTTCAAGTTATAGGTAGCAATTCCTAGAAACCCATTGAACTTGGAGTCTTTGCGATGGCCAGGCCAAATGTCTTTCTCATGTAGTCGTCTTCATTTGTTAATGGCATCTCTTTCTGTTGTTGTTTGGTGGGTGGGTGTGTATGTGTGTGTGCGCGCGCGCGCGCGCGCGCGCGCGAGAGAGAGAGAGAGAGAGAGAGAGAGAGAGATGCCGGGGGCAGGGCTCTCACTATATAGCCCTGACCGTCCAGAAGCTATGTAGACCAGGCTGGCCTCAAACTCAGAGAGCTGTCTGCTTCTACAACCCAAGTGCTAAGCCCTGATGATGATATATAAATCTGAACTCCGCACATTCCCGTTTTGCTATCAAATTGTCTGTTTTATCGATTCCTGACCACACAGCTAAAGAGGGCATAAAGTTAACAACTTACAGGTAGGAATAGCTAACTATGCCACTTAAATATTTAAGTCGGTGAGACATTTGTGACTTGCCCTCGACATCTTATAGACTTCAAATAAATGTAGCAACTTGCAAATAGAGATAACTGTACCGTTTGAGCATATGGGTCAGCAGGGGGTTCGTGACATCCTCTAACTCCCACGGGACTTCAAGCACATTGTAGGCAACAAATCCCTGGCACTGCAGGCCTGGGCCCCTCCCAACTACGTTTCACTTTATGGCACACTAAGTCCCACACTCGATTTCTCACTGAAGAATCTGTTTTTTTTTAAGGGTCTTATCCATGGGCTCATTGTTTGCATTGATGTGTTTGCTAAAGCAAAGTGCATCTCTCTGAGAAAGTCTCCCACACACCAGTGTTTTTCTTGGTAAGGGGTGTTATTGGGTATAGCTGAGCTAGATAAATTCTAGAATTCCCAATGACTCTGCTCTTCAGTGAGTTGGAAAGCTTTCGGGATCGCATCCTGTCCTTTCAAATGCAATGGACAGATCATCTTTGTCATCCAGTCCCAGCTATATTTGGAATAATATATGAAAATTTTACAATTTCTTCAAGAAAGACGAGTGTAACAGGCTGAGTCATTTTATGAGAATATATTATTTTATGACTCAAATCTTTATTTAAGGGGAGCATTAAATACAACATCAAACAGTCAGTGTAATCATCATTACAACAGAGCTGAGTTTTATATTAAATCTCTCCCATGGTTCCCAGGGACGCTGGACTCACAAAACTCAGCTTTCGGTAAGACCGCGCTCAGGCAGAGGGATGCCTTTGGTAGCCACCAGCATAGTCTCAGTTGTTAAATTGTCTCAAAAGTTACCCGGAGAAAGTATGGCCCCATTTAAGAGTGTACATCCCACTCCTTGCAAAGGGTCCCTTTGCTTTGTTGTCGCAGTATCTGCTGATGTGTGGCCCACAGCAGGCTCCATAGCCATGCTTGTAAACACTCCTGGTGAGGAAGGGCATGTGGGACCCCTGAGGAAGGATGCTCCTACAGTTTTCTCTCGCTCCCTTAGATAAAAAGTGATCAGGGCCCGAAAGTTTTACTAAAGGTAATTGAAAATTAAAAATGTAAAGTAACAGTCCTGTCAGCACTGGGCATTGCTAAGAAAGTTAAATATTGGATAATTTAAATGAATAAATTCTAAGTGGAAAAGGTCTTAAAGGTAGGTAATCTCACCCCAAATTGACATCCCCCCCACAAAAAAAAGTTGGGTTATGGACAGGCCAAATGATTTTCTGAGTTCTGATAAAGCCTAGCATAACAGTGAGACAGATGAAGTCCCTAGGTTCAGAACTATTCCCAGGGTATCCCCTTCCTACACCTCCAAATCCTCCTTTCCATCACCAAATAATCTCGTAAAGAAAAAAAAATTGCCATTAATTCACTTTTGTTTCTACACAATGTCATAGTGATGTTGTTACCTTGGTTTTTAAGAAAGATGAAAGCCACCTCCCTGATTGTTATTACTGCGAGCGTGAGCTGTAAAGAATTAGTTAGCAAAACATGGCTGGAAGTTTTACATCATACTTTAAGTATATTTCTAATCTTTATTTTATTTTATTCATATGGCTGTTTTCACTGGCATGTATGTCTGTGTACCACATGCATGCCTGGTACCAGCGGGGGCTCCAAGAGGGTGTCCCTGGAACTGAGTTACAGGCAGTCATGAGCTGCCATGTGCTGGGAATTGAACCCGGTACCTCTAGAAGAGCAGCCAGTGCTCTTAACTCCTGAAGCATCTCTTCAGCCCCTTAAATACATCTTATTAAATGAAATGGATATTCATACTTTTTTTTAAAAAAAAGCGTGAAACCTTCCTTTTGGATTTAGAAATGATTACATTGCTTACCGGAGGACTGAGAGGGTGAGGCATGGCCAAAAACATGGGGAACACTTCATCTGAATTACATAATAGAAGTGAGAGCTCAGGCCTGACCAGGGGAGTGCTAATGGGAACAAAGCTACTGCTAAAAACAGAACAATTAGCCAAGAGTGGGAGCCACGGCCATATTGAATATGTGACCTTGGACTCCAACCAATTACGAAGACCCAGGGCAGCCAGTGAACAAAGCAATTACAATGGGAGTCAAACTATTAAGGAGCCAAGAGTTCAGTGGCTTTATGTGCCTGCCAAGGTATCCCTAGAATGCCATGTAATCGGAATTGAATAATACTAACATTCCCACATGGTAGTTTAGAGCAAGTTATGGTATATTCTAATCCAGGCAGATTTTTCATTTTGATGACTGTGGGAGTGGTTATTTTATTTTTATATGTACTTTTACGTTTAAATTGAAATAACCAGGAACATGAAATTTCCAGTGATTTAGCTGCCTAGGAACTTGTAACTAAGTACATTTGGAGTGCTTTCCCCTTCTCTCTCTCTCTCTCTCTCTCTCTCTCTCTCTCTGGTAAATTTCACTGCCTGACAACATTTCATGCTAGGCAAGATGGAAAGCCATGAGGCATATCAAACATCACAAAGCCAGTACAATTTCTTGTTTATAAAGAAAAACAAGGGATGTAAGCTAAGTGGAAAGGTGCCGGTTGAGAGAAATTTTAAATGCCTTCGAGTTAAAACCATCAGGGATCAGAAAGTGGAAGGCAAATTCTAGAGGCTGGTACACCAAGGGGAGAGGCTGATGAATTGCCTCGTGCACATTTTAATTAAACTATCATCTTGAGATTTGTGTGTGTGTGTGTGTGTGTGTGTGTATTGATTTACACAGTACTTAAAAAAAATCCCACCTCCACCCCTCCCTCTTTTGAATACTAAAGCGTTGCGTCTTCAGCTTGACTCTGTGAGAAGAAATGACTTATCTTTGGAATTGTTGTGGAGGGAGGGGGAAAACACAAATGGGTGGACATGTTCTCTTCTCCTCTGCAGCATGTTTAAGTTTCAAACTGTTCATATAATTATGCTGGCATGCATCTCTCCCTGGCTCTAGTCATGCAGGAAAATTTTAAACATGAGAAATTGGACCACTCTAATGTGGTGTAAAATCTACTTACGCATTGTATTCCTCTCAATATTCGTTACCAATAGTATGCACATTGTGAAAATTAAAAAGAAAATGTTAGGTTTCTGCCCTAATGCATTTATGTGATACACATCGCTGCAAAATATTTTATTAACATGGAAAAGGGGAAGTTTGAAAGTAACGGAAACGCTAGACAAGAGGCTTGCCTTTGGGCAGAGGGGACAGTGGCAGCGCTTTACAGCAGTCAGTCGCCACTGACGGGACACCAGTTGGGATGGCCCTTGACCGGCGAGCGTTAGCTACATAACCCCCTCAGAATTGATGACTCTTAGCTCTTCCGTATCCAGGAGTAAACTGAGGCAATGTCTGAAGGGATCCTCTGTGACGCTTTGGCGAATAAGAATCGAACAAAAGCTGTAGGACTCACAGTCCTGTGGGAGAATTGAGGGTGGCGATGGTAGCGTTCTCGTTTGCTAACTTCTGGGTAAATTGAAGATTTGTGTCTTCGGATTTCTTCCCTCTACCCACCCTCACCTGAGCCCTGGAACAGATTCTTAGAAATGGTAAGAAGAATGCTAGGCACTGCTGTGTGGGATGTGTTCAAAGGATTGCCTCTTCCTCAAACGCCAACGTCAAAAATGCATCTCTCTGTGTCCTATAAGAATAGGAAGATGGCTGCTGGAGGAAATAAAAAATCTTCTGGTGTCTGTCTGTCTACCTAACATCTATCTGGCAATTATATATCTCCCAGGTATCTCTCATCTATCTATCTATCTATCTATCTATCTATCTATCTATCTATCTATCTATCAATCATCTATCCATCCGTCCGTCCGTCTGTCCGTCCGTCCGTCCATCCATCCATTATTATTATTATATTAGTGGCCTCAGAAAGACTAACTTTCCAGGGCTTTTTTTCCTAGACCACAGACCAAAGGAAGACTGGAGTGCTTTGATCTGAGATAGGATTCCTAACGGCTCACAAATGAGTTGAAGCTACGTCCTAACTTTACTAAGCAAAGCAAACTGGAAAAGATGTTTTTCAGGGTAACTTCAGGACTCACTCTAGAAGAGGACAGGATGTCTTGGCTCAGACCTGCATCCTTAGGTCTGTTCCTGCACGGCCCCTTACCGGCAGAGGGGAAGAAGTGTCCTGAAAGAAAGTTTCATGTCAACACCAAGTATTGTGGTGTGGTGGTACACGCCTTTAATTCCAGCTCTCTGGTACCAGAGGCAGGTGGATCTCTGTAAGCTATCCTGGTCTGCAAAGAGAGGTGCAGGTCAGCCAGGGATACATAGTGAGACCCTGTCGCAAAAAAAAAAAAAAAGAAAGAAAGAAAGAAAGAAAGAAAGAAAGAAAGAAAGACAGACAGACAACTTGCATATCAAACTAATGCCCTCCCTGTGAGAAACTACAGAATTCCGATTCATTTACCTACTGTGTTCCACAAAACGTTTTGATCTTCGAAAGCAAAGCATTTCTAAATGTGAAGTAATCTCTCACTGGCGAGAGTATGGATGTTTTTTTACATTCACCTTTTGTTTCCTGAACATCTTCAACAGACCCCCCCCAAACCTGTTCCTAATTTAGCAGTGGACCCTAGTACAGCAGCTCAGACCCTCTCTGGGGTCGTAGGTTTTTCTGAGAAGGTAATGACATCACGAAACCCAGCACCGAGAGAAATGGACGCCTGTGCACAGGAGCACGCACGCGATCTCATGTCGCCTGTAAACAGGAGCACACACACTCTCTTATCTCCAGGCCTAGGGCCCTTCTGCAGAGCTTCTACTGACGAAGCCCAAAAACAAACGAACAAAGCAAACAGCCACGGCCACCACAACACAAAAGAAACTCCTAGTAAGCCCGATGGAAATATGTTAACTAACCTTAAAAAAAAGACCATAATCAGTATTCCTCCTTTTGTTGGTGGTTGAATTTTAAATTAATTGAATTTTTAAAATGGCAACAGATGGTTCTCATTTTATTAGATTTTAAATTCATAAAAATTATGAGCTGTACCTTTTGGCTTGTTCTGTCTGATGCAGAGCCTCCCATAGGCCAGACTAGTCCATATGACTCCAGGGGCTGCCCATGAACACTGTGCTTGGCACCTTTGGAGCCATGCAGCTCCGAGCTCTGAGCAAAGTCTGACTTGTCATGGATAGTGAATGGGTTCGTGCACCGTGGTGGTACCAAGAGCCCAGCAGCGTCAGTAAAAGGCTATTTCTGTCATTAGCTGTTAGGTCTCCTTTAGTAATAATTATTCTCTCTTCATGCTTATCCCTCTGTGTTAAATAAATATACATATTTATTTATATATATAATATTACACATATGTATTTGTGTGTGTAGGTATATACAGTATATGCCTAAATAGCCATTAGACCTTGAGGAATGTCACTTTCCCATGCAAACTCTTCTTCTTAGGTGGGCTTTATGCTAATCATGTTCTTGAACACCCCCTCTCAATAACGTGTAACCACCTTGGAGTCCAGCACTGTGAAATGTCTCGTTATCTGTGGATCGTTCCATTCATTTGTTTATCAGTTCACCTATCTGTGGAAATTTTAAATGGTGTAATAACTTTAAGAACAGTGACACTAATGTCGTATTAGATTAAAAGAACGTTACTTTATATGGGCGTAAATGTAATTTAGAAGCACTTAGAGGAAACTCTATACTTAGCATGATTCTTGGCCACAGTAGACAGGTTGATCCCACTCATTTTGGGATTGCTAATTTGCCGTTAATTAGGAAGATTGATTCCGTCCCGTGATGCACTGGCCCGACCCGAAATGCATTTTTCTGGTTTCTGGGGACACTTTGCTGGCTGCCATCACCGCTGCAAATGGGTAACTGGGTGTCACTGGGCTTCACAGAGCTGGAGAGCTTTCAGACTTCTAGAAAGCAAGGATTAGCATTTTAAAATTTAATTTATATTATAAAGGGCAGCCTGCTGCTATTTTTAACAAATTTCTGCTTTATTCCATTTCGTATTGTTTCTGGTTGTAGCAGAAAGCACGGTGCACCAATTGGAATAGCTCCTGAAAAAAATGTTTTTGTTTGTTTTCGTGTTGTTGTTGTTGTTACCAGAATTCTTCACTACATTTTGTTCAAGTGTCAGGACACAGAAACCATCTAGGTTTTGTTGTTCTGTTATAAAACACTTACTTTCAAGCATTCCCTGTTTTTCTTCCCCGTGACGTATCGAGTTTCCTGCTCGTAAGTCTTTCCTTCATGCTCTGGTGACAAATTTGAGTCATTTGACTGTCCTTACAGACAATCACTTTAACTAAGATGAGTTATATTCCCTTTATTGGAACGAAGTTGGGGAATCTATCAAAACCAGTGGAAGGAACTCCTAGCAATGTTTCCAAACATAGTTATTGAGAATGGACTGAACCAATCCAGAAACAACCGTGAAGCCTGGAGACTGAAAAGGAAGCCGCTTAAGCATGGCAGTCTTGATGCGCAGCGTCCCCAGAAAGATAATTCAATCAACTTTTGAACCATGTAATTTATGTTAGAGTGATGGAGACTAGATGGTCAAAGCGAGAGAAGGATCTGGGGACTGGAGAGATGGCTCAGAGGTTAAGAGCACTGGCTACTTGCTCTTCCAGAGGACCTGTATTCAATTCCCAGCACCCAAGCAGCAGCTAACAACCATCGCTAACTCCACTTCTCCACTTGCTGGGGATTCAATGCCCCTTCTGGAGCCCCTGAGTACCAGGCACGTGTATGGTACATAGACGTTCATGCAACCCATACACATAAGATAATAAAATAACAATTTTAAAGGGATCTAATCTCACTTACACCCTTCATATGTTACAAAATGCAAAGATAACATATCCATGTTATAGAAAGACATACATAAACATGATGAACATACCCACACATTGCATAAATATTTACTTTTTAATTCAGTGACCTGATTACACTTATAATTACCTTCATCCTTAACACCCTTAATACTTTGGCAAATTTTTCATGATTTTTGTATGTATGTTTGTATGTATGTATGTATTTTGAGACAAAGTCTCTCTGTGTAACAGCCCTGGCTGTTCTGGAACTAGCTCTTGTTGACCAGGCTGGCCTCGAACTCACAGAGATCCACCTGCCTCTGCCTCCCGAGTGATGGGATTAAAGGGGTGTGTTACCACCACCTTGCTCATAATTTCTACAGAATAAGATGGAAATTATTTTGATGAGCTTCTTTAAAATATGCTAAATATAGTCTCAGACCAAACTGAATTAAAAAAAAAAAACTAGATACTCTGAATATGAGAAGGAAAGATGAATGGTAGAACGAACCCTCTGGGGCTAGTGTGGCACCAGGAATTTAACCATGGCCTCACCAGTACTGATTTGTGCCACCAACTCAGAGGGAGTTTTTAAGCATACGCATTTATACTTTCTTAGCTAGTTTGCAGTCTGGTGTACTTAACGGGGCAGATTTTGTGGCCTAGGTAACCTCCACTTGCACTAGGGACTCTTTGGTGCCTGGTGGCTCCTATTTATTTCTAGATATCTCTGAATGTTTTCTAAAATAATTCATTGTGAAATCAGCTAACTTATTGCCATCACATCTTATCTATAGATAAATCTGGGCCCCCTGGACAGCCACAATTCTGTCGAGTTATTACTTCTGCCACCCATTTGTTTATATTTATTAAGCTCAAACTGACTATTAATTAAAATGGAAGTTTGGTTGTCTACTGCTTCCAAAACCACATGCTGGTCTGTCCACAAGAGGCTATGGAGTTTCTTTCATTGCAGTCACCCAACAAGATGCTGGAAACCAGGCTAGGTGTGGGCTAATCAAAAGCACGATACCCACTGTTCTTTTGGAGCTTCCAATTCAAAACCAAATGTAAATGTCAAAGGTACAGAGCTCTTATATCTGCTGTTTCGAAATTGGATATAACCTCCTTTTCAGGAGAATTAGTGAACCCTGACCCAACCACAACAATCTACCTAATGCCTTTCCAATTTTCATTTCAAATATTAGAAATGTATTTTCGTCTTATGATATTAGGGGAGAGGATGAAATGAAAATTGAGGGAATGATTGCGTATACTAAGAAGTTCACATTCCTTACCTCATAGGGGAGACCCCCTCAGTACAAGCTGTTAATTCTGGCTCTTTCCAAAGGGCTCTACCTGCACCGGTTTGGTCTTTCCCTATCCTCCCCTATCCCATCATGGTCAATCCAGTGAAATCCAGCGGTAGAAAAGACTAGGACACGTGTAGGTCAAGTGCCGAGGTCAGAGGTTTCTCATCTGCTCTTACACTGGTTTTAACTGTTAGCATAGACCTGCACCTGGGAGCCTCGGTTTCCACATCTGTCATGAGATGACGTCTGGATTCAGACATGATTCAGAGAGAATGACAGTCCTTGGCAGGGAATGCAGAAAAACAACTCTTGTTACTATTGTTTTAAATGGTTCTCTTCCCTTTCTATTCCTAGAAAACCCTTCTGGATCTTTCTATATATAGCGAAAGATGAGTAGCTATCATGTATCGGGTAGTACTGAGTGACTTCCGTGAATTTCCCGTCCCTTTCAAGGTAGTTTCCCCGCGGTTGTTTGGTCTCTACTCTTCACAGGCTCCATAATGCTCCCCACGATGCATCATCATCACAGAGGTGTTGATCAGGCTTGCAAACTAATGACAGGAACTGTGACCAATAGTTTTCTGATGAAAACGGTGAGCGTTGTGGCAAAGCACTCATTTAAAAAAGAAACACACAGCGCATAGGCCCTCACAGTCAAGGCAGAGGCAGGCAGATCTCTGTGAGCCCGAGGCCAGCCTGGCCTACACAGTGAGTCTGAGGCTAAAGAAAAGGAAGAGAGAGAAAAATTAAATGAATGGCTAGATAGATGATAGGTAGAAGATAGATAGATAGATAGATAGATAGATAGATAGATAGATAGATAGATAGATATAATAAATCCTGGTTCTAAATATATTTTCCGGTAGTTCTTTTTTGTCCCTTCCTCTAAACCTTTGTTTGGGTATGTTACATATCAAACAAAATTACACGTCTGACTTTTATAACATGTGCCAATGAGGCAACAGGATATGCTGTAGGCTTTTGTTTTTACAGGCATTCTGACATCTATACATAAATGAATGAATTGAGTTACCATGACACCCCTAACTTGGGCAGTTCCAATATAGTCCATTGTTTCTTATCTTAAAATGCTTCACAGGACCCTTCATCCTTCCCCTTGACACATTTCTCTATTATGTTTTTGAAAAGACCAAAGGTGCTGAGAGCACCAAGAGGCTATGGGAGAAGAAGCCCATCTGATGGCCTCATTCTGGAGTCCTGAAATGGTACATATCACCTCTAGTCACAGATTAACACAGGCTGAGAGCACCAAGAGGCTATGGGAGAAGAAGCCCATCTGATGGCCTCCTTCTGGGTTCCTGAAATGGAACATAGCTCCAGTCACAGATTAACACGGGCTGCGGGTCCAGCTCCGGGGGTGCAGCGCTTGGCTTCCACGTGCTAGGTCTTAGATTCATCCCAGCACTACTCAGAAAAATGGATATGGTCTAGAAAATAGAATATACGGCCTGTATCTACCATTTTTTGTTAACCTAACCTTGTACATAGTTCCTTTCTATTTCCCAGTTGGCTCTCCTTTCTTCTTTTTCCCCTCTTGCCTCCTTCCCTGGTTCCCTTCCTAGCTCCCTTTGGGCTTGCCTTTTGAAACAGTCCCCCTGGTCCCCTCGTACCACGTATTTCTGTGCCTCTGGTTACCATGCCTCTTTGCAGCAGATTCCCTCATACCTCATCAAGCCCTTCATGTTGTTGGGGAGGAGGAGCACGGGGGAGAGTTCTCCATAGGATTGGCAGGCCTTGCAAATCTTTGGGCTGCTGTAATAAAATCTCTAGTTCCTGAGATTTATGAGGTCAGAGGCATGTAGAAGAGAAAGCACCTACAGTTCATGAAACTGTAAAGAATGCCAAGCACATAGATAGGGAGAAAAGATGCCCAAAAGCCTGACAGCTCATATCTTTGCCAATCTGGTTTGCATTTCCTTTCATTTATCATCCAGGTATTGCGAGTATTCAAATGGCCAATTCCAATGCTTATTGTGTGTGTGTGTGTGTGTGTGTGTGTGTGAGTGTGTGTTTCAGCTCTCAAGATATCAGTTTACATAATTAATAGAAATATACCAGCAGGTGACTGTAATGTGATTATAAAGTACAGTCCTGGCTGTTGGGGTGTATTGAATACTTTTAAATGAAATATGTGGCGTGTGTGTACGCATGCAATGTGTTTAAATTAATGCAGCCTTTCCAATCAGCCAGAAAGAGAGAAAGGATGTAAATTGCTAGCATGTGTTGTTCAAAATGCAAAAGTAGGAAAGCAATATTGATCTGTGCTTTAAGATGTTTATTTACATCAGTCGCACGGCGTTAAGATGTCTGGCCGTAATTATCGAGATCTGCCCACCTGTCAACCCGCAATTGGGTTATTTCTCCCATTGTCTAGCGGCAGTAAATCTTCGGGTCAGGATGGGCATTAGACAAATGGAAAAAGGCGACTTTCCCAGAGCATGTAATTCATTATGGAAAACAGGTGCCTGCCGAAGATTTTTTTGCTTTAATGCAGACATATTTTATTATTCATAAAATATGAATGCGAGTAGGTCGCTACCAGAGTCGTGTGAATTGTCTCCACGTAGAAATCTCAGTTCTGATGCGAGGAGGGGGATTGCGAGGACTCTCTCCGGCTTGCTTTTTTTTTTTGACAGGAGGCAAAGGAATCAGTCCGCAAATAGTTTCACCGCCTTGCTCTCCCCAAATAGGCTCCAAACGGCCCTGGCTCCCACTTCTGTAACGTGCGCAAATCAGTCTTCTTTAATGCTGTGTGTGCTGAGTGTTCGGTCCAGGGACAACCTTGTAGGAGGGACAGAGTGACCTTTCAAGACAAAAAAAAAATGAAATGAAATATCCTTTCATTTTCCAGAAATATGCATGCAAGTAAAAATTTGACAGCCTGGAAGAACATAAGCAAATATATCTTTTTATTTGAAGATAAAAAGCAGAGCTGCAGAGGAAAAGGGGAAAAAAACCTGTGAAAAAACGCATGACGCCGTTTTTACGAATAAGCAGCTTAATGTATCTTGGCACCCACAGTAAGCCTTGTAGGAGCTCAGAGTGCCTCCGGCAATCTGTGAGCAGAATAGCAATTTTATTACTTTGTCATTAAACCAATTTCACAGCGGTATTGTTTGTTAATGAGCAGCGGCAAACGAGGGAAGATGTCACACACTGGAATAGCAGAGAGATTTGTGACCCAGGCTTCCAGCACTAGGATGGAAAGACCGCGGCTATAAAAAAAGGAAATACTTTGGGATGAAATGCAAAGTCTATACAGCAGAGCTTGTGTTTATGAGCTACCATTTTTGCTAAGAGCTCTGAGAGAAATAAAGGTCTAGAAATATGCAGTTAAAACAGGGCCTATAAAATTAAAACCAAATTAAAGGATAGCAGAGGATTACTGCACAGACTGTACTCGACAAAATATATTTTCAGTGATGAGGTGAAATCTAAATCAGCTTTGTTTGAATTTGGTTGATATTTATGAAATTCAATAAAATTTTTTTTTTGGAAAAAAAAAATTCAAACAGAGTAGATGCCCCGTTCGCTTCTACAGTCTCTGAGCTGTAAGCACCCATCACTCTGGGGGAAATTCCTCTCGCCGACCCTTAAATAATTAGCAACTTTGGATTCCCAGGCTGCAGCCCTCTCTCCAGCCTGCGCCCTCTGTTCCTCTGTGTCTTCCTGAGGACATTGCATGTGTGTAATAAACACTCAGGCGGAGCCCTGATGGGCCGGAGACCCATGAATCAAGTGCCCCTGGCACGGCAGGAATTGAGCTTGCCGTTTGATGGGACCTTCTTTTTCTCTCCCCCCCCCCACTTGCTTTCCTTTGTATCTTTCTACTCCTTTCCATTTTTCTTTTCCTTTTTGCTGCTTTTTCTGAGTCCTGGCTGCCCTTACAAAGAATTTGGGAGGCAGCCTTGAGGGATGCAAGAAACAGTGCCAGGCAGGCATGTTGTTACATCCCTACAAGGCACCCCCAGGTGAGCATGCTGCCCACGCTGCCTGGCACTGTCTACATAAAAGAGAGAGGAGTTGATGTCACTAACCCTAGGAACAGACTCACTTACTCCAGGAAGGAGCAGGGGTGAAGGAGCCTGGGAGGAAATGCAATATGGTGAATCTCCATTTGCAGAGGAGATTTTAAGAATACGTTCTGAGCTGGGTGTTGTATACCCAGGCCTCAAATCCTAGCTGCAGAAGAGTGATGGAGGCAGGAAGTTCATAAGTTCAAGACCAGACAAGCCTATAGACCAGTGTGGGCAACTTAGTGAGGCTCCATCTCAAAATCGAGCATAAGAAGAGGGTAAGGGATGCAGGTCAGTGGCAGAGTACTTGCCTCACATGTAGAAGTTCAATTCCCAGAAATAAAAAATAAAAATAAAAATGCCCTCCAGTTGTTAGATATCCCGCTGAGCCATAACCATTCTTCATCAGAGACCCTCATCTATTTGATGTTGAGTCTGGGCTTTGAGGCAGAAATGTCCAGAACCATATATGGCCCTCTTCCACACAATGGGTCCAACAGTTCCGTGGCCTGGACCATGACTGGACAAGTTCAGATATGGAACCCTGAGGCTCACACATGTTGAGTACTTGACTGTCCTAAGCTCTGGGGCCGCACTCCAGTTCGCCCAGCTTTCCTCACAGTTTTGTGGGTGGGTGTTAGTGAGGTGTCTCCTTAATCGGTAGTCTCGCTTTGGTTTTACTGTCTCCTTGACTCTCTCTCTTCTGACGCTGCTTTCGTAAGCGAGTTTAGGAGCTGGGAAGAAATGCCCAGGGCCACGGTCTCCGCAGGAGCATAGTGTTGGCGGTTCAGCTTTCAGACTGTTTTCTGCCTGACAGGGCAGGACCCCCAGACAAATCACTGGCTGGCTCTGTGGTAGTTGGCAGCCATTCAAGACTGGTCTTGTGCCAGGAGTATTACTAGATAGCCAGACAGATCAATTCACTTTTACATTCCCGCCATTATTTATAGCCCCACTGTATATCTGCTCTTGCTTATGAAGTAATGATTAGCAAATACAGTACACATAAAACATGGGCATTTGTTCTGGAAAGAGCTTTCCCCTGCTGATACCGCAGATACTGGCACAGGTCACAGGACCTTCGGGAGGATTTAGAGGCCATGTCTCGTGCGGCATTTGTTCCTTTGGAAATGATGTTCCTTTCCTCCTATCTGAGCAATTGAAGAGGCTAGGAAGGTTTCTTTCACTGCTGGTGTGGCGCTGTATTCTCTGCAGCTCCTGTTCCCACTTCAGCCCGACCTGTGCAGAAGGAAGTTGCGCCGTGCGGTCGGCTATTTCAAATAACTGTTTTGTGCTTCCCTTTTGAGTGTGTCCAAGCGAGCCAAAGCACTTCAGTTAGCGTGTATGGGAGGGGATCTGGGACAGAATTGCTCCAGTGCTGGGGAAACCTGACCAGCCTGGGTGGAAGAGTGGCTCCCAGGTTTGTTTGTGTGAAATCTTTTTTCCCCCCCTAGGCACATGATCTATGTTCACAGGCTTCTGGGGCACCCAAAAGAGTCCCCCCCTAGTGATGATCTACCAGCCTGTGTAATGACCCTTGCTGAGTTAATGCATTTGAAGACATGTTCATTCAGCTCAGAGTCCATGATTGGAGAATATCACACTGCTTGGATCATGGAGGGCGGGGACAGCTCTGCCTTTCCTTGAGAATATATGGTAACCGTAAAGTACTTATTTAGAAACCTACATTCTGTACCCCGGAACCAAAGCCACACATTGATTAAGTCATGATTTCTTGTAGAATCAACATATATGGTGAGAAAATAGAAAACAAAACCGCTAGGTTAGGAGGATGCTACTCGAAAGAATATAGCAGTGAAGAATTTGGGAGCGCTGGGCTGTTGGCACACTGCTGGTCCATCACAGCTTTCGCCTTGGTTCCCTATAAAATTGAGGCACTTGCAAGTACTCGTGTCCCTCAGGCTGGAAAGTGCATCTTGTATAATGTGGACAGCATATTTCTGTGTCGGCAGATAAAACTGGGACATATTTGCTAAGGATATTGCCAATCCATAAGAATAATTATAGCTTTGGGATATGTTTTCTTGTTTATTTCTAGAGAACTTCTGTAATCTATTATATTAAGGATCTCTAGCTCAGTAGGACTTTCCTTTGTCTTCTCATTTTTGATACAGGGTTTCATGTATCCAGGCTAGCCTCAAACTCCCCATTTAGTGGAGGGTAACCTTGACCTTCTGATCTACCTCTTTGCCTCCTAGATGCTACTAAACCCAATGTCGGCAGTTCTGGGGACTGAACCCAGGGCTTCCTGCCTGCTAAGCAAGCCCTCTTTCTACTGTTCTACACGCCAGCCAGCCCTACATCATTTAAAACATTGTATAGAAAGCTCCCATTACACCGGGGGGGGGGGTTCCAACTCCCAATCCCTCTTAGGAATTTATTGTTTTTGCCTTTTTTAATTAAATTTCCATAAAAACTCTTCATACACATGAAAACTAATGTTGTGAGTTAAGCTATAGAATGAGGTGGGGGGGGGATCGCTTTGGATTCTTGACTACAGAACCTCTTTCCCACATCACTTTGTACTTTATAGTCCTTTCCAGTTTCCAGGCCCTTTTTAATACACTGTATTGTTTGAGTCTCACATCAGCCCTGCGACGCAAACAATCCCCTCCTCACAAAGAAAGAACTGCAAGGTCTTTCATGATTGGTGAATTGTTTTCTCTCTGACCAGGGATAACCCTTTCCTGGAGCCCCTCCACCTCTTCAGGCTCTTCCCCGGGTGGCCCATCATCCTACAGAAAGTGCTCCCTCTTGTTTCTTAAGACAGCAGAGGCAAATTTACCAAATGAACTAGGTATTCCTCAGTCAAAGTCTTCAAAATTCCATTGTCAAAACATCTTCATTTCTCCAGCAACCCACACTGGTGGTGACGAAAGCTGTATAGACAGCCTAGGAGTCTCCATCGCTGAGGAAGAGGGCCCCCGCAGCTAAGACCCCACTCTTCAGGGCAAGTTCAACCTGCTCATCAACTCTCATTTCTTGTCTTTAGACGTCGATAGCACCTCAGGCTATCCAGGCAGAGCTTGGGTGTGTGTTGTCTAGTGGCGTGTTTTTCTGGCAAAGCATTCGGATTTCCTTTTCCTCAGCAACGCTGAGAGAACACTGCGATGGCATTGTCCCCACGATGTGGTAAGGGTGGAGTTTTTGCTAAGTGATGCTGAAACCACCCAAAAGATAGAGGCATCCAGATACCTTCCTATTTTGGATCAAGAAGTGAAGAACAACCAAGACACTGAGGCAGAAAGCAATCTTCTATTATTTAAGTTAGAGCAAGAAACTAAAAGACTTATCAATTCCTATTTTTGGCATCAATTTCTGCACATTATACCAAATCACAAAATGGTACATAGTACCAAGGAAAGAGTCTGCATATAGTTCGTGACCTCTAGAGCAAGTGGAGGGAGTGCCGCTTGTCTGGAATGTACATTTGCTCTTCATGTTCATGTGTATTGCGGTCTTTCTCATGCTTCTTTTGGTCTTGTGATAGATGTTATCCATGGGGCTCTATAGATTTCCACTAGGCAATCTGAGTTATTTCACAGGTACCGCAGAACCTGTTCTTCATTGTTACCTACTGTGGGGGCAAACACCTCATTAGAAATTTATCCAAGGTGCTTCTGCAATGCTATTCAGTAGGAGTAACAGTTTAGAGAGCTGTTTTTGTTGTTGTTGTTTGGTTTGGCTTTGTTTTTCAAGAGAGAGTTTCTCTGTGTTGCCCTGGCTCTTGTGGAACTTACTTTGTAGGCCAGGTTGGCCTCAAACTCAGGATCTACCTGCTTCTGCCTCCCCAGTGCTGGGATTAAAGATGTGTGCCCCCACTGTCCAGATTGTTTTAGAGAGTTTTATATATCATTTTTGACTGATGAATAAGGAGTTTATAAAAACTGATTTGGCTTTTCAGGGCTGAGAGAGGGCAGAGGTGTCTCGCTGACCCTTCTGGATCCTTTAAGATCTTCTGTTACCTACTCGCCCCTACCCATCTCTGCCCACCCCTACTCACCACTGCCATTCAACCCCCAGAGTTTCTTCTTAAAGTTAAGGATCTAATAATCTCCAAATTATCTTCACCCCAGAACACAGACAACTCAGAGAGCTACAGCTTTGTTGCCAAGTCAAGTTTATCGCTCTGCTCTCTACACTCGAAGAGAATTGGGGACTGGGTGGTTTTCATCTGCCAAAGTGAGCCTGGGGTCTGTCCTTCCAAATTTGTGGTCCCTATTTAGAGTCCTCACCCAACATGTGCTCCGATGTTTCATCAGTCCTCTTTTTATTAGTCATCAAAGTAGCTTCTCCACCGCTTTCCACGTTTGCCCTTCCAAGCTTTCTAGGGGTTAAACAGTAGCAATAAGTGGTTAGGGAAGAACCCTACAGGTTTCTGAGTTTTTCTCCAAATGTTAATCTCCAACCTTGGTGTTTGCTTCCAACCACTGATGTCCATGTTTCAACCCAAAATAATTTAAAAAAACAAGATTAGAATAGATATGTTGGTCTCATATGCCTAAACATTTGGATAAATCATTTATGAGCTGTAAACAAAAGGTCCACTCACTGTATTTAAGTCTATCAAGGCCAGTGTGGGAAGAAAAACAGTACCTTGAAAGACAGGACTGAACAAAGGGCCTTTAAATTCAGGTGGCTCACTTATTACTTTTCCATGACGGTCTAGTCACTCCGTTCCAGTGGGACATTGTATGAAATGAAAACAAATAACACAAATATATATTCTAAAAACTCGCTTTCCAGTGTTCAAGCGGCAGCAGAACTAAGTGCCCCGAATGGATCACTATGCTGATAACCAGGCACTACTCAGGGTTCTTTTAGCAATATTGGAGACTCTCCTGTTCGCTCTTCCAAGGTTTAAAAAAATTCATCAAACTTTATAATCCTTCAAATATGCTCCAATTGCGTGGCCAATAATGAAATATTTACAAAAAGTGTATGAACTAAATATCATGTCTCATCTGCAGCAGAGAAATGGTGAAGCACTGAAGTTGCAAAGCTCAGAAGCTGTAAAAGTCTTCACATTTACCTCCCAGCTTCAGCCCAGGGCTACGTAAGCCCGGAACTCTTTTTGACCTGTAGGTTAAGAGGTCTCCTCAATCTGAGATCTCTTCCCTCCTGTGCATCCTATTTCCTGCCATCAGACTCCTTCAAGGTTCAAGAAGTCACTGGTCCCCTCCACCCTTCCCTTCCCATCCATGGTATCTCCACCCTCTACCTACACACAGGCGCTCTTATAACATTGGAACAGGTCAAGCGATGCCGTTCCTTCACTGTCAGAGTGTCTGGAGGACTGCAAAGCAATGAGTGTCTCCGCAGGATGGCTCCAATGCTGCCCTGTAATTCTCAGGTACTGGTGTGATGCTTTAACGATGCAAATCGGCCTTCACAGTCCATATTCAGGTCAAAGCTTTGAAGCAGTTCTCATGATTCTCATTTTGCAGCTAAAGTGATTTAGACACTTACGCTAAAGAGCTTGTCCCAAACCGTACCATAAGGGCCATCAGCTGAGTTGAGATGCGCATTTCCAAACCTGTGCTCTTCCTATCTCTCTCTCTCATCACATAACTAGGCCGCTGGATGGGTTAGTGCATCCTGTGTTTCCAGCTAAGCGTGGAGACCTAGAGAACGTGAAGTTCAGTGGTTTTCCTTCCCTTTACAAGCGCGGCCTCTCATACAAGGTCTCCTTTTATGCGCTCCCCTAAGAAGACCCGAGTGAACTGCCAAGGAGGCAGCAGACGCTGAATAAATATTTGCTCAAAGGGATCAAGTGTCGTGCCTTCTAGAATTTCTACAAGCAATCAAAGACTATTAATAAGGTAGAGGCAATGAACCCGAAGAATCAAGATCATCTGAAGGAGAACGTACCACGCACGTCATGATAGTGGGACTCTGTAGTGTGTGCTGTAGTGGTGAGGGGGGTGGGGAGATGATACCATGCTCCAGCCGCCCCATAAGGAACTGTGATGCCTGTGCCTGCTCACAGCCATGTTGTGTCTTCTGTTCTCTGCCCTCCCTTCTCACTGACCTGAAATTCTTTCAGCCATTTTCAGCGCGAAAATAGTTTGGTGCCTATTTTACCTAAAGTAAGACTGGCCATAAAAGTTGGTCTTTGTGGGAAATTTTAAGAAGCTGGCCTGAATTTCAGCCAGGCAGTGGTGACACACACCTTCAATTCCAGCATTTGGAGGGCAGAGGCAGGCAGATCTCTGGGTTTGAGGCCAGCCTGGTCTACACAGAGAAACCATGTCTCAAACAAACAAATTAACAAGAGAGAAGCCTGAATTTCTAAGACAAAATTATTCTCTGAATTTTTGTACCCTGATACACGGGCCAAATCAATAAAGATAATTCACATTTCAAAATCACAATTCTCCTATAACAACAGAACTAAACAACAAGAACATTAGCTTGGAGCTGGCCCTCGGGTTCAGAATGGAAGGTAGATTTTATGGTTATGAATTTCTCGCCAGGCTGAACCATGCTCCCATGTTAATTTCTTTTGAAGATTTGAAATCCTAAACTACTATAGAACTACATGCTCTTTCTGTTTCTTCTAGACTGTACCTCAGAATGGCTTATGCATTTAGATATGATAAAAATTCTAGTCTAAAATTTCCTTAGAAAGGGAGTCTTACCAAGGCCCTGAGCTACTTGGTTGGTGTAAAAGGTGGCTCCGTTGCCCTACCTCCCTGAGGAATGCTAGCTAAAGGAAACATGGCTGCTGTCACTCCAGGTTTGCTAGACTTCAACCTTGTGTGTGCTTGCACCAGAGCCCACTGTAGCCACTGACTGAAACCTGAGCCACGGGATTGGATTTTGTGAACATTCAGTTTCACTGGCCGGCAAACGGCAATGAACACCACTCACTTGCTTGGGCTTTGTGGAAAATCAAATAAGAATATGCACCAGTGTATATACCCCATTCATCGTATAGCTCAATGAAGGTCGGTGATGAGACTAGGAATCAAAGTAAAGTAGTGCATGCAGAAGGCCTCAGAAAAGATGGAGACCCACCTAATGACGGCCGCGAATTGACACCTGAACCATGAGTTAGCTACATGCCTTCGTAAGTTTTCACTGAACATGGTAGTTTTTCTTTTTGAAGTCAGAGTTTGATGGATACTCGAAGGAAGGAAGGAAGGAAGGAAGGAAGGAAGGAAGGAAGGAAGGAAGGAAGGAAGGAAGGAAGGAAGGAAGGAAGGAAGGAAAATTGTGATGGGTATCCATACCAGACAGTATTAATTTCCAAGGTTCTATTTTAACCATCTCCCGGTGTATGCTCATATTTAGAAAATTTGCCATGATCTCCACCTCAGCCATACCCTCATCCTAAGCAGAGCACATCCTAACAATTCATCAGGCTCCACTTCACCAAGAGTTTAAGCGGAGCTCCCGAATTCATGGGCTGTGTCTGCCTTCCGGCGCATCAGTGAGTCGCAGTTACCAATCAACCTACTAATGCCACCGTTCACAAATGGGAATGGGCCAACCCCTGCTGGTGTAATGATCAGCTGGGGGTGCAGTGGGCTGGGCGCCGAACAGCTGATGGTGCTCCTCATTTCTAGAGGGGAGCCCTTGAGATGACTGTGTGGAGGTAGGCAAGGCTAGGCAACTGTGACACCTCCCCAGGGTCCCTTTGGTGCCAGGGATTTAAGAGCCTCAGCTGTCAAAGAACAATAAATTTCCCTTCAAAATATAAAACATAAATCAGTGTTTCCCAAACACTGAAAGGCAAGAAGAAACTAAATCCCCACAATAATGAAAAGAATCCTGTTAATTAAATCAGTAAGGTAGAGCGCTTCCCTCCCAGCACACGGCCCCACTGAACACTAGAATACCTTGGAGACCAGAGCTGAAATCCAAGCTTTTTCTAGTTTGCAAGACAGCATCCTGAGGGAACATTTAGAAGAAGAAGCGGGTGGGGGAAATCTTAGAAACAGGACAAGTAAACACGACTTTTTTTTTTGTTAGAAGTTGTTGGACAATGTTTATATAGAAAGGGAAGTTGCAAAACAGATTGTAAACGAGGCTTGGAGTGTGTGCCAAACCTCTTATCAGATCTGCACCTGTCCGGGGTAAGCCAAAGCCATATCCTGCTGTGAGCAGAGACATAGACTCCAATACCTGGTGCTCGGAGGGAAGGGGAGAGATGCCAGCCCTTACTCCAGAGTATCTGTGTGTTTGATTGGTTGGCTTGGTGGATGGTTGGTTGGTTGGCCTCAACTGCCGTCTTCCATTTTATTTGCCCCTTGAACTCCCTTGGCTCAAGCAGTTTCTAACAATGATTCCTTCCTTCCCACATCTTTCTTTTCGTTCTGCGCAGACACTCGTGGAGATTTGTGGGTCCCTTTAATGTCTGATTAACTGGCTGGTCTACTAAGAAAGAGTGTGTTGCCAGGGTTGGGGAGAGTTGGGGTAAACAGGGGTTGTGGTTTCTTAGGAATCCTGGTAGTTCAGGGTCACATGCCTTTTGGGCAAATCACTGCCGGATAGCAGGAGCCCTCACAGAAATGAAAACCAACCTGACTCTGTCTACTCCGGTCTTGGGTTTCCCTCTTTTGTTTTGCTGTGTCTATTTCTAATTTTTGTTGTTTTGAGTCAGGCTGGCCTGGAATTAACAATGTAGCCCACACTGACCTGAGGTTCGCTATGAAGCCAAGGCTGGACTGGAATCTCATATCCTACCTCTGCCTCCCAAGTACTGGGACTACAGGCATATCCCACCATACCCAGCTTGAGTTCTGCCCTTCAAGCGCCTCGCAAACAAGTTACCTCAAAGCCATAGTTTGCCAGTTTTTAAATTGGGGTTCACTGCCTTTAAAATATACCAGTATCTATTCCCAGAATCTGAGACCTCTCTTTTAAACCTTTCTAAATGTTTAAGACTACAAAGGAACCCAAGTCTTCCTCTACACCCAACATTTAACTACTCATTAGTCAGTATGTTATAAATGCCACAGAATATGCTTGCTAAATGTTTTTGTTCACTCGGTTGTCTGTCCATGTCCAACAGGCTTTGCTTTGAGTCCTCTGATCGCAGGGGCGAGGCGGTGGCAGGGTGGTGGGTCTCATCAGCTGTGTCCCTGTGCCGTCACCTGTCACCCAGTTCACATCTACACAGGAAGATCATCCTCTGTGTTAAAGGTCAAAATGTCAGAAGCATTGCGGACAGACTTTGAAAGACAGGGTAACTAGGGTTTGAACCTGGTCCTCATATATCCTGGGCAACCCCCCCTACCTCTGAACTACACCCCCAGCCCACTTTAGTTGTTATTGTTGCTGTTTTGATTAGTTTGTTTTTCATGGGTCGGTTTGTTTTGAAATAAGGTCTCGTGTAATCCAGACTGACCTCAAACTGTTTATATAGCTACTGGCGTTTAATTCCTTATTTTTCTACTTCTGCTTCCCGGATACTGGGATTCCAAGAAGGCAGCACCATGCCCAGCATGAGCTTTCTTTTTACTATTTATTCTGAGACAGTTGTACTAAGTTCCCCAGGATAACCTTGAACTTTTGATAGTTCTACCGCAGTTTCCTGGGAAAGTGGAATTAGCAGGCCTATACCACTAGGCCCGTAACCACTAGGAGTCACCAACTTTTAAACTGGTAACAAAATTGAATCCATAACTGCAAGATTACCATCCCTCGGATCTCACCATACTGCCAATCAGTCACTCTGACAGAAAGCCGTGAACTCAGTGTGGCCCAACCCTAGTACTCTGTAGCTGAGACAAGCTCATTGTGGCAGTAAGTGGCCAGACTGATAGCTCGGCAAAGCAGGACAAGATGGCGGCCGCCAATGACCTAGCTGAGTTGTGGATCATTGTGGTTTCCCTTCTCCATGCTGATTCCTCTCACAACAGCACCTCTGTCTGTACTTGGTGAGGGGGGGCGTGAATCTCCCAAGATTTTGATTTTCCCCAAGTTTGTCAAATCAAGAAAGACTTAAAGTCATCCAGTCTACCAATGAGTCTGTATGTGAGCCCATTCAATATATGTGCGTGTGAGCCCGTGGAACATGCTAAGATGGGTTTTAAATTATGCTTGTCTTAGCTAATCTTTTAGGAATGCTTACTTTTGTTAAGGGCGTTGTTGTTTTCACAGTATTTTGAAGGGGTGTGGAGGTGGCTCAGGGGTAAGAGCATTGCTGTGCAAGTATAAGAACTAAGCCTGAATACCTGACACCCATATTAGAAAGTGGGCATGAGTCTTCATCCATCGAACTCCAGTGTTGGAGAGTGGAGGCAGGCAGACCCTAGGGGCTCCTACCCTAGCCCAGCCTAGCCAAAATGGTGAACTTTGATGAGCGTGAGAACCTGTCTTAAACGATAGGGTAGAGAGCAATGGAAGAAGACACTGACACACGTGGGTGCACACTCTCATGTGCACACATCACACACACACACACATCTGGATATAGCTAGTAGACTGCACAACATCTGTGTTCACTGGCTTTGCTAATGATAGCTTCAGTCACAGGTGTGTCTGTGACTGTCAGCTGGTAGGGTGACTGTTTCAGAAGAAAGACAGTAGTAACTGTTTCCTAAAGCCAGAACTTGAATAATAATTTAGCAGAGAACATTAAACTAGATGCTGATTTCATGTAGATCCAACTATGCATCTGGTTGAGTTTAAGCTTACCTTTTTCAAATAGCTTCTTCTCAGAGTATAGCTTGATCTCTTGTACATCTGCAGCCCCAGAGCTGTGTAGGGTGGACGTAGGAGGATTGCTGGGGCTTCCTGGCTGCCGGATAAGTCGAGAAGCCCAAGCTTAAGATGCAGGAAGAAACCCTACCTTGAAATTACCAGGCCAAGAGTGACAGAGGAAGATCCACACTGCCCGCTCTGGCCTCCATGAGTTCCCAAGCATGGGTGCACACACCTGTGCAAGCGCACACATCTACATACACATGACCACATATACCATGCGCTCATACACAAAAATAAAATAAGTGTCAAAATAAGAATAAGTTAATTAATTTAACGGAATACAAGCTTCTTCTCAGTCACATCTCTGGGTTAACTTGGGAAGTCACACCAGATGCCAGGGAGCAGACGTCTACACTGAAAACTACTTGCTAGAAACCCAGTAGGCACAGCTTCACAAACACAGTAAACAGCTCATTCTGAAGTCCAAAACTAATCAGCATGGCAACATTAGAGGGCTGAGGACATGGTGCCCACAGAAAAGTTCTTGCCAAAAAACCAAAAACCAAAAACAAAACAAAACAAAAAACCTAAACCAGAAACTGGTTCACCAGAATCTGGTTCTGGGAAAGTAGAGACAGGAGAATCCTGGGGCTCGCTGGCCACTAGGTCTAGCCAAATCATTGAGGTCCTGGGTCAGTGACAGACTCTCTCTCAGGGCAGCTGAGATGCTACAGCTGAGAAAAGAGATCTATCCCGCAAACCTGATGACCTGAGTTTGATTCCCAGACCCAACTAACTACCAAAAGTTGTCCTCCACAAGTGTACACACACACACACACACACACACACCCCACATACACTCACACATCATCATCATCATCATCATAGCAAATGAAATTAAAAGAAAAAGAAAAAAGAGCTTGTCTCAAGAAAATGAGTTAGAGAAATGATTAAAGGAAGATCCTGGACGCTGACCTCTGTACGCCACAAACAGGCACACGCAGGGAGTGAAAGACATACCATTACAGATTACAGTTTACTCTTAACGGTTCTCTTAGTGTAATTTCTCCCTTCTATAGGGGGCCTGGCTGTGATTTAGCCTGGCTTTCTCATGTCTGTAGGCCAAAGGCCCGGTGTGGACAGTAAACACACAACGGGCTTGAGAAAGGCTGACCCACTCTACCGCCTGAGGGGTGACTGAAACTAAACGCCATCTTCAGTCCATAGTGTCGTCATTCTGACAATTGTAGCACCTTTTCTTTTCCTGGAATGGGGAGGGGGCAGGTGAGGGGCAAGTCTTCTGAGCAAGGAATTTTCACAAACTTAGGAAGGGGAGGAAAAAAGTTTGTATTCCTCCATGTTTCCATACAACAGATTAAAAGCCGCACATGTATGCAGAGCTGCTCAAGCCTCACCAAGGTGGCAGTCTGAACGCTTTGATGTCATCTGCTTGCTGGACCCCTGAGACTTTTCCTGGGATCCAAATTCAGTTGGCTCGCCCGTCCCTTCTGGTGTTCAAGAAAGGAAGGAAAAAGGTCCCTGCTCCTTCTTGTCCCCTTCCTTTATTGTACGCTTTGCTTTGTTTGTTTGATTTTAAAACTGCCATTATGTGGAAGTGTAGCAAGTATAAATAATTGAGAAGGTAACTCTGTAGGGAAAGCGCTCTTGCTGCCTTTGTGCGGAGGCAGCTCATTACGGCTCTGAGCTGCAGCATGCCAGAGGAGCAATTATACAGCATCAGTATGTCATGGATATTAACCAAGGGGAGTAGATAAGACACGGGAAAATCATCTTGTATCTTATTTAATTAAATTTATTTGGTTTTTCCAATAGGTCCTCTCGTGTGCAATTTCTCTGACCACGCCATAGTTGCCGTGGTCTTTGCAGGACTGTTCCGTGGCATCTGGGTTTTTTTTTTTGGCATTCCTCCTCAATTTTGTGTAGACCTAAAAATGTATTTATATTGGGGTTTAATTTCTACCCAAGGAGGGGTTACCCATGAAAATGGAACCATAATTTGGTCATAAGGTTTTTAATCCCTCCTAGGGCTTCTATAGCCGGTTAATATATGTTAATACAGCAAAGCGAATAAAAGGTTAAACAAGTGGGTCAGGCTTGGAGACTCTTAGAATGCTTACTTCTGCTTAAACGGAAGGAAAAGCCCGTAATGGCGCTTGCCTGACTTTCACCCCCATCATTTTAAGAATTGCTTTGCCAATCCTTCACAGCAAATAGTAATTTTAAGTGGACCAAAACAGAGCTCAGGGTGTTTGCACTCCACAGTAATGATAGAGTAGCCGTGCTCCCTGGAGTCAATAAGCCCAACAATTGAGTCATTTTTGCCTCCTGTGAGTGAATCACTGCTGTTAGCCTGAATGACAGGATTGCCTGTAGAGCCGGGGCCCTTCGCCACATTGACCTCATCCCAGAATATCGGGGTTCAGAGGGCAGGCAGGTGGTGTTTAACACCGCTATAAGTAAAAGCTAATTTTGTACACGGAGGATCTGTAAACAAGAAAGTGGAATTGATTGGAGGGTGGTGGGGGCCAGGGAGCCTTGGGTGTACATTGAAGTACATTATCCAAAGCAACCCATCCTCACTCCCCATCTCTCTGACCTTCTGTGTTCTCCTTCCCCTGTAACATCCTCCGCCATGCTTCCTGCCTCATCCTAGCTGACTCACAAGTGAGTGGCCCAACACTATAT
>NW_026067902.1:22876238-22891238 GCF_014885135.2 Alexandromys fortis
TCTGAGTGATAAAATTGCAGGCAGTATTGCAGAAGGAATATATGTGTGTGTCTATATACATGTATATAAATACATAAGTATATATAGTATCTATTTTATATAATAATATTGTAAATATTGTATAGAACACATAGTGTATCTTTTAAAAATATTTTACCATTTTACAGTCCTTTATTTTGTATGAGGAGAGGTGCATTGTGAAGTCAGAAATAACATGAGAATCAGTGCTCTCTGTTTACCGTGTGGGTTCTGAGGATAGACCTCAGGTTATCGGGCTTGGTGGCAAGCCTTAGGCTTACCCTCCAACCCATCTCACCAGCCCTATACTGTGTATCTTATACTTAAGGTTTGTTTGGTTTATTGGTTGGTTTCTAATAGTTATTGAGAAATAAAAAATGTAGGCATAGCAAAATATCTAACGATAACTTAAAATTATTAAGTGAGTCAGAAATGAAAACATAGAGAAAATATCCTTGACTAAAATCATTCCCTCATCTTCAAGTTACCCTGGGAAGTTCTAAGGAGCCTGTTCAGTCAGTGTGGTCCTGGGGTCTGCTGGGACGCTCTCAGGGTTTGTACTCTCACTGGGAGGAGTTAAAGAAGGGGTGGGTATAGAACCCAAGGCCGGCCAGTGCCTGAGCATAGGAGTCTGACTCAAGGAAGGTGCAAATCCTACTTTCAGGTTGATGAATGGCTTTGAAGCGCAGTTTTCACTGGATATTAGAATGCCGTGGTTTATTTCAAGAGCTTGGAACCCTAGCACCCCTGAAAATCCCAGGAGCCTGTTATGAATTGATTGGTAACTCTCATCCCCTTTTAGAAAGTGTTTATCCATTGCAAAGAGCCATGATGTAACTCACAGCAGAAACAAAAACACCCCTACCTCTTGTTACCTTAGTGTCCGTTATCCCATAGGATTTGACCTGGGACTCTGGGAGACAATCACAGATACCAGCGTTCCTCCAAACATAAATGGGGGAAATCCTTAAAAGGAATAATCGGGGGGAAAATAGATTTTTTTTCTTTTCTCCATCTCAAATCTTCCTTTCTCCCTGCTTCCCCCATTCCTGTTTCCTGCCCCTCACCCCAGAATTCACACTCACAGAACCTTCTGGACCCCAGTGTTTAATCCATCCTCCCTACTGCAGTCCAGCACAATGGTGACATCCCACTCCAGTTCTGTCTCATGCTATGCGCATCACTCACACACACACACACACACACACACACACGCACACACGCACACACACGCACACACACGCACACACGCACACGCACACACATGCACACACACACACACGCATACACGCACACACGCACACATGCACACACGCACACACCCCGAACCTGGCAGAGCAAGAGACTCTATTTCTGCCAGAGAAGTCCTTCCCCTGTCTGTCTGCTGTCCAGGTAGAGTCACACCTTGTACTGAGTTAGGTGACACCCATTAGAGCAGAACTAGGAAGCCGGAATTATGTCTCATCTTAGCTCTGCCCTGCTCTAGGGCACATCGTTCTTCAGGAATTGAGCTATGCCACTTGCGGGGGGGAAAAATGACAAGAGATTCCCTAATGGTTCTTCCATTGTCAATTCTAAATTATTTCCTAGGGAAGAAACCGTATTTCCATTTGCTCATTTAGTTGTTGATTCGCCAAACATTTTATTGGGGATAGTCGAGACGGTGTCGATAGCAAAGAGCTAAAATATGCTCTCTGTAAGATCAACTAGGTGAAAACCAGACAGGTCAATTGTGGTCATTGCACTGAACAAATTCTTCAGGGAGCCTGTTTGCTAATGACTGAGGGTGTGTGTGTGTGTGTATGTGTGTGTGTGTGTGTGTGTGTGTGCGTGCGCACGCACGCGCGCACAGGTGTTTGCATTTGTATCTATGTGCACTTGTATACAGAGGCCAGAGGTTGTGAATCTTTCTCTGTTGCTGCCTACCTTAATGTTTTGTTACTGAGCCTATACTAGGTAGTCAGCAAATCCCTAGGATCCTTCTGTTTCTGCTTTCAGCACTGGACAGATAGCGGAACATAGCCTCACCTGGCTTGGATGCTGAAAATCCAAACTTCAGCCTTGGCCTTGCACTGTGGCAGGCAAAGGAACCAATTCCTAGTCCCAGGAAATGTTTCTTAATCAGATTATGCACCAAAGTTACCCCCAAAGAGGTCTGGCAAGAATTCCCAGTGATGCCTGGACCAGAAGGCTCCAGAAGGAAGACCATCCCCAGATGGAAGGAATAGTATGACCCTAGCTACTTAGCATATTAACTTTAAACTTCTGAAATAATCTTGGACTATTTGTATATCAAATGATTAAAAAAAAATCTGTGACATTTCAAACCACTGTGGCACTAAATGATTTCGCTCTTAATAAGTGGTGGTGTTATGGCTCCTTCCATGAAGACGGAGACCATTCAAACACCAGTGTTTTCATCTGTGAAAATTACACTAAACCGCACTGGGAATTCTACTAAGAGATGTGGAGCCTGGATAGACTCTAAAAATCCTCTCAAGCCGCCGTACATCTAGTTTGCACCTAAAGCTCTAGATGGAACTTTAGAACCAAAGGTTGATGTCTCCTTTTCTCTGTAAATGGCAGTTGGGGAGCGGATCCACTAACTAACCATTTAAAGCTAAAATATTTAAGGAGTAAAGCAGCCACAGCATAACCTCTGGTTTGCTAGGTCTCTTGTGGTTTGTAAAGATATATTTTATGTCTTTTATGATTACGGGATGATGCTAAAAAATTTGTGGGCAATAATGCCGTCACATTGGAAACGCTTTCTGTAATATCTCTGTCCAAGACTCAGGAGGCTACCTGGGTGTCAATCCAAGCAAAAGATGTTTCATTTCTTCTTAAGAAAAGGCACTCCGGAAATTTGACTTAGAAACTAACCTTTGATGTTTGCACATCATGTATATGAGGGCATTAAGGCATGTGTCTGTGAATAGAATTTTTGCTTCATGATAAAATTATGTTTTGTAATATTTTAAATACCATTTTTGGTTGTATGGAGTTTGTTGAAAGTAACTAGTAAACTTTTTTGTTTTAAATTTTTGATTTTAACCCCTATTGACAACTTGAATGGAAGTATAAAGTGGTTAAATAGCACCGGTTTAAACAGGAGGAATGTTACTTGTATGCATATTTACAATGCTTTATTTGATGGCTCTTTTCCATAATAGCACTTGACTTTCTGTGTTTTACTCTTGTCATTACTCCCCCCCCTCCCCGCCCCCATTTTGGGTTGAAGCCACTCTAAAGTTTAACACCTGGGAGATTTCTCACTTATGGTTCCCTTTAAAAGTGCTAAAATCTCAGCCTCCCAAACAAGAGACCAAGCCATGGGCTTAAAGAAAGAAGTGGTATTGATAAACGGCCCCAAGAATGTTGCCACCTTTCGAATGTGTCCGCTGCAAAATTCTTTCTCTTTTAAGCCAGCAGGAGAAAGGAAAGGGGGCTGAGAGCCTGGTCCCTCCAAAGGCTTCTGGCAGGCGGGTCTGGTCTTCTGAAACATCCCCCGCTGCTCTAGAAAAAGGATCCCCTGAAGCCAAGGAAAACTCTGGTGGGGGCATTCACATGCATAGCACCCTCCCCCCAGGGCTTTAGAGCACAGGTCCCGGGGGCGATTTGGCCCGGGTTGAAGAATGGAGACTTGTGAACCCTTTGTCTCCACACCTAGAGTCTGCTGAAGTGCTGCGTCTTTCACCTTAAAAGCCCATTTAAAAAGAAAAATATGGTTTGTGAGAAGGACACAATTTGGACACCATCACCCTTAATGGAGTCCCTTTTAAATGTAACACTCGGTCCCATCAATTCTCTTCTAAATTACTTGTCACCACCTAGAGAAAACCTGCCCTTGATTATCTTATGCAGTTGCTTAAAAATACAGTGTCTGTGTGCACTCGCCTGTGTGTGTGTGTGTGTGTGTGTGTACACTTCATTTAAAACCTCCTATGAATGCCGTCACTAGAATCACTCTTGCTAAGTTTAAGACACAGTGTGACTGATACGCATGTGATTGTCGTCAGCTTCTAAATTGGTTCACACAGATCAACTCAGAACTCAAAATGAGCAAGCTAGACCACCTAGAAATAAGGCCATTGTCCTTAGGCTTTTAGTTACAGTTGCCAGGCCAACAGGATCAGATGGAGGACTTTGTCAAAGCCAGAGGTGCATGAAAAGGTAGTGTTTTCTGAGGTAGCCAAACTGTTGTTGGGTTTTTTTTTTTTTTTAAGTTTAGTACTGGTTGGAGATCTAGACTAGTCCTCGTTTAATAAATATGAAGAGGAGAGGCCATTTTGAAGCAGTCACTTGTTTTCAGAGTTCACGCTTTCTTTGTCCTTGAGTGTCCCCTAACTTCTCAGCTTAGAGCACCACTGCCAAGTCATCTAGAAACCCAGTGCGGCTCACTCTACTGCAATAAATAGGAATTGAAGAGCTAATTAGCAGTTTTCATCAACTGTGCACCATGACATAGCAAACACGGGTTCCCAGAGTCTCCGTCCTAGTGCCTTTGACGTAACCTTCCGCCAAGCAAAGCCAAAAGCGCGGAAGTCATTCTAAAAGTCAAAGGCTCCCCAGTTTCATCGCCAGAACCTTATTGGAGTCCTCTTCATTTCCTCTTCCTCCCTGCCCTGCCCAAGTGTGTTGAGCCCTCTCAGCTGCTCTGTTCTCATCGATCCCGTTCAGTTCATCCTCTACCTGGCCGTCAGAAAAGGTTTCCTCATGTGGTCCATTGTCTCACTTCCCCACTAAAGAACTTCAGGGTTTCCGGTTAGCTCTGAAGAACCCCATGCTGCCTGCTTGTAAATTGCCACCAGGTTCCCCCAGAAACCAGAAGAAACTGTCATACAGTCTCACATCAGTTATCCTTCCTGCTTCTCAAACCAGGGCAGTCCTGGTGGAGTGGACATCTTCCTTCCTGCCATTTGTTTGATTTTGGTTTTAAATGTTCTTTCACACTGGTTCGGCTCTTCTCTTCCAAGAGTTTGCTTAGCCTCTGTTCTTCTGGTGCTGGAGAACTAGGCCTTGCCCACGCTCAGTAAGCACTCACAGTGTTCTTTTTGTATTTTTAAATTATTTATTTTTGCTTTACGTGCATTGGTGTTCTGCCTGCTCGTATGTCTGTGTGAAGGTGTCAGATCTTGGAGTTACAGACAGTGTGAGCCGCCATGTGGGTGCTGGGAATTGAACCTGGGTCCTCTGGAAGAGCAGTCAATGTTCTTAACTGCTGAGCCATCTCTCCAGCTCCTCTGCAAGTGTTCTATATCCCACGACCAGATCTTAGTTGTTGCCTTGCTCTGCTGCCCCTTGCTAGCCTTGAGCTCACTATGTAGCCCAAGCTGGTTTGAAATTGGCTGTCCTCCTGCTTCTGCCTCTCCAGTGCTTGCACTACAGGTATCTGTGCACTGCCATGCCTGGTGACCGACCTCTCTTCATGTCTTTTTGACTCCGTTGCACTAATTGACTGGGTATAGACTGTTATTTATATTAACTTGTGTGTGCTCTCAAAATGGTGACTTTTTTCGGCTCGTTTACATGTATATGAAGAATAGAAATCTCGAAAGGCATGGTTTGCATTTTCAGATATTTAGCTACATGAACATACGTCGTCCATATGTCATTAGATTTGGTTTGGGATAACGGCAGACTGGGGACGGCTTATCAATGGTGACACATGTACAGATCTTTATGACCCTTGAAATTATTCCCACTAATTGTTTCAGGGCTGAAAAGAGACGAGCAGGTACAGTGCTAGGCGGGTTTTTCAGCTCCCCAGACACAGAGCCAGTGACTGAGACACAACCCACTCATAGAGGACACAGCTGCTGTATAAGAATCTCAAGAAGGAGAAAGCTAGTGCTCGGCTCGTTTCGATTGGTCAAAGGATAAAGTCAGAAATCAAGCTAAATAAATCCCCACTCCCTCTGAACACAAGACAGGAGGGAGAGGAAGGGCTCTGAAACAGGGCCCCACTGAAAGCGAACCACCGCCTTCTCCGTCTCCATGTTAGTAACAGCCCCTTGAACCTTTAAAGGAACAGATATATATATATATATATAGCTGAGAATTAGCAAAAAAAAAATCTCTATCTGCACCTTTTTTTTTTTTTCACCTCCCTCTGGAGCAGCACAGAAAAATCTATGGAGGTGTTAATGAATTTGTCCCTGGCAAAGTTCATTGCCAGGCACATGGATAGGCGCGGTGTGTGTATTCCCGGACACATGTACAGGTGCGGTGTGCACGCACCCATGTGCACACATACACCTGTGGGTGCCCAAAGGGCTGCTTGCTTCTCATTGATGCACAGCTGACAGCCATGAGGACTTCTCCGGGCTACTAGTCCGCGTCCTGCTCAGCTGCTAGTCCGCTCAGCTGATGGGCACTTTCGGCTGGGCAGGATTACTGTGGAAAACAAAATCAGACATTTGCAACCAGTTCAGTTCTCAGCAAGAAAAATGCACATGACTTATGTAGATTTTGTTGTTGATTTTTTTTTCCCCTTATAGGGTACTCAAGGAAATGCGTGTCATTCTAAATCAGTAGTAATGAAATCACCATTATGGCATCTTGGATATTGCATTTGCTAAAGCCTTTCTGGACTTTACGTCAGCTTTCAATGATTGATATTATAGACAGTGGATAAGCATTTTTGATGGATCTCTTTGCTCTCAGATGGGGGGGAAACAAGTCTTTTTTTTTTTTTTTTTACCCCTTTGATTAAAAGAGTATAATGCCGTTGCAGAAGGAAAGGTTCAGATGTGGTCATCACAGGTTGGTGACATCAAAAATAGAAGCTCAGTTAGGGTAAAATTTGCTGTCAGGAAAAAAAAAAACGGAGCCTTTTTTCTGAATCCAGGAACATGTGGTTCATGTGAGCTTGCTTGTAGAGGGTTGCTACAATAAGGCTTCTTTCATACAGGTGTGTTTATGCCCCAGGCTTGCTGGCCACAGTCCATTCCATTTACAGAAGCTGAATTAAACAATAACTACCGCTTGCAAAAAAAAAAAAATGGTGAAGGTAGGGGGAAGGGGAGGGGGAAGGGGAGGGGAAAGGTGAACGTCAAAGGAGATGCCTGAGAGCTTTGTTAGGGCCAAGAAAACCCGGTTGTAGTTGTCAGGGCTTGTTGATGTTGCTGGGAACGGCACTTTTTTTTTTCTCCTGGATTTTGTGGTTCTGCCTTAGGAAAGAAAGTAAAATAGAACGGAAGAACAAAGTCCCACTCTATAAATCAGCAGCTGCTCCTTGCCAGATCAAAGGAATGACATTTTTGCTCCTGGACTTCTTGTCCACTTGAGGGCTTGACAGGCAGCTAACAGCTGGCCCGCTCCACTGTATGAGAGAATCAGCCTACATCTTCTTCCGAGCAGATGACAAGCTAATCAGAGACCTCTCCGTAGCACAGGACGCGTGAGTGCACCTTGACCTCGTCCTACAGCTCGGATACATAATTGCTAAACAGTGTGGTGCATTTTTGGGCCGGTTAATTCTTAGGTGACATCCATGGAGGAGAAGAATCTGAGATGACGCTCAGTCAAACGGGACCATGAAGGCCAAAATTATTTTTAAAGCCAGAAGATGTGTTGGGATCAGGTCTTAGTGGAAATTAGCGCAGGTTTGGAACATAATGGGAAATGGCTGTGAATGGGGTAACTGATCACCAGGGGAGATGGCAGAGGTTTCAAAGCTCAGTCGGCTAGATGGCTGAGGTGGCCGGGAGCTGGGAGCTGGCCATTTTGAAAACGATCACCGTTTCTTTGTAGGGCTGGTGGAGTTGAATGAAGTTATAGATCTATGCTCCGTGTCTGACGAAAGTGGTTTTCAGAACCATTCTTAGGTGTGTAGGTATTCAAATCTGGAGTTTTAATGTCAGTAGTAAAACGTTCGAAGTAATTCAGTTTCTCGTTGATTTCCATCTGCAATAAATCCTGGGCGGGATGAGGTAATATGCTATAGCTTATGTCTATTGACTTAGTGTTTTATCTTTAAGAGGGTAGATTCTAGATATGAATAGCTAAGGAAGTTCGAGTGTTTTCTCCTCCCTTGCTTTCAAGTAGCTCTGAAAGATCGCCTTTAGAATACATGATAAATAGCCACACGTGAGTAACCCAACAGCATTCCGTAGGAGTATCAGGGCTTCAGTGTCGGGACCTGCTCGGGTGCTTTGTGACGCGCCGCTGGGTGTGAGTGTGCCGATGAAACAGTGCTGAGCATTCGGAACGAAATCGAAGGTAATTCCCTGCGTAAAGGGAAATTCCTCAGATACTTTTATTAAATAAAAAACCTACAGTTGTCCATATAAATCTCGTTAGATATGATGCCCAATTTTATCCATCACCTTTAACAATTTTTTTCCTAATAGAAAAGAACCATGTGTATTATTGAAATTCAGAAAGGACAGAGGTGGATGGAAAGGTGAAACGAGTGTGCCAGCCGTGCTCTCTGGTCCTGAAAGACCCTCTGTTGACAGTTTCCACACAGACATTTCATTGTCCCAGCTTTTACTTTAAGAGACAAAGTTGGAGTAAAAGGAATCAAATTATTATACATTGTTTGTTACCCAAGGCAAGTGATTAAAAGACTCTTTAGATTTGCGGTACTTAGAGAAGCTAGTGGAGGCAATGTTTGCGGCCACGAGAGTCACAATTAAAACTTGAACTTTGCAACTTTCTGTTCTTAGGCAGAGCACTAAGATGTGGTCTGATGGCTCTTACTGCAAGGCTTCAACAACTTAAATGTGCAGAGGTCACCCAGAGAACTTCTCAAATGCAGATCTAGGAACAGTAGTGCTGGGTGGGGCGCTGTGGTGCTTCTGTACCGCTAACACTCTGGAGGTGGCCTGGAAGCTGCTGGTCCAGGGAATTCAAGACTGGGGAGGAGCTAGAAAGTCACTAAGAGGATGTGCTCGAAGATGAGCCCACTCTGCAACAACACCTGCAGACAGATGCTTCACTGGTGTCTAAAATCACACACATACACACACAGACACCAACACACACATGTGCACATGTACATACAAATGCACACGAACACACACACACAACACACAAATATACACACACATAAACACACACAAATACACCACCAACATACACACACACACACACGCACACACATATACACACACAAATTTGCATGTTTACATGAAAGTCTGGTCTATAGAAAGACCCAACCACATGGGCACATGTTACAGATGACGTTGTCATTCTGTTATCGGTCCAGTATGGATATTTTTAGTAGTCAACCCATCTATCTTTTTCCTTTTTTTCCTCTTTCTTTTTGGGGGGGGGTTATTGATTTTTATTGAGCTATACATTTTTCTCTGCTCCCCTCCCTTCCTCTCCCCACTCTTTCAACCCTCTCTCATGGTCCCCATGCTCCCAATTTACTCAGGAGATCTTGTCTTTTTCTACTTCCCATGTAGAATAAATAGATCCATGTATGTCTCTGTTAGGGTCCTCATTGTTGTCTTGGTTCTCTGGGATTGTGAATTGTAGGCTGGTTTTCTTTGCTTTATGTTTAAAAAACCACTTATGAGTGAGTACATGTGATAATGGTCTTTCTGGGTCTGGGTTACCTCACTCAAAATGATGTTTTCTAGCTCCATCCATTTGCCTGCAAATTTCAAGATCTCGTCATTTTTGCTGCTGTGTAGTACTCCATTGTGTAAATGTACCACATCTTCCTTATCTATTCTTTGGTTGAGGGGCATTTGGGTTTAGACTAGGCTGACCTCAAACTCTCAGAGATTCGACCATCTCTACTTTCTGAGTGCTGGGGTTAAAGGTGTATGCTACCACCGCCTAGCTCTATTCTTAATTTAACTGTAAGGGAACAGAACTTTTTAGAAATCTTGATTAGCTGTGTTGTGACATTAGCATTAATGATCCCTTACTATATGCCAGGCAGTTCTCAAAGAACCTCACACATACACACTATGGCTGTCAGTCCTGGAAACATCCCAGGCTCACCCAACCCTCCCCCAGCTGGTAGATAGGAAGGAAAGGGAGGTGGGGAAGGAACACAGGCCCTTGGCTTGTTGTCTTTCTTTGAGGAGAGGGTCTAAAGTGTGGAACAATGCTCAAGAGGACTGTGACCAAAGTTGAGTGTTTTAGTGAATAAGCTGTATGGGTGTTTGCGACTTCAGGGGAGCATTAGATAAAGCAGCTGGAAACCCACAGCAGACATTTAGGGAAATGAACTGTCACCCACTTGATAACTTTGCCCTGGGCCTTTCGCGTGTCAGCAGGAGCAGTCTCTCCACTCCAGGCAAATTCATAAGGCTCCAGCGTCTTCATGCTTCCACGCTAAGATCATGTTTTCATATTGTAAGGGTATGAGTATTTATTTCCCATGTTTTTACAGGTGTGGGCAAATCTAATATTCTATCCAATTATAATTACACCGGAGCGCAAGGACATTAGTTATGATCTGTGAATGTGTCCTCAAGTCGTGTATGAATCTCATTCATTTACCTCACTTTGCTCAAAGTTGTCATTGGGCAAAGATTCCATGTCTGAACACCTTGGATGTACAGTGGGATTCAGTCATTCTCAAGTCCAAGTCCTTGTTCGATAGCGTTAAACCCATCTAACTCACTCGTTCAACCGGAGACCAGAACACAGAATAAAATGTTTTGTTTGTTTATTTTTTCATATTAAGAAAAAAACCCTAATGAATGATTTTCCAAGGTTGAAACGCCACTAAAATCCCAAGCGGGAGCACGCTGGTAGGCAAGCCTTGCATCCAGGAGAGCCTTTTTGTGTGTTTTCACTGGGTCCCTGTCACCAAGCTCCCCACCACACCTTTTCCAAATTGATCTGATCCCTTGTCAACAGTTCAAGCCTCTTCCTTGACAACACCAATCCAAGGGATGGCTTCAAATCCCGCTACCCTGAGAGTGTTCAGAGCTGGCTGCTTTCCAAGTGGGTGGGCGCAGGGAGAGAGGCCTGTGCTCTCCCACAAAGGAATGCTCCTGCCTGGAGGAGTGGGTTACCAGGTGTGGCAAGAAGTTAGTGAACCAGAAAGAAGGGATTTAGCAGCCATTTAAAAGGGGTGGGGGAATCACCTTCCAATCCAGAATGACACCTGAGTCTACTCCCATCAGCCTGAGCTACGCTTTGGAGTGAAACTCTTGAAAAGAGAATGCAGTGGTCAGATTTCAGGGGGCGGGGGTTGAGGGGGGGTTGGGGGGGTGGGGGGCATGCAAAGCTCAAATTGTTGGGTTTTCTTGAGGTGGCTGGTGGTCTCTAGAAGGTCTCTCCAGCAAGAATCAGGTGAGCTTCTGTGACTTTCGCTGCCTGGAGTCAATCCCTTTGACTCTCCTGAGGGTCTGTTTGCTGCTGTTGTTGTTGTTATTTCTAAGTTGACTTAGAAAAGCCTCCTGATTCTTGGAAAGTCACTGAATTTATTTCTATAATTAAGTTATTTTAAGCTAAGAGTCTCGGTATATAAGTTTGAAGGATTACACATACTAATGCATTTTCTAGTTAAGTAAAATTTAGAGATGCAAATAGTCTCAGGAGACTGTCTTCGAAGCTTTTGTGTGAGCCTGGGCACTAACTTCATGCTCAATACAAATCAATAGAACTAGTGTAGTTTGGGGTACTCACCCCCTAGGGAGTCACTAATTCAATTATCTGTAGTCCTTAAAAAAAGTCACAATGAGGCTAATGAAATTTTTTTCTAAGGGAAATCTGGAGAAGGCACTAGATTTATTAACACATTTTCCACACAAGTTGTACAAAATTCAGTTTTAAAAAGCTGTTGAATATCTAAGGAGACTTTATACCAGGGTTAAATTGTACTAATAAAGAAGTATATTGTATGTCTGCAACTTCAAAACCATGCCAGGGTGACTAAAACTTGGTGAGTTGTGTTTCTTGTTGTCTCTTTCTTTCTCCTTTTCTTTCTTTCTTCCCCCTTTTCTCTCTTTCTTTCTTCCTTTCTTTCTTTCCTTCTTTCTTCTTAAATATCAGATACAGATGAAAAACCTAGCAGTCTTTGGGTTGGAAATAACTCGTGGGGGTTTTCATTAAAGTTGGGTGCAGCTTGCTGCATTTTGGTTACTTGGATGTCTTCAGCAATTTTTCAAATGTTTTGGGTTTGGCAAAGTCCAAAATGTTTTTTGCCAAGACCCTCTTTTCCCCTTATTTTTTAAACCCGTGTGAAATGCAGGGATAACTTAATCCATATGTGTCTGATTCATTTACACTTAACTCATCAAAATGTTATTTCGTGAGACCCATTTAATATCCAAAGAACCTTTTGAGCCTTTTAAAGACAAGTCTTTTGTCTTTGAAGCAGGAAGCTGCATTTTTCCATATGAATGAAGCTCTGGCCTTGAATGACTGGAAATGAGTTGATTTTTCGATTTAGCTGCTTCAGAGTTTAAGTAAAATCAAAACTTGATATTATGTTGACTACCTCAAAAAGGAAAGGTCATTCTTAAAATATAACTAGAGGAAGTTGAAAGGATTTATGTCAAATCATTTAGGGAAAGACTATATATGGAAGTTCATATTGGAAATTAACAAAATAAAAAATCATTTCTCATTTGATTTTTTTTTCATCTCTGAATTAAATGGCTCCATTTTGAATTCGTGAGAGTATTTTTTAAAAGGTGGTGCCCTATGGGTCATCAGCATGAGGGAAAGAGAGAGTTGTCATTTTAATTTTTAAGATCACAATTTTTATTAAAGTGAACACATTATTAATTTTAATAACATCTATGGCATTAATAAACTATTCTGAAATTAGGGCAGTTGACAATTGGCAGGAGTTTTATGTTCAGAGATTTCTGGAGAGGAAAAAAGAAAAAGAAAACAACAACAGCAAAAACAGGGGCCCATATGTTTTCCAAATCCTGTATGATTTGAAAGAATGCCTTGGAATTATGAAACAGTACTGGGGACCAAAAGTACTGAGAATAAAGCTTCACAGAGGCTGTGTGGAGCCCACGTGAGACAGTAAAGTCTCTGTGACCCTCTGTGAAAACCCTCCCCGCCCTGTGGAAACCTGTAGGGGCTTCTTTCTTTCAAGCCTTCCTAGGAGCAGTGAGCAAAGAAAGGCCATTGCCGTAACTGCTAGTGAACATGCTGTCCATGCCATGGAAACTGGCTGAAAATGTGAGGCCGGAGTGGCATTGCCAAGTTCAGCCCTTCTATAAAGACCCGCTAGCACACAGAATGCTTTTTTTCTAAAATGTCCAGCATTGTTGGATCACCCCCATTGAAGAACCTTTTGAGAGGATCCCCATTTTTACCAGTGTAAACATTCTGATGAGTATCCAAAGAAATGACCTTTGAGTGAACCTCTAACCTTCCCGGGTAATTATTTGTTTGAGACAGTGTGAAGTTCTCCTGCTGAGAACTAAGAACCAGGACGCCTTGCAGCTCGGTGAGGGTGGGAGTGTTTGCGGGAACAGCAGAGAGAAGGCATAAATAAGGGAGCACTCTCCAGATGTAAATAATAAAGGAATAAAAAGGAGGAAACTTAGAAGGGTAGGCAGCAATTTGTTTCTCCTAAAAGGTTGACCTACAGGAGAAAACAAAAACAAAACAACAACCCACCACACGACAGGATTGGCAGCAACTGAAAAGGAGGAGCTGCCCCTCTCTACCAGAAACGGGGGGGGGGGGGGGACAGACCCAAAGGAACCTGCTCTTGCCTTCCCTTGGTCTTAACTGAATCTGTGAGCCCCTAGAGGGAGAGAGTAGAAGCCGGCTCTCCTAGGCCTCAGATAAACTCTTTTAACTGATTGGAGGGTTGCTTCAAAAAGTCTTTGTGACCGGGTCAGCAACATTTCAGGGGACAGAGGGGATAAAGATGAAGCTTCAACTCTCCTTTTTCAGCTAACTGTGCTTACAGTAGCCAGCACTTCCCTCCCCAAAAGCCAAGGGGTGGAACACTTTTGACAACTGGGACACCCTTTCTTAAGTACTAGAGAAGCTCCTTCATTGTATCGCCAACAGCACATGCAGAGGGCTCCTTTGGTTTTCTCCTGACTGTTTTTCATCAGCCCGACTGGATTCTTCCCAGAGAACTCAAAGGAGGCTGTGTGAGCTCACTGTCCTCCTCCAAGGGACTTACTGCCAACCCTCGAGAATTCCTCAGAGAATGGACTTTCAGGTCCTGCCTGAGGCCCCATGTGGATGGATTGATCATTAAGTCCCCCATATGCTTAAGATTTGAAAGGAGAGATGCTGACCAACAAATGTTATCAATAGAAAGCAGTTCTGCAGGACCAGCTAGCTGTGTGCTCCCTACCCCAGGCCCCTCCCTTGCCTCACGCAGGGCCACTGAATCTTTCCCAGAAGTCCGTACGTGTGGGGGAATACCATCATTAAAAGCACGGGGACAAGGGTAACTCGCAAATGGTAGAAAATTGTTTTGTTTTTATTAAATTTGCAGAAATAAAGGAGATTTCTTATTGTCTTACTCTGTTTGTACATGAATATTTGATGGGCATTATTAAACATTAAAGTAACATGAAGTAGGCACTTATTTTTGGATTTTCAACAAAATTAGATCCAGGCTTCTGAGACAAAATAACCGCTGCTCCTCACATTCCTGGGAGTCAGCAACCGCCTGATTTGAAAACGTTTCCCGGGTCCTAATATCAACCATGTGGACCTGAGGCTGGCTTTCGAGTGGGTTGAAAGGTGGCTGAGTTTATGGTTGGCAGTTAGCTTATCCACTGCCCTGGGTGTCCCTGCTTTGGCTGCAAAGGCTGCCCCCAGCTGGCACTGACCTCTGAGTGACCCCTAACTTTAGAGGCTTAAGCTGCAGGAGTTGCCTCAAGACCAGAAGTCTTCGGGCCCAGCACTTACTACTGCTGTGTTGGTGATAAAACTTCAGACAGCCTAATTGATGGCTTTGCTGACCTAACAATACCTTGTGAAAGCCGAGTGCCAGAGCCTGGGCTTCATTTATGGCCAGCTGCAAGGGAAGCTGAATCTCCCCGGGATGGACAAGGGAGTCCAGGGAGA